>NW_023044978.1:120000-472310 GCF_011762505.2 Arvicanthis niloticus | reverse complement strand
CATGCAATATAATGCAAATGTTATGACTTACTGGGAAAGGGGAACTAGCCAACAGGAGTGCTTTAGGGGAAAGCAATGGGCAATGAGAACAAAATGAGTATTTTGGTGTGTAGATGATAGTTATCTTCAGCAATTTGGTTAAGATTGTTTGCTTTTTTAAGAGAACTTTCAGTAAAGCTAGGGAGACGGCTCAGCAGTTAAAGGCCACTACTATCAAACCTGACTTGAGTTTGACATCCCAGTAACCAGTTAGTGAAACGTTATCCTCTTGCTTTTCATAGGGATGTTCTCCTTCCTCCACACATACATTAAGTATTAAAAACAAACAAAAACCCACTAAAGTAAAAATGGGAGACTAAAATACAAAAGATATCTGAGAAGAAAAAATAATCCACAATATATAAGTCAGAAAAGTTCAATTAGAAGTCTCAATTTCTTTTTAACATTGGCTAATTTTGTTTGTTTGGAATGCAAGGTCTATATACACATTAAATATACGCACATAAAAACTACTATTCTTATGCTAACCTAAATAATTGAAAGTTTGATTGATCTGAACTTGAGTGTTATGCTTTTATTAGACCTCTGAGAATTAGCTCTGGCAGCTAATACTTCATCTAGCTCATAACTGTTCACAAATTACATAGGGTCTGAACAGTTTAAATTATTTCTGTGGAATCAGACTACTAGAACCTACTAAATATTTTTATGCCATTATGCCCTTAAGGAAAATGTGTAACCCTTTTCAGGATTTTCACCTATTTTTGGTTAGTGATATATAATTGGTAACTTATTTTTAAAGGTAGACTAAATTTTGAAAGAATTGCAAATAGTTTTGCAAGAGAAACAGACTAACAATCACAGTTTTATGAATACAGGGCCATAAATGAAAGCAGTCCATGTTCACTGATAAGTGGAAAAGAACTCATTAGTTATATATTCAATAGTGATTCTGATACATACTATAAATAAATCTCAAGAACCCTACACCAAGAAAAATATTTTAAAAAAAAATTATATAACTTGTAAAAGCCAATTAGGATACTCAAACTAACACACAACAAAGACAGAACTAAAAATGTAACATTCAGTTACGTTTGATAACTAATATTTGTTTTTGAGGCTTTATAAAGAATGATTAGTGAGAGTAACAGTAAATAACGTGATTGGATTTATAACCAATAAACTATCTGAAAATTAAAGCTATGAAACTTAATGATGTTAAAGCTATGTGTGATAGTGCAGGAGGCTGAAGAGGATCACAAATTCTAGACCAGATTACAAAATTAGTGAACATCTATGTCAAAATAAAAAGTAAGAAGATGGCTACAGATGTTGCTGAGTAGTACAATACTTAAGAGGTTTGATTAAGATCAAAACCTACTGAGTCACACACGAAAACATATACGCTGTTTTTTCTTGATTGAACAGTAACAAAACCGAAGAACTTACCGCCATTGTTTCTCAACTCGTCGGCTAAGAGCAATTTTTTCTCCTACTTCTGTGCATACAGGATTGGTGAGAACAATTTTACCCAAATCTGCCTTGACTGCACTAACTCTGCCTCCTGTAGACAACGACCCTATGTTCACCATGAGTACTTCATTCTTGGATAGCTTTTGAACCTAGAAAAATTATTTTAAAAATAAAAATTAACTTTAAAAAGCTTCCCAAAATAAACTAGAAATTTACTAGACATTAGCAGAAAGACAATTTATTGACAAGAGCTGTATGATGAAAAGAACTAAATTCTGAAAAATTTCATTACCATAAGATTTGATTTTAAGTTGTACACTATCAAAGGTCTATATAATATTCCATGACTATATGAAAGATCCATCTCAGCTTGGTACCCTAGATTATAATTTAATCTGAAACACTGACAGAAAAAAAAACTGACAGTATTTGAAGGCCAATCTACACTACAGTATGGCTGGTACAGACCCTAACTTTATATCTAAGATGCAAATTTAGTCTACCACTAAAAATAAGATACCAATTATAGCACTAACCAAAAAATAAGTGAAAATCCTGAAAAGGGCTACACATTTTCCTTGAAGGGCATAATGGCATAAAAATACTAAGTAGATTCTAGTAGTCTGATTCCACAGAAATAATTTAAACTGTTCAGACCCTATGTAATTTGTGAACAATTATGAGCTAGATGAAGTATTAGCTGCCAGAGCTAATTCTCAGAAGTCTGTTGACAAAAGCATAACACTCAAGTTCAGAACAACATTTTTATACTCTTTATTTCATAAAATGTCATATGAGGGTATGATAATATGAGGGTAAATGATATGCCTAGCTCTGAATTCAATCCTTGGCAACAACATCAACAAAGTGGCACAGTACAAGTTGGTTCTCTATTTCCTCCCGTGTCCTAGGATTGAACTCAGGAAACTCAGGTTATTACAGTTAGCAGCAATAGCCTTTATCCACTCAGCCATTTTGCTAGCCCTACTGCAGTTTTCTCTAAACAAAGCAAAGGACTAGCTTAATTGTCACACCAATAAATTTTTGGTAATTATCATTCCTAACTACAAAATTGCAAGTTTTTAATTCTTCTACAAAGTATCTCTCTGTACTTGTCAGAAAGATATTGGTAAGTTTTTTAATCTCTGTCAAGTAAATCTCTGGATAAGTAATATGCATAATACTTTTCTATCATTTTGTTTTTTAAAAAGTGTATTGTATGTTATGAATTCATTTATGTTCAATTCACGGGGGTGGAAGAGCACAGGATGATTAATTACAATCAGATGTCTTCTTTGCTTGGCCTTTACATGGGTGCTAAGGATCTAAAGTCTAGTTCCTAATGTTGTATGAAAAGTACTTTTATGTTCTAGGACACCACCTCAGAACCCCTTCTGTTTTTTGTAATTTAGGACTAATGAGGTGTTTCAATGGGTAAGAGTACTTTGCTGTGGCACTTTAATTTTTAGAACCTACCTAAACAGTACTGATCTACAAAGTTGATCAATGGCCTCCATAAATCTGCCATGGCCAATATATATAACATACATGTACACAATAATAAAAGTTTTAAAAATTTTAAACTTAAAAAGTAATGTAAAAGTTATTTTTCTATTGTTATGGGTGATTACCTTACAGAAAGTTCAATTTATTTACTTTTTTTATAATTCCATTTTAAGTAAAAGAGACTGAACAGTACACAAACTATTTCAGAGCTTTGAAACAGTTACTATAAAATGAACTTACCTTTGCTGCTTTTTTATCTCCTTCTGTACGTACACCTAGGAGCCGTCTCAGTAGGAAGTAGGAAATTTCTAATTCTGTGAATATCTCAGGTAATGCTCCAACAGCACCAAGGACTTGCCCAACCATTCTATCTGCTCTGCATAATGTTGGGTCAATTTTTGTCCCAACTCCTAATAAAATGTAGATGTACACAGCTTTATATTTTATTTGTTTAAAACTCATGAAAAACTAAAGCATTAAATCTATACAGAGTAGCATAAATCATACATAGTAGTCGATACATTTTTGTTTGCCACTTTTACCTAAATAAAACTAAATACATATCTCCAAAGATCTCAAAACTTATTTGTTTGGTACCCCCTTGTAGATTTCAAACTCACTTCCTACCAGTGAATACACAGCTATCACATGGTGATGACCTGTACTTTCTCATCCTTTCCCAAGATCCTTCTGATCTTTGAGTCCCTCTAGTTCTGTCACTATACACCTCAGCACAACCACTCCCATCAGCTCATCTCCTTTTCTCTGGGATTCAACGCAGTCTCCAGCCCAGATTCCTACCAGAGACTCCATAGCCACAACATATGGGCAGACAGGATAACTACACTCTCTTACCCTTCCCACTATACTCAGTTGCCAATGTCATATACAACCTCCAGGCCCTGTCTAAATCCCATACTCTGTGAATTTCATCTATCATGATCTACTTGCATCTTCTTCCAATGTTTACAACCCAAGCTGCTCTTTTTTTGTTTTTTTTCCTGGATGCAATCAGCAGAGGTTTATTAGGGAAGAGAGCTGGCAGCCAATGGTCAAACTGCTCACCCATGCAGGAGTAAAGTTTGACAAAAGGCCAGCAAGCTGAGGGGCTTTTTTATAGCACGGGATGGGTAAAGGGAGGAATTTTTGTGCGGTTACACATGATTGGTTGCATTTTTGCACGGTTACATATGGATTGGTTCCAAGCTGCTCTTCTTATAGTTCCAATCTGACCAATCTCCACTTTACTATTTCCACTCCCCTAGGATTGGTCCCATCCTACACTCTGTATAACAGCCTACTAGCCTGATGAGTCTTTCCTGACTCTAGGAAAACTTCATTCCCTTTGGCCAATACACACACACACAGACACACACACACACACACACACACACACACACACACACACACACACACATCCTTGAGGTCTAGCCCTGATAATACAAACAAAAATCAAAGATAAAAGTAGAGAATCTAGACAAAATAAGCAAAGAATATAGTAAGAAAAAAATAAAAACAAGAACATGTAGGAAATGTAGGACACTGCAAAAAACAAAACAAAACTTTGAAATTAAAGAATAGATGGAAAATAAAAAATCCAGATCAGCAGCATAAACCATATCTTCAAGGAGATCATAAATAAAAATTTCCCCAAACCCTGTAAAGCCACATTAATACAAATATAAGTAACACACATGAAACACTAAATAGATAAGACTTGAAAGACAACTCTCTGGCAAACCACAGTTAAAACACTAAAAATATATACAAAGAAAGTGTATTGATGCCTGTAAGAGAAAACAATTAAAATGATATTAAAGGAAAACCTATCAGAATATCAGTTGATTTCTCAAAGGAAACTTTGAAAGCCCGGAGCAATTCATTCCAAGTCTTAAAAGACTACAACAGCCACCTAAAGTAATATATCCAGCAAAACTAGCTGAAGGGAAAAAAAACTTTCCACAATACACAAAGATTTAAAAAACTTTTATCCAACACATCAACCCTAAACAGAACATGAAAAGCAATAGTTAGGACTAAAGTAGAGTAAATATAGAAAAGACAATGTAGAAGAAACACAAATGAAGCTATAATAAATTGAAACATAAACAAAACCAAAAAAAAAAATTGCGACCTACACATTCTTTTCAATAACAATTGTAACACTGCAAACCAACAGACATAAGCTAAACAGGTTAAAACATAAAACAAAGGTAAAGCACCTTTCTATTACCTATTAAAAATGTTTTTTAATTGACTATAAAGAAAGGTACCACCTTTATAAAGAAAGGGAAAAAATAATTATTCAAAGCACTCTTTTGGCCTCTGAAGGTATCAAGCAGACATGTGATACATATAATACATGCAAAAAATTATTTATACCTATCAATACATTTTTAAAAACATCCTTATGAAACCCTGACTATATGTAAGGCAATTCAAAAAATTCAAAGTATAGCAATACATTTTAATTACTAAGCCATTATATTTGTTATTGCTGAAAAATTGTACCATGTGGGCAGAAGAGATGCTGTGCAAACCTGAGAATGCCAGAACACATGTCATGCTGAGGACAGTAGTTCACATCTGTCATTACAGTACTCCTATTTCAAGATGAAAGTCAGAGATAAAATCCCCAGAAACTTGTGGGCCAATTGGCCTGGTGTACAGAAAAGTAACTAGATTTCTTGTCTCAAACAAGATAAAAGTTAAAGACTAAGACTATCTTCTGATTTCTTTTAAATATACATGCCACAGCACTTTCGTTCATATCACAAACATACATTATATACACATGCATACCAGATTAGAAAAGTCAACCCATACATAAGATGAATGTCTTCTGCTTTATGAATATACTCATATTTGTACATCATATATATTATAAAACCAAAAACTTAACCAACTATTTACCTGTCACACTTTTTCATACTGAATAAGATTATCTAATTATATAGACAAATAGCCTTTTGAATACATTCCCACACTCCATAAAAAGTAATCAGAAGGCCAAGGAAAATATATTTGTCAATGAGAGTAAAATTCTTACCAATAAGACCACCTGGAGCAGCATACTGAAGATCATTGTGTTCTGCAAAAAGCGATACAATCTTGGAAAAGATTGGCTTACACATAAGCTTCCCTGCACTGTCTTTAGAAACAATGCCAGGTCTCACTTCTATCTCTTGGCCCACCTAAAACAAAGAAACAAATGTCAGAGATCAGCAATGGCCTTTTAATGTAAAATGTACCAAAAGGAAGATTACTAAACTATTATCTATTCCATTTGCAAGAATAATTTTGTACATTCTAAAAACAGTAAAATAAAATGAACATAAACAAATTTTTAAAATGACAACTCAATTTACACAATTGCCTATAACAAACCTATCAAAATATAGACTGCAACATTCAAAAGATAATACATGAGATCAGATAGATGGCTTAGTGGTTAAAAGTCCACTGCTTGCCTGGTGGTGGCATTGGTGGCACAAGCCTTTAATCCCAACACTTGAGAGGCAGAGGCAGGTAGGTTTCTGTGGGTTCTAGGACAGCCAGGGCTACACAGAAACCCTGCCTTTTAAAAAAAAGTTTGTACTGCTATTGCAGAGGACCAGAATTTGGCTCCCACAATTTTCACAGCAGTTCCTAATAGACTAACTCAAGTTCCAGAGGGATCCAACCTCTTGGGCACCAGGTACACATAAGATATACATATATACATACAAACATTCATAAATACAAAATATCTTTTAAAAAGCCTTAAAAATAAAACCACATGATACAGGAAAATTGTCTTTAAAAAAAACTATACATTTTAACTTACTTTATGGGACATGGAAGTTACAATAAAACATTTAAAGATTTTTTGTAGTACCTCTTAAATCCCATTGACATTCATTTTACAAAATTAGAAAAATAATCTTTTTTAAAAAATGTAAGTATAAATGATATAGTTACAAAAATCTCAGAGGAAAAGAATAAGGTAAGAGATAACACCATACATGAGTTTAAAGTATTTCAGAAACACAGTACCAAAAACACCACACTATAGATACAAACACACATATGCATAACCATGGAACAGAATAGGTTATCAAGTCATAATCACACAAAGCTACATCTATTTTTTTATACAGAGGACAGAAGTATACATTTTTGGAGAAAAGACAGCCTCTTTAATAAAAAAAAACTATTGGGAATACTGAATATTCACTCAGACAGTATTTTTTCACATAAGTAGAATATCTTAATTTGAATAGGAGTTAATTACTGTAAGTTTTCATGATAATTCATATAAGCACATGAAATTATTTTTTAAGAAGTACTTTCTTTGTATCCACAAGTGTGAAAGAAGGACTCTGGTTCTCAAAACAGATCCACAGGGTGTTGTTATTGGGAAATACAGTGTGGTAGAAGAATTGAGAAATCACTTTAACAATCTAATGTATTAACTGTAAATTATATATTTACTTCCCAGTAAGAAAGCAGCCAAAATCAGGAACACATTTTTATAGGCTGCATCTATTAGTTGTTTCTGAATTAGTTCTGGTAAGGGAATGAATTCTGGCCCTGAACAAACTCTGTAAAGATAGAACATGAAGTTTTTGTAAGAATGATTTACTTGTGATTGTCATTAGTCATATTAGTCATAGCTGGAGAAACAAACATGTTCATCAAATGACAGAGGTTTGGGGCCAGAGATGCCCACACAGATCAGACCCCTGGGCCTGTGAGAAGGCTTTAGAACGTTAACTGCCTATTTTACAGCTGTTGATCCTCAGCTGTGAAGGCTGCATTGCATCTCAGGCAACTGGCCCCAGGGTCCGTGGTCCTTCTCACAGGCTCAGGGGACCCCAGACTGTTTTGTGGCACTGGCACCACCTTATGTCCAAGGTGCAAACTTGCTGCTGCGTCCTATTGGTGTGTATGCAGAAGGGAGGCAGCCTCTTAGACCCACTCCACATTTGATTTCCACCCTCTCCAGCTTTAGAGCTCAGAGCTAGTTGTTTATATTCAGGAGGGGGTGGACTTTTATCTCAGGTTAGTTCACTTCTAAGCTAGACATAAGGTGTGCCAGTTTGTGGCTAACCTTTACAATCCTGCTACACACATATAAAAGACACACAATTCAGATATTTTAGTTATAAGCACTATGCTTAGATTGGTCTGAAGCTTTCTTTCTTTGTTGGATGTTTATGTGGTGTACATATTAGCATTATTGTGGCTTCACAGAATGAATTAGTTAGTATTCCTTCAGTTTATATTTTGTGAAATAGTTTTTAGAGAACTGATATTAGGTCTTCTTGAAACATCTGATAATATTCTGAGCTAAAACCATCTGGTCCTGGGCTTTTCTTGGTTTGGAGACTTGTAATGACTACTGCTATTTTCTTAGGGGTTGTAGGATATTTACATGGTTTATCTGCTCCTGATTTAACTTTGGTAACTGATATCTATCTAGAAAAATGTCCATTTCATTTAGACTTTCCAGTTTTTTATTGGCTATTATATTTACATTTCAGATTTTTTTCTCCTTACCCATTTCCCCCACCACCCTGGAACCTCCTATCCCATCTCCCCTCCTCCTGCTTCTATGAGGATGTACCCCCCTACTCCAACCTCCCCACACTCTACTTTCCCCCTACTCGGTGTTCAGCCTTCATGGGACCAAGAATCTCCTCTCCCACCTATATCCAACAAGGCCATCCTCTCCTACATATACATATGAAGTCATTCATTAATAGGGTTATTTGGTTGTCTGGAGTCTAATTTCTTGAGTTCTTTGTATATATTGGATATTAGCCCTCTATCAGATGTAGGGTTGGTAAAGATCTTTTCCCAATCTGTTGGTTGCGATTTTGTCTTATTGACAGTGTCCTTTGCCTTACAAAAACTATGCAATTTTATGAGGTCCCATTTGTCAATTCTTGATCTTAGAGCATAAGCCATTGGTGTTCTGTTCAGAAACATTTTGCCCCTGTGCCTAGGTATTCAAGGGTATTTCTTACCTTCTCTTCTATAAGTTTTAGTGTATGTAGTTTTACGTGAAGGTCCTTTATCCACTTGGAGTTGAGCTTTGTACAAGGGGATAAGAATAGATTAATTTGCATTCTTCTACATGCAGACCTCCAATTGAACCAGCACTGTTTGTTGAAAATGCTGTCTTTTTTTCCACTGAAAGGTTTTAGCTCCTTTGTCAAAGATCAAGTGACCATAGGTGTGTGGGTTCATTTCTGGATCATCAATTCTATTCCATTAATCTTCCTGCCTGTCTCTGTACCAATACCATGCAGTTTTTATCACTACTGCTCTGTAGTACAGTTTGAGGTCTGGAATGGTGATTCCCCCAGAACTTCTTTTAGTCTTAAGAATAGTTCTCACTATCCTGGGTTTTTTGTTATTCCAAATAAAATTTCAAATTTCTCTTTCTATCTCTATGAAGAAATGATTTGGAATTTTGATAAGGATTGCATTGAATCTGTAGATTGTTTTTGGCAAGATGGCCATTTTTACTAAATTAATCCTGCCAGTCCAGGAGCATGGGAGATCTTTCCATCTTCTGAGATCTTCAATTCCTTTCTTCAGAGACTTGAAGTTCTTGTCATACAGATCTTTCACTTGCTTGGTTTATTGATTCCAAGATATTTTATATTATATATTATTTGTGACTATTGTGAAGGGTGTCATTTCCATCATGTCTTTCTCAACCTTTTTATCCTTTGAGTAGAGGAAAGCTACTGATTTGTTTGAGTTGATTTTATATCCAGCCACTTTGATGAAGTTGTTTATCAAGTTTAGGAGTTCTCTGGTGGAAGTTTAGAGTCACTTAAGTATACTATCATATCATCTGCAAATAGTGAAATTTTGACTTCTTCCTTTCCTATCTGTATCCCTTTGACTTCCTTTTGTTGTCTAATTGCTCTGGCTAAGACTTCCAGTACTATATTGAATAGGTAAGATGAGAGTGGGCAGCCTTGCCTAGTCCCTGATCTTAGAGGGATTGCTTCAAGTTTCTCTCCATTTAGTTTGATGTTGGCTACTGGCTTGCTGTATATTGCTTTTACTATGTTTAGATATGGGCCTTGAATTCCTGATCTTTCCAAGACTTTTAACATGAAGGGATGTTGAATTTTGTCAAATGCTTTCTCGGCATCTAGTGAGATGACCATGTGGTTTTTTCTTTATTTATGTAGTGGCTTACATTGATGGATTTCCGAATATTGAACCATCCTTGCATTCCTGGGATAAAGCCTACTTGATCATCATGTATGATTGTTTTGATATGTTCTTGGATTAGGTTTGTGAGAATTTTATTGGGTATGTTTGCATCAATATTCATAAGAGAGCCGGGCAGTGGTGGCGCACACCTTTAATCCCAGCACTTGGGAGGCAGAGGCAGGCGGCTTTCTTAGTTCAAGGCTAGCCTGGTCTACAGAGTGAGTTCCAGGACAGCCAGGACTACACAGAGAAACCCTGTCTCAAAAAACAAATATATATATATATATATATATATATATATATATATATATATATATATATATATATATGAATGAGAGACAGATTGGTCTGTAGTTCTCTTTCTTTGTTGTGTCTTTGTGAGGCTTAGGTATGAGCATAATGGTAGCTTCATAGAACAAATTGGGTATTTCTGTTTCTATTCTGTGGAATAGAGGATTGGTATTAGGTCTTCCTGGAAGG
This sequence comes from Arvicanthis niloticus, assembly GCF_011762505.2. Taxonomy (NCBI): domain Eukaryota; kingdom Metazoa; phylum Chordata; class Mammalia; order Rodentia; family Muridae; genus Arvicanthis; species Arvicanthis niloticus. The sequence goes on along the minus strand of NW_023044978.1, from coordinate 461,627 downwards.
TCTGATAGAATTCTGCACTGAAACCATCTGATCCCAGATTTTTTATTTGGTGGGGAGATTTTTATTGACTACTTCTATTTCTTTAGGGGTTATGGGATTGTTTAGATGATTTATCTGCTCCTCATTTAACTTTGGTACTTGGTATCTGTCTAGAAAATTGTCCATTTCATCCAGATTTTCCAATTTTGTTGACTATAGGCCTTTGTTGTAGGATCTGATGATTTTTTTGAGTTTCCTCAGTTTCTGTTGTTATGTCTCCCTTTTCAGTTCTGATTTTATTAATTTGAATGCTGTCTCTGCGCCCTTTGTTTAGTCTGGCTAAGGGTTTATCTCTCTTGTTGATTTTCTCAAAGAACCAGCTCCTGGTTTTGTTGATATTTTGTATAGTTCTTTCTGTTTCAACTTGGTTGATTTCAGCCCTGAGTTTGATTATTTTCTGCTGTCTACTCCTCTTGGGAATATTAGCTTCTTTTTGTTCTAACGCTTTCAGGTTTACTATCAAGTTGTTAATGTATGCTCTCTCCAGTTTTTTTGTGAGCACTTAGAGCTTTGAGTTTTCCTCTTAGCACTGCTTTCATTGTGTCCCACAAGTTTTGATATGATGTGTCTTCATTTTCATTAAATTCTAAAAAGTCTTTAATTTCTTTCATTATTCCTTCCTTTTCGAAGATATCATTGAGTAGGATGTTGTTCAGTTTCCACTTCTTTATGGGCTTTCCATTGATTTTATTGGTACTAAAGACTAGCCTTAGTCTATGGTGGTCTGATAGGGTGCAAGGAATTATGTCAATCTTTTTGTATCTGTTGAGGCCTCTTTTGTGACCAATTATTTGGCCAGATTTGGAGAAGGTACCATGAGGTGCTAAGAAAAGGGTATATTCTTCTGTTTTTGGATGAAATATTCTATAGATATCTGCTAAATCCATTTGGCTCATAATTTCTCTTAGTTTGACTGTGACTCTGTTTAGTTTCTGTTTCCATGATCTGTCCATTGCTGAGAGTGTTATATACCCTCCAGTATTATTGTATAACATGCAATGTACACTTGAGCTTTAGTAAAGATTCTTTTATGAATGTGTGTGCCCTTGCATTTAGAGCATAGCTTTTCAGAATTTAGAGTTTATCTTCGTTGACTTTTACTTTGACTGGTAAAAAGTGTCCTTTCTTATTTTTCTTGATAACTTTGGATTGAAAGTTCAGTTTAGGACCTCTGCCCAGCCTGTTGGTGAGTGCACCCTGGATCCCACCGGAGACATTCTGGGGGTTCCACAGATCCCACAGCCAGCACTAGAACTCCCCTTCTGCCGCTCGCCCCTATTCCAGTCTGAGGCTTGGACCAGACCTCTGCCCGGCCTGCTGGTGAGTGCAGCCCAGATCCCGCCAGAGACATTCTGGGGGCTCCACAGATCCCACAGCCAGCTTTAGGTAGGAAAACCCACATACTGCCCTGAGTCCATAGCTGGGTGCCCTGAGTGCTCAGATTCCAGCAGATAACCCCCCCCCCCGCCCCTGCTGGCTTGCACCCCCTTCTGCAACAGAAACAGAGGAAATTAAAAGAATCATCAGATCCTACTACAAAGACCTATACTCAACAAAATTGGAAAATCTGGATGAAATGGACAATTTTCTAGATAGATACCAGACACCAAAGTTAAAGGAGGAGCAGATAAACCATCTAAACAGTCGCATAATGCCTAAAGAAATAGACACAGTCATTAAAAATCTTCCCACTAAAAAATGTCCGGGGCCAGATGGTTTCAGTGTAGAAATCTTTCAGACCTTCAAGGAAGACCTAATACCAATCCTCTTCAAGCTATTCCATCGAATAGAAACAGAAGGAACATTACCCGATTCATTCTATGAAGCTACCATTACACTCATACCTAAACCAAAGAAAGACACAACAAAGAAAGAGAACTACAGGCCAATCTCTCTTATGAATATTGATGCAAAAATACTCAATAAAATTCTCGAAAACTGAATGCAACAACACATCACAAAAATTATCCATCAATATCAAGTAGGCTTTATCCCAGGAATGCAGGGATGGTTCAATATTCGGAAATCCATCAATGTAAGCCACTACATAAATAAACTCAAAGAAAAAAACAACATGGTCATCTCACTAGACACTGAGAAAGCATTTGACAAAATTCAACATCCCTTCATGTTAAAAGTCTTGGAAAGATCAGGAATTCAAGGCCCATATCTAAACATAGTAAAAGCAATATACAGCAAGCCAGTAACCAACATCAAACTAAATGGAGAGAAACTTGAAGCAATCCCACTAAGATCAGGGACTAGGCAAGGCTGCCCACTCTCACCTTACCTATTCAATATAGTACTGGAAGTCTTACCTAGAGCAATTAGACAACAAAAGGAGGTCAAAGGGAAAGAAAGAAGTCAAAATTTCACTATTTGCAGATGATATGATAGTATACTTAAGTGAACCTAAAACTTCCACCAGAGAACTCCTAAACCTGATAAACAACTTTAGCAATGTGGCTGGATATAAAATCAACTCAAACAAATCAGTAGCCTTCCTCTATTCAAAGGATAAACAGGCAGAGAAAGAAATTAGGGAAATGACACCCTTCACAATAGCCACAAATAAAATAAAATATCTTTGGTGTGAATCTAACCAAGCAAGTGAAAGATCTGTATGACAAGAACTTCAAGTCTCTGAAGGAAGAAATTGAAGAAGATCTCAGAAGATAAAAAGATGTCCCATGTTCCTAGATTGGCAGGGTTAATTTAGTAAAAATGGCCATCTTGTCAAAAGCAATCTATAGATTCAATGCAATACCCATCAAAATTCTTCATAGAAATAGAAAGAGCAATTTGCAAATTTATTTGGAATAACAAAAAACCCAGGATAGCGAGAACTATTCTCAACAACAAAAGAACTTCTGGGGGAATCATCGTCCCTAACCTCCAATTATACTACAGGGCAATAGTAATAAAAACTGCATGGTTGTGGTACAGAGACAGGCAGGAAGACCAATGGAATAGAACTGATGATCCAGAAATGAACTCACATACCTATGGTCACTCGATCTTTGACAAAGGAGCTAAAAACCATCCAGTGGAAAAAGGACAGCATTTTCAGCAAATGGTGCTGGTTCAACTGGAGGTCAGCATGTAGAAGAATGCAAACCATTCCATTCTTATCTTATACAAAGCTCAAATCCACGTGGATAAAAGACCTTCACTTAAAACCAGATACACTGAAACTAAATGAAGAGAAGTTGGGAAAGACCCTTGAATACCTGGGCACAGAGGAAAAGTTCCTGAACAGAACACCAATGGCTTATGTTCTAAGATCAAGAATTGACAAATGGGACCTCATAAAATTGCAAAGCTTCTGTAAAGGCAAAGGATACTGTCAATAAGACAAAATGGCAGCCAACAGATTGGGAAAATATCTTAACCAATCCTACATCCCATAGACGGCTAATATCCGAGATATACAAAGAACTCAAGAAATTATACTCCAGACAACCACATAACCCTATTAAAAATGGGGTACAGAGCTAAACAAAGAATTCTCATCAGAGGAAACTCGAATGGCTGAGAAGCACCTTAAGAAATGCTCAACATCCTTAGTCATCAGGGAAATGCAAATCAAAACAACCCTGAGATACCACCTCACACCAGTCAGAATGGCTAAGATCAAAAACTCAGGTGATAGTAGATGCTGGCAAGGATATGGAGAAAGAAGAACACTCCTCCATTGCTGGTGGGATTGCAAGCTGGTACAACCACTCTGGAATTCAGTGTGTCAGTTCCTCAGAAAATTGGACATAGCATTACCTGAGGATCCAGCTATAGCACTCCTGGGCATATACCCAGAAGATGCTCCAGCATATAATAAAGACACATGCCCCACTATGTTCATAGCACCCTTATTTATAATAGCCAGAAGATGGAAAGAACCAAGATGTGCCTCAACAGAAGAATGCATACAAAAAATGTGGTACATCTACACAATGGAGTATTACTCAGCTATTAAAAATAATGAATTTGAGAAATTTTTAGGTAAATAGATGAATCTAGAAATTATCTTCTTGAGTGAGTTAACCCAACCACAAAAGAACACATGTGGTATTTACTCACTGTTAAAAGGACATTAGCCCAAAAGCTTGGAATAGCGAAGACTCAACCTGCAGACCACATGAAGCTCATGAAGAAGGAAGACCAAGAGTGGATGCCTCAGTTCTACTTAGAATGAGTAACAAAAATGCTCAAAAGATCAAATATAGAAATAAAACATGGGACAGAAACTGAAGGCGGGGTCATCAGGAGACCATTCCACCTGGGTATTCATCCCATGTACAGTCACCTAAGCTAGACACTGATGTGGATGGCTGGAAGTGCATGCTGTCAGGAACATGATATAGCTGTCTCCTTAGAGGTCTGCCAAAGACTAACACATTCAGAGGACGATGCTCACAGTTAACCACTGATATGATCAAGGGTTTCCCAATGGAGAACTTAGAAGACTGAAAGAGCAGAAAGGGTTTGTGACCCCAGGAGGAAAGCAAAAATACCCAACACCCAGAGCCCCCCAGGGTCTAAACCACCAGCCTGGGAGCACATAGGGAGGGACCCATGACTCCAGCGGTATATGTAGGGGAGGATAGCCTCATCGGGCACAGGGGGGAGAGAAGTTTCTTGGTCCCATAAACAACAAACACAGAGTAGGTGGGGGAATGTGAGGGTGGGGAGGGGGAAGTGGGGGGTAGGTGCGGGCACTGCCTCATAGAAGCATGAGGAAGGGGAATGCGATAGGAGGTTTCTGGGTGGTGGGAGGAAGTAGGGGAAGAGGATAAAATCTGAAAGGTAAATATAATACCCAATTTTTTAAAAAGAGAGAGATGAAAAAAGGAAAAAAGGAATAAAAAGAAAAAAGAAAGAAAAAATAGGAGATTTAATAACACAAAGGGAAGGATTTACAAATTTAGGGGGCAGTTTATATTGATACTAAAACTTGTTCTGAGAATTGCATATTGCAGAATACACAGCCTTGGCATCTATCTAGAAAACTGTCCATTTCCTCCAGATTTTCCAATTTTTGTTGACTATAGGCCTTTGTTGTAGGATCTGATGATTTTTTTTGTTTCCTCCATTTCAGTTTTTATGTCTCCCTTTTTGCTTCTGATTTTATTAATTTGAGTACTGCCTCTGCACCCTTTAGTTAGTCTGGCTAAGGGTTTGTCTATCTTGTTGATTTTCTCAAAGAACCAGCTCCTGGTTTTGTTGATATTTTGTATAGTTCTTTTTGTTTCGACTTGGTTCATTTCAGCCCTGAGTTTGACTATTTCCTGCTGTCTACTCCTCTTGGGTATATTAGCTTCTTTTTGTTCTAATGCTTTCAGATTTGCTGTCAAGTTGTTATTGTATGCTCTTTCCACATTCTTTTTGTGAGCACTTAGAGCTATGATTTTTCCTCTTAGTACTGCTTTCAGTGAGTCCCACAGATTTTGATATGATGTGTCCTCATTTTCATTTAAATCTAAAAAGTCTTTAATTTCTTTCTTTATTTCTTCCTTGACCAAGATATCATTGAGTAGAGCATTGTTCAGTTTCCAAGTGTATTCGGGCTTTCTGTTGTTTTTGTCCATGTCAAAGACAAGTCTTAATCCATGGTGGTCTGATAGGGTACAAGGGATTATTTCAATCTTTTTGTATCTGTTGAGGCCTGTTTTGTGACCAATTATATGGTCTATTTTGGAGAAGGTACCATGAGGTGCTTAGAAGAAGGTATATTCTTTTGTTTTAGGATGAAATGTTCTATAGATGTCAGTTAAGTCCAATTGGTTCATAACTTCTGTTAGTTTCATTGTGTCTTGGTTTAGTTTCTGTTTCCATGATCAGTCCATAGCTGAGAGTGGGGTGTTGAAATCTCCCACTATTATTGTGTAGGGTGCAATGTATGCTTTAAGCTTCAGTAAACTTTCTTTTATGTATGTGGGTGCCCTTGCATTTGGGGCATAGATGTTGAGAATTGCGAGTTCCTCTTGGTACACTTTTCCTCTAATGAATATGAAGTGTCCTTCTTTATCTTTTTTGATTACTTTTGGTTGAAAAACGATTTTATTTGATATTAGAATCGGTACTCCAGCTTGTTTCTTGGGACCATTTGCTTGGAAGATTATTTTCCAATCTTTTACTCTGACGTAGTGTCTATCTTTTTCACAAAGGTGTGTTTCCTGTATGCAGCAAAATGTTGGGTCCTGTTCATGTATCCAATCTGATAGTCTATGCCTTTTTATTGGAGAATTGAGTCCATTGATATTAAGAGATATTAAGGAAAAATGAATGTTGTTTCCTGTTATTTTTGTTATTGCCAGAGGTGTTATGTTTGTATATCTACCTTCTTTTAGGGTTGTTGGAAGATTACTTTCTTGCTTTTTCTAGGTTGTAGTTTCCCTCCTTGTGTTGGAGTTTTCCACCAATTATCCTTTGAAGTGCTGGATTTGTGGTGAGATATTGTGTAAATTTGGATTTGTCATGGAATATTTTAGTTTCTCCATCAATATTGATTGAGAGTTTTGCTGGGTATAGTAGTCTGAGCTGGCATTTGTGTTCTCTTAGGGCCTGTATGATATCAGTCCAGGATCTTCTGGCTTTTATGGTCTCTGGTGAGAAGTCTGATGTAATTCTTATAGGTCTGCCTTTATATGTTTCTTTGTCTTTTTCCCTTACTGCTTTTAGTATCTTCTCTTTGTTCTGTATATTTGATGTTTTGATTATTATGTGACAAGACGTGTTTCTTTTCTGGTCTAGTCTATTTGGAGTTCTGTAGGCTTCTTGTATATTTAAGGACATCTCTTTCTTTAGGTTAGGGAAATTTTTCTCTATAATTTTGTTGAAGATATTTACTGGCCCTTTAAGTTGGGAATCTTCACCCTCATCTATACCTATTATCCTTAGGTTTGGTCTTCTCACTGTGTCCTGGATTTCTTAGATGTTTTGTGATAGGAGCTTTTTACATTTCACATTTTCTTTGACCATTGTGTCTATGTTTTCCATGATATCTTCTGTGCATGAAATTCTCTCTTCTATCTCTTGTATTCTGTTGGTGATGCTTGCATTTATGACTTCTGATCTTTTTCCTAGGTTTTCTATCTCCAGGGTATTCTCCCTTTGAGGTTTCTTTATTGTTTCTACTTCAATTTTTAGATCCTGGATGGTTCTCTGTAATTCCTTCACCTGTTTGGTTGTGTTTTCTTGCATTTCTTTGAGGGCTTCTACCTGTTTACCTGCGTTCTCCTCAAATTCTTTGAGAGTATTATGTCTTTTTTAAAGTCCTCCATCATCATTATGAGAAGTGATTTTAATTCTGAGTCCTGCTTTTCTGGTGTGGCGTGGTGTTCAGGACTTGTTATGGTGGGGGAACTGGGCTCTTGTGATGCCAAGTAACTTTGGTTTCTGTTGTTTATGTACTTACGCTTGCCTTTTGCCATTTGGTTAGCTGTAGTGCTACTCACAATCATTGGTTCTGACTGGAGTCTGCCTTTCCATTTATCTTGGTTGTGTCAGAACTCCTCAGGGTCTGGATGACTCTATGATCCTGAGCTCCAGCTGTTCTGGGTACAGTGGCTTCTCTAGGATGTTTCAGGATATGGTGTCTCCACAATAGTAGGCCAGCTAGGTGTTTGTTATTCTGAATGTAGTTGCTTCTCTATGATGCATCAGGATATGGTGTCCCCTGCTCTGCAGCTCTGTGGGCCATGTCCTCTCTAGGATGCCTTCAGCTCTGCTGTCTTTGACCTCTCTTGGGTACCTCTGTAGCTCTGCTGACCAAGACCCCCCTAGGGTGCTTCTAGACTCAGTTTCCAGAAGGGGAGCAGATAGGCTGGAAGACTGCTCCAGCCACCGGTATCCCGGCCAGGGGCGGAAGGAGCAGAAGGGGTGAGCTGCATGCAAAATTTTGTATGCAGCAAAATTCTGGGTCCTGTTTGCATATCCAGTCTGTTAGTCTATATCTTCTTACTAAGGAATTGAATCCATTGATGTTAAGAGATATTAAGGAGAAGTGATTGTTGCTTCCTGTTATTTTTGTTATTAGAGGTGGAGTTATGTTGGTGTTACTATTTTCTTTAGGGTTTGTTGAATGATGATTACTTGCTTGCTTTTTCTAGAGTATAATTTCTCTTTCTGTGTTGGAAGTTTTCCTCTATTATCCTTTGTAAAGCTGGATTTGTGGAAAGATATTGTGTAAACCTGGTTTTGTCCTAGAATATCTTGGTTTCTCCATCTAAGGTAATTGAGAGTTTGGCTGGGTATTGTAGCCTGGGCTGGCATTTGTGTTCTCTTAGCGTCTATATGACATCTGTCCAGGATCTTCTGACTTTTATAGTCTCTGGTGAAAAGTCTGGTATAATTATGATTGGTCTGCCTTTATAAATTACTTGACCTTTTCCCCTTACTGCTTTTAATATTCTCTCTTTGTTTTGTTCATTTGCTGTTTTTATTATTATGTGATGGGAGGAATTTCTTTTCTGGTCTAGTCTATTTCGCGTTCTGTAGGCTTCTTGTATGTTTATAGGCATCTCATTCTTTAGGTTAGGAAAGTTTTCCTCTATAATTTTATTGAAGATATTTACTGGCCCTTTAAGCTGAGAGTCTTCACCCTCATCTATACCTATTATCCTTACGTTTGGTCTTCTCATTGTGTCCTGGATTTCCTGGAAGTTTTGATTTAGGAACTTTATTTTGCATTTTCTTTGACAGCTGTGTCAATGTTTTCAATGGTATCTTCTGCACATGAGATTCTCACTTCTATCTCTTGTGTTCTGTTGGTGATGCCTGCATTCATGACTTCTTTTTCTTAGGTTTTCCATCTCCAGGGTAGTTTCCCTTTGAGATTTCATTATTTTTTTCACTTCCATTTTTAGATCCTGGGTAGTTTTGTTTAATTCCTTCACCTGTTTAGTTGTGTTTTTTGTAATTCTTTAAGGGATTTTTGTGTTTCCTGCTTATGGACTTCTACCTGTTTTCTTTTGCATTTCTTTGAGGGACTTATTTATGTCCTCCTTAAAGTAGGCTATGATTCATATAAGAAGTGATTTTAAAATGGAATCTTGCTTTTCCAGTGTCATAGGGTATTCAGGACTTGCTGAGGTAAGAGAACTAGATTCTGATGATGCCAAATAACCTTGGTTTCTGTTGGTTATGTTCTTGTGCTTGCCTTTCACCATCTAGTTAACTCTAGTGCTACCTGCACTCACTGTCTCTGACTGGAGCCTGTCTTGTCCTGTTACCTTTCTTGTATCAGAACTCCTAAGAGTCAAGCTGTCTCTATGGTCCTGTTTTCCTGAAATTCTGGTTGTAATAGCTCCTGGGAGTCAGGCTGCTTCTGGACCCTGAAATTTTGGTGTGCAAATGTTTATGAGATCCTGTGGTTCTATTATTTTATATTCCTGGGCATGTTAGAGCTCCTGGAAGTCCAGCCTCCTCTGGGTTTGGGGTAATTGGGTGCTGAGATGAAGCTCTAGTACTGCTCCAAGCACCAATGCAGACCAGAAGGTCCAGCGCCACTGACCATGAGGGAGTCCCTGAGTTTCTGCAGGTCCCAATTACTCCCTGTCTTGGGGGAGGGAGGCAGTGCAGCAGCCTACTCATCTACAATCCTGGGCATCTTAGAGCTTTAAACAATATCTTCATAAAAAGGGGGAAGCACAAATACCTATAGAGCACAAATTTATTTAAATCGTGTTCTTCTCATTTAAAAAAATTTAAAAAAATAAAGGATGCCAAGGAACTTTCTGCTGAGTGTCTACTGCACTCTACAACTAGGCATACTTAAACACAAGTGAAAGGAAAGGATCCACTTACTGGCAAAAGGAATGATCTTGATCAGGTAATTAATATGGGTAACAAGACATGTTTGAGTGGGTTTTTTTTAGCAGGATGTTGAAGGAGCATGGGGTTCCCAGAGTGATTGGAGACACATGCTAATGCTGGGACAAAAAAATGATGCTGACCTCTGAGCTTGCTGAGTGCCCTGACAATGGTGACTAGGAAGCTGTATTGGATATATGTTCCCAACCCACCTTTGCTTACCTACACCCCAGATGGAACAAGCTGCCTTGCCTCAAGTTTTTAGACCTTGTGGAACAGAGAATCAAAAAGAAAAGTTATAATGACTCTTTTTTTTTTTCTTAAATGTGACCAGTTATTCAGACTCAATGATGGTCTTGTCTAGAAATCAATCTAGTATTGGAAATAACATTCTTCATTTGGAAGGCTGGTTCTGGACATTTTCAGAGGCATATTTGGAAGTTAGCTGCAGTTCTCGATGATGTTATGATAGCAAAGAGACAAAGTCGGGACAGGATCTGGGTTTCAAAAAAGTATTAGTACATCTGTTCGGGCTATTTTAATTGTCAAGTTAAAATTACTTTTGTTTCTTCTACAGTATTTAATGTAAGATACTTAGATTGTACACTTTCTAATTCTGTTAGTGTATTGAAATCTGGCATGTCAGTTATGAAAGTCTATCAACCAGCTTTTGTTTTAGTGCCATGAGTATCACAGAACCTTGGTCTTCTGAAAAAAAGCTTACAAGTACTGGAAGAAGTAAGCCAGGCTTTAAGCAGAAGCAAGAGGGTACTGGGCTTGATTATTGGTGGTATAAAAGCTTTAGTTACATTAATTGCTATCATTATTGCTTCTGCAATTGCTTTGCACAAATGTTAAGACAGATATTTTTGTTAATCATTTAGCAAAAAAACTGTTACTAACGGGTTGAATATACAAGAGGATTTAAATAGGCATTTGGAAGAACAGACTGATGCTTTTTATCCTATTCAAATTATTGGAAGAATAATTTAAGAGTTTAAGAGTAAAAAGTCAACTCGAATGTTATGCCAAATAACATTGGAATCATGTTAGTTGTAAAATTTATAGTGGTACTCATTATAATTAGAAAAAAATTAAAGACACTTGTAGTTTATTTGGCATAATTCTAACACCTCTATGGATGTTATAACTTTGCATACTGAGCTTATGAATTTAAAGTGTTGGGAGCAGTCTTGCTTATACACTGAAGGCCTAAGTCAGCCATACATGCCTACTAACACAAAGTCTGGTCTCTGTAGGAAAACATTAACCCTAGAACAGATAGCTATAGATTTTGGTGGAAAGTACCAACTTAGATAAGAACAAATGAATCATAGACAGAGTCATAGTGACATGTTACCTGCTTCACCACCCAGGCAACTCTTTGTTCTGGATGGTATCTATACTCCCCCTGAGAATTCCTACACCCCTGCATCATCCCCCTACCCACAGCCTGCCTCTATGTGTATATAACCCCTGTGTGAAAAAAATTAAAGTATTGGTTTGATCAGCCTATAAACAAGCTGTGGTTCTTTGTGTACCCCTGTTCCCACATTCTCTCTTTCAAATGGTCCCCCAGTCCTAGTCCACTGCCCTGCTGGATGGGACATTCTGGTGCCCAGCATTCTGGCTCCTCGAACAGGGACTTCTGGAGATTGAGGTCTCTGCCAGCTCTTCAGAGAAGGGTAGGCCTACCTTTTTTTTTTTTTTCAGGAGAATTGAGAGTGACTGCCCAGAGTGCCTGAGGGCACTCTGATTATGAAGCGCTTCTTTTTTATTAGATATTTTAGTTACATTTTAAATTTTATCTCCTTACCCCATTCCCCCGACCACCCAGGAACCTCCAATCCCATCACTCCTCCTCCTGCTTCTATGAGGATGTGCCCCTACACAACCCCCTCACTCACGCCTACCCACCCTCGAATTCCCCCACTTGGTGTTCAGCCTTCATAGGACCAAGGATCTTCTCTCCCACCTATGCCTGACAAAGCCATCCTCCCCTACATATACAGCTGGAGCCATGGGTCCCTCCTTATGTGCTCCCAGGCTGGTGGTTTAGACCCTGGGGAGCTCTGGTTCATTGGTACTGTTGCTCTCCTCTTGGGACCACAAACCCTTTCTGCTCCTTCAGTCTTCTCTCTAACTCCTATGAAGCACTTCTTAGAGTGACTCCTAGAGGTGCTGAGTGACTGACTCTGCATTTCCCATGGGCACCCAAGAGAGGGGAATCCCAGAGTGCTTTAGAGCACTTCAACTTGGAAGGACACCAAGGTCTACCCTTCTGTGAGATGATCCTGTGGAGGATCAGAGCAGTGAGGCCTCGAGATAAAAGACATGGGACAGGCATTGTCTAAGCAGTCACTATTTGTGACAGACTCAAGGAGTCACTCAGGACACAATGAACTATGGTTAAGAAAAAAGAATTTTTAAAAATTCTTTGTTTTCATTAGTATTGTTTCCCCAAGAGTGGATTATTAATTAAAAAATGCTGTTCCTCCTAAGGAGGAGATAAAAAGTTAAATCTAGAAAGTGGGAGAGAGAAAGGGCTAAAGCAGTTGTCTGCTTTTACTTTACAGCTTTCTTCTATACATGCTCTTGTATTTCTTATGAATTTATACATATTGCCCATAAAAGGTGTGTTTACTGTATTAATAGACAGCTCATTTAATAAGAAGACTATATATATATATATGTATATATATACATATATATATATATGTATATATATACATATATATATATATATATTACATGTTTACTCTCTTGAGTTTCCCCCACTTCAACACAAATAATTGACCTATGTAAAGTAGCCACTATTTAGAATGCAAAAAAATAAGCTTGTAATTGGTATATTTAAAGCCAGTAATAGCTCATGGTTTATAGTTGCTTAAAATTGTTCCTTTTTTGTTTATTGCTAATTTTTGAATTTTACAAATACAGCTCAATTTAAGAAACATGTATTTTCACTTAATTTTATAAAACATTTAAAAGCTCATACTGGATTGCCTGAACCCCAGGAAAATGTCATAACAAATTTGTATATCAAATAGATTACAGACCTTACAAAAACAATTGGCCATACAATTTTATTCTTTACTTGGGGTTGCTGTGTAATAAAAGTTTATTTATCTGGATCACTGTGCCACTGTAGCTGATCGAATTTTCTGACCATTTGAGGCCAGAAACTGAGGTTTTTGGCACTTAGCACTTCATTTTAAAAACAGCCAAAGATTAAGTAAACAACTTTTGTTTTGTCTCAGCAAGAACTGCTGGGCTATAACTTATGTCTGCTAGCCTGAAGCCATTTTAAAAAGTTATTATAGAATTTATTACTAAGTGTAAAAAGGTTTCCTATGAAAGCTATCTAAAGAAAAAGTACAAAGAAAACTTCTATTTTATTTGAGAAAAGAAAAAAAAAAAGTTCTATTTTATATGCTATCCTAAGTGGGAAAAGGCAAACAGTTCTGTTTTATCTCTCCATTATAGTTGCCTCTTATCTTTTTGTTTTCAATATTTATATATTTTTTAAAATATATAATCACATATTACAAAGTTCATTACGAGTTTATACCAAAAATTAAATTATAAATTGAAATAAAATAATTATATGGCACAACATCCATTACCTGACTGGCTCCATAAGTTCACAGAAGGTTTAAAACTATAACTAATTTATCAGTAAAGATTTGTGTAGATAAGTCCAGATGATATTTTGTTTTCTATCCTGACACCTATGATAAATTGTTGGTTTCCTTTTACTGATCTTTGACAAATTGTTTTATAACCTTCTGGAATATGCTCTGAGTGAATAAAAAAGTCTGGTTATTATCTATTAACTGATGTTATTTGAGAGACTGACACAATTCTTATTACAGTTTTGACTATCAGAAAAAGGTCTAGTAACAGTCTCATTATAAAAGAGCTTAATAATCATGAATATAATTTTAAAATTTTTTATAAGATCATCATTAAAATTTAAAAAGTCATCTATTATATAACATCACCACAAGAGAGTACATTTTTATACATCTATACTTAATAATAATATCTTGAGACAACAATTAGATTTTTTAGAGTGTATAAGTCAAATTATAAATTTGTTTTTAGTGTCCTCAATTTTTTCATAATAATGTTAATACTTGAAGACTTATATCTAATCAATTATGATAAGTGAATGTTACTCATTTCTGATTTTAAAAATTGAAATATGTATATGTGATTTGACACCTTTTCAGGCTTTCTAGTTGCAATTATTTTAACAGGAGAAATAATTAAAAATGTAATTAGTTATTGCCTATATTATCTTTTTGTGTTTGGTGTTCCATATAGGATTAAGATAGAAAAAATTGACTATTACAGTCAGACATTTGAGATGTTTTGTTAACAATTTAATATTACCCATATTACTGGAATTCCTTATAATCCTCAAGGACAAGGTATTATAAACAGATATTATAAAACTTTAAAATAATATTTTCATAACTCTCTGAGTATGGGAGGAATAGCTAATAGCGCTTTTGCCCTGGTTTTACAAGAACTCTGAAAATTTGATTTTTAAAAACAAAAGATGGGGGTCATACTCCTAGAAGGAGTCTCCCAGAAATACTCTCCATCACATCTTGTTTATTCTCAATCTGAAAGTTCATGACAAATCTGCCACTGATTGCCTCTGGCATCCTGAAACCAAAAAAAAAAAAAAAAACTATGTCACAGTTATGTGGAAAGACCCTCTTACCTTTAAATGGAATGGCCCAGACCCAGTTCTGATATGGTGCCGAGGATTGGTATGTCTGGTATGATATGAAAGAAGGCAGAGCTAAACAGCTGCTGAAAAGATTAATGAAATAAATAGATACCCCCACAAAGCTAGGCACAATAATACATAAGATGAATAACAATTGACATCCAAGGAAGAGAAATTTCCCTGAGAATTCCCTTCTTTTTCCTTTCTGCTTCTGCTGATACAAGAATAAAGCCTCACTGTAGTAACCACCCAAACACTGCCTCACGTGTCTCTCTCGCGGGCAAAGGGGACTCAAAAAGGGGCATGGAACAATTTGGTGCCGAAACCTGGGAAGGAACGAACCATCCGGTGCCGCAGGAGACCCCCGGAGATTCGGGGCGGATTAAAAGACTACAGGATCGAGGTACGTCTCTGAGAGGTATGCTTGGGGTGGAAGCCTTCGTTGCGAGCGGATTTTCACCCATTGCAGTACTACTACTGCAGTAGTTGGCCTCTTGTTTGCGTTGCTTTTGCTTTTAGCTTATTTGTGTTGTGAGGATCCAGCTTGCAGAACAGCTATTAGGGCAAGTCAAGAGGTTTCAAGAGAGGTCCACTCCAGGCTATCAGAAACAGAGCGTGTTAGCCGGCATCAGGCCAAGGAGCCTGGAGAAAAAGATCAGGCCAAGGAGCCTGGAAAGGAGAAGCAGGCAAAAAAGCCTGGGCAACAGAGGCAGGCCAAGGAGCCTGGTCGTAGAAAAGAGTACTCAAAAGGAATAGGGGCCACTGCAGGGCCTATTAAGGTTAAGGACCCTTCACCGGCTGGTGAAGAGAGAGTGAAGTTCGGGGGGACCCCCCTGTACCCCATTAAGGAGCCTGCCTCCATAGACCTTGGCAGCTCCGAGGAGGAGAGCCTAGAGGAGGAAGCAGCTGCCTGTGCAAAGGATAGCCTGTAACTCGCGCCCCCTAAATCCCTTTTCGCCCGCGAATAAGGACAGGAGGCGATAGTCGGGTTTACTGCCACGAGGAACTTTTTACTACTGCACATGATAAAGCGGAAAGACCCAAGAAACTGGAAGAGGGTCCCTTAAATACACCCTAGAGTGACGTATTCACTCCTGAATGGCTGCTTGCTCACTACCCAATATTACGCCTCGGGATAGGCCAGTGGCTTGGCGCTCTTTCTGCCTAGCAGCTGCGCAGAATGATTGTTTATTGCTGGGGAAACATGTGGCCAGCGCCATGTTGGAAAAACGCACGTGTGCAGCCACAGCGGCTCACTACAATAGCCGTTCTGGGATAAGAATAAGAAAGACCTTGAATCCCTCAGCCCCAGCCTTACCTCCGGCCTATGCCCCGGGCAGTGCCTCTAATTCATTTCTCAGCCCAGGAGATCACAGACAGCTACAGTTTGCATTTCCGGTCTTTGAAGCAGCAGAAGGTGTCCGTGTTCATGCCCCAGTAGAGTATAGGCAGGTCAAAGAATTAGCTGAGGCAGTACGTGCATATGGAATTGGGGCTAATTTTACTGTATCCCAAGTGGAGAGGTTAAGTACAGCTGCTATGACGCCAGGAGACTGGCAGGACACAGTGAAGGCGGTACTTAACAATATGGGCCAATACCTAGAGTGGAAGGCCTTGTGGCACGAGGCACTGCAAGCACAAGCCAGGATTAATGCAAACACTGAGGGACAGCAATTATGGACTTTTGACATGCTGGCTGGAGTTGGCGTATACGCAAACAACCAGACCACTCACCCTTGGCAGGTATATGCACAAATAGCGACAGCTGCTGTTAAGACATTATTATGTGTCATAAGGATTTAATTACTTTACAGACCTCATACCCCTTATTATTAAACAGCTTGGAACAGTGGGGTCTACATGTTGCTACTGAGAAAGTTCAATTTTTAGAAATTGGCTCCTTTTTAGGGACGGTTATCTATCCAGAAAAGATAATTCCTCAGAAATTGAAGATTCGTAGAGACCATTTACATACTTTGAATGATTTTCAGAAATTATTAGGTGATATAAATTGGTTAAGACCATTTTTAAAAATTCCCTCGGCCGAGCTGAAACCTTTATTTGATATTTTGGAAGGGGATTCTCATATTTCCTCACTGAGGGCCTTAACACCGGCTGCGAGCCATGCTCTGCAAGTAGTAGAAAGTGCTTTACAAGATGCCCAGTTAAAACGCATAGATGAAACCAAAATCTTTGACTTATGTGTTTTTAAAACTAGACACTTACCAGCTGCTGTGTTATGGCAGGAGGGGCCTTTGTTATGGATTCATCCCAATTCTTCTCCCACAAAGATTATTGAAAGGTATCCAGATTCAGTTGCTCAACTTGCCCTTCGTAGACTAAAAGCAGCCATTACCCATTTTGGAAGGGAGCCTAAGGTTTTGATAGTGCCTTATACTGCCCATCAAGTCCAAATATTAACAGTGACCTCTGATGTTTGAGCAGTGCTGGTTACTTCCTTCAATGGTCAAATAGATAATCATTATCCTAAGCATCCCATCTTACAATTTGCCTTAACTCAAGCTATCATATTTCCACATATTGTGTCTCAGGAGCCACTCCCAAATGGAATGGTAGTTTATACGGACAGGTCTAAAACAGTAGTGGGTGCCTATGTGGTTAATGATAAGGTTACATCCAAACAATACCATGAAACCTCACCTCAAATTGTGGAATGCCTAGTGGTGTCAGAGGTTCTGGAAATCTTTCCAGGTCCCTTAAATATTGTTTCAGATT
The DNA here is from genome assembly GCF_011762505.2 of Arvicanthis niloticus. Classification (NCBI taxonomy): domain Eukaryota; kingdom Metazoa; phylum Chordata; class Mammalia; order Rodentia; family Muridae; genus Arvicanthis; species Arvicanthis niloticus. Next base: position 444,298 of record NW_023044978.1, on the reverse strand, counting down.
CCTTCTATGTGGTTAATGCAGTGAAAGCATTAGAAGTTGCTGGGTTAATTAAGACATCTAGCAGACTTGTAGAAGTTTTTCAAAAGATTCAGCTTACCCTGGCTAAGCGAAGATTCCCTGTCTTTATAACTTATATTAGGGCTCACTCAAGCTTACCGGGACCTATGTCCCATGGAAATGACCTGGCAGATCGAGCCACAAAGTTGATTGCAATTGCCCTTTCACCAAAATTGGATTTGGTTAAAGCCTTTCATAAAAGGTTTCATGTGACAGCTGAGACACTACGATGTCGATTTAACATTACTAGAAAGGAGGCTAGAGATATCGTGACTCAATGGCAAAACTGCTGTCAATTCCTACTTGTTCCCCATACCGGAATTAACCCTCGGGGAATTAGGCCATTACAGATCTGGCAAATGGATGTTACTCACATCCCATCCTTTGGCAAATTACAATATTTGCATGTCTCCATTGATACCTGTTCTGGAGTTATGTTCGCCTCTCCATTGACCGGAGAAAAGGCGGCCCATGTTATTCAACATTGTCTCGAGGCTTGGAGTGCCTGGGGAAAGCCTAAAATCCTTAAAACTGACAATGGACCAGCCTACACTTCTCAAAAGTTTGGACAATTTTGTCGCCAAATGGAGGTGACACACCTGACAGGTCTTCCTTACAACCCTCAGGGACAGGGCATCATTGAGCGTGCTCATCGTACCCTTAAAACTTATTTGATAAAACAAAAAGGAGAAGTTGAGGAAGCTCTGCCCACGGTGCCACGAGCTACTGTTTCTCTGGCACTTTTTACCCTCAACTTTCTGAATTTGGACAGTCAGGGCAATACAGTGGCTGATCGACATTGCCTGGAACCAACTAGGCCAAAAGAAATGATAAAATGGAAAGATGTTTTGACTGGTCAATGGAAAGGCCTGGATCCTATAAGATCCCGGGGAGCGGTTTGTGTTTTTCCACAGGAAGAAGACAACCCATTTTGGCTGCCAGAGTGACTGACGTGGCGACTCGCAGTTCCTGAAAATGACCCCCCGAAGGATTCATCTGCAGATGTTCTCAGTTCTCATTTGGACTCTCCTAAATTGGGTTCCTAGTATATATATTGAATTTAGATGGCTATCCTATCTGCTTTTCCAAAACCTAAGCCCTTGCCTTCTTAAAAGGCGCCGCTTCTGCTAAACAGAATTTCTCCTATACCCTTAACTGTAATGCCTCACTCCAGTTTGTGTGTATCCTCCATTTCTTTTCATCTTTTTTTTCCAAAAGAACAATTATGTATTTTATTTGTCATATTTTACATGATATTAGAGACAGGTAAACAACTAAAAAATGGTTATCTGGTTTTAAGGAGATGGAAAATGGCAAAAAAATTATGAAAGCAGTCAACATATCTCTCACCTTTGACAACAACAGAAACATATTTTAAAATATTGAAGGATAAGAAAGTGTACTGCTAAATTATTAAATTTTAAAAAATGAATAACATATTCATCAAGATGTAAGTCAAAAATGCATTTGAGAATGTAAATACTGCAGAATAAATAACAGTGAGTAAAGAACAAGAAAATGGACACTATCATAATCCCCTATGCCTATAAAGGAGATTCTCTTTGTTTTTCAATGGATCCTTGAATCTGTGGACAGTACTACTCCTATGTAGCTTGCTTTTCTTTATGTACACATGCATACATACCCAGGATAAATATAATTTATAAATTAAGCAAAGTAATACATTGGCAACAAAGACTAATAATGAACCAGAACAACTATAACAATATATTTAAATAGAAGTCATTTAAATCGTTAGTGTTGTTTGAATGGAAAGGTGACTCAGTAGTTAAGAACATTGGCTGCTTTTGTAGAAGATTCAGGTTCAGCTCACAAGAAGCTCACAGCTACCTGTAACTCACGTTCTGGGATATCTGAAGGATTGTTCTAGCCTTCACAGGCTCCTGTATATATATAGTGCTCAATTTCAGGTAGGCTTAAACACATGCATATAAAGTATAGTGATAATAAAAAATCCTTTAAAATAAACCTTAGTGGGTTTTTTTTCTGTGCTTACATTTTTTTATATTTTAAATATACAACATATAGTTATTATATGCCACATTTTACACATACTAGTCTATACAATCATCAATGTTTGGGTATCTGACATGCTTCTGGGGATCCTTTATATCTCAGGTTTTTTTCTTTTTTTTTATTAGATATTTTATTTACACTTCAGATGGCATCCCCTTTCCCCATTCCCCACCACCGCCTTAGGAAATCCCTATCCCATACCCCCTTTTCCTTTTTGCATTTATACATTTATACATTATAAACTCCAGTTTATGTGTATCCTCCATTTCTTTTCATCTTATCCAACAACTCCTTAAATACTTGTACCAATGTAACTTGCTTTATGTCCCAGTGCTGGTCTGCTCTTGTCTATAAGCAGGCCCTAATAGCCAGTATACCACTTGGATACCTATCCCCATTTAGACGTCTGGGACATTGACTTTATTTCGACAGAAGAGAGATTTTGATATAACTGCAGCCATTATCACTGCTATTACCATCTCTGCAGCTACAGCTGTGACAGTCGGCATAGCCTTGGCTAATCAAGTTACAGCAGCTACTGTTGTTAATTAAATTTCAGAAAAGACCTCTGAGGCTTTGACCACTCAACAGAAAGCGGATGCATACTTGGCATCAGGCATCCTGTTGGTCAATCAGAGAGTTGATTTGCTCCAAGCCCATGTGGAGCAGCTCACTGATGTGGTTCAAATGAGCTGCGTGTCAGCAACCCCACATCTATGTATTACACCTCTGAGATTTATGAATGATACATTTATTCAAAGCCATAATCTTTCTGCTTATTTACAAGGGAATTGGACTGGGGAGTTGGACCAGGTGCAGCAGCAATTGCAGATCCGGATCTTGAGCCTTGATGGAACACGAGTGGACCCTGTGGCACCTCACACAATAATAGTGGGGGATTTCAACACTCTACTCTCAGCAATGAACAGAACATGGAAACAAAAACTAAACCAAGACACAATGAAACTAACAGAAGTTTTGAACCAATTGGACTTAACTGACATCTGTAGAACATTTCATCCTAAAACAAAAAAAAAAAAATACCTTCTTCTCGGCAGCACCTCATGGTATCTTCTCCAAAATAGACCATATAATTGGTCACAAAACAGGCCTCAACAGATACAAAAAGATTGAAATAATCCCTAGTACCTTATCAGACCACCATGGACTAAGACTTGTCTTTGACATGAACAAAAACAACAGAAAACCCACATACACTTGGAAACTGAACAATGCTCTACTCAATGATAATTTGGTCAAGAAAGAAGTAAAGAAAGAAATTAAAGACTTTTTATAATTTAATAAAAAGGAGGACACATCATACCAAAATTTGTGGGACTCCATGAAAGCAGTACTAAGAGGAAAACTCATAGCTCTAAGTGCTTACAAAAAAAACTGGAGAGAGCATACACTAACAACTTGACAGAACACCTGAAAGCTTTAGAACGAAAAGAAGCTAATATTCCCAAGAGGAGTAGATGGCAGGAAATAATCAAACTCAGGGCTGAAATCAACCAAGTTGAAACAGAAAGAACTATACAAAATATCAACAAAACCTGGAGCTGGTTCTTTGAGAAAATCAACAAGATAGATAAACACTTAGCCAGACTAACCAAAGGGCACAGAGACAGTATCCAAATTAATAAAATCAGAACTGAAAAGAGAGACATAACAACAGAAACTGAGGAAATTAAAAAATCATCAGATCCTACTACAAAGGCCTATACTCAACAAAATTGGAAAATCTGGAGGAAATGGACAATTTTCTAGATAGATACCAGGTACCAAAGTTAAACGAGGAGCAGATAAACCATCTAAACAGTCACATAACCCCTAAAGAAATAGAAGCAGTCATTAAAAGCCTCCCCACAAAAAAAAGTCTGGGACCGGATGGTTTTAGTGCAGAATTCTATCAGACCTTCAGGGAAGACATTATACCAATTCTCTTCAAGCTATTCCATTGAATAGAAACAGAAGGAACATTACCCAATTCATTCTATAAAGCTACAATCACACTCATACCTAGCCCTCACAAAAACCCAACATAGAAAGAGAACTACAGACCAATCTCTCTTATAAATATTGATGCAAAAATACTCAATAAAATTCTTGCAAACCAAATCCAAGAACACATCAAAACAATCATCTATCATGATCAAGTAGGCTTTATACCAGGAATGCAGGGATGGTTCAATATTCAGAAATCCATTAATGTTATCCACTACATAAATAAACTCAAAGAAAAAAACAACATGGTCATCTCACTAGATGCTGAGAAAGCATTTGACAAAATTCAACATATCTTCATGATAAAAGTCTTGGAAAGATCAGGAATTCAAGGCCCATATCTAAACATAGTAAAAGCAATATACAGCAAGCCAGTAGCCAACATCAAACTAAATAGAGAGAAACTTGAAACAATCCCACTAAGATCAGGGACTAGGCAAGGCTGCCCACTCTCACCCTATCTATTTAATATAGTACTGGAAGTTTTAGCTAGAGCAATTAGACAACAAAAGGAAGTCAAAGGGATACAAATAGGAAAAGAAGTCAAAATTTCACTATTTGCAAATGATATGATAGTATACTTAAGTGACCCTAAAACTTCCACCAGAGAACTCCTAAACCTGATAAACAACTTCATCAAAGTGGCTGGATATAAAATCAACTCAAACAAATCAGTAGCCTTCCTCTATTCAAAGGATAAACAGGCTGAAAGAGAAATTAGGGAAATGACACCCTTCACAATAGTCACAAATAAAATAAAATATCTTGGAGTGAATCTAACCAAGCAAGTGAAAGATCTGTATGACAAGAACTTCAAGTCTCTGAAGAAAGAAATTGAAGAAGATCTCAGAAGATGGAAAGATCTCCCATGCTCCTGGATTGGCAGGATTAACTTAGTAAAAATGGCCATCCTGCTAAAAGCAATCTACAGATCCAGTGCAATCCCCATCAAAATTACAACTCAATACTTCATAGATATAGAAAGAACAATCCTCAAATTTATTTAGATAAGCAAAAATCCCAGGATAGTGAAAACTATTCTCAACAATAAAAGAACTTCTGGGGGAATCACCATCCCTCACCTCTGTTGGGAGTGACATTGCTTACACTTTAACTGCCTTGTCAGCCATATGCTCTTACTGGCACAAAGTGTTGGCCTCTGTGGGAAAATACTAGCCCAGTTGAAAACAAGTAGCTATACATCTTGTGAACAGGTAGCCATGGTTGGGAAGTACTAGCTTAGTTAAGAACAAATGTCTATAGATCTTATGAACAGGTACCTAGCAACCTGTTCTGCTCTGTTCCTTCTGCTGCACTTCTCACCCAGCCAACACCCTGCTCTTGAGAACACCTGCACTCCCCAGAAACAAAGAGACCTTATGTCACCCCCTATCCCATATCCTGCTTCTATGTGTATATAACCTGGTGTGGAAACAACAAAAAATTTGACAGCTTGATCAGATCTCTTGACTTGCTATCCATTCGTCGCATGCCTTTGTCTCCCCCCAGTTCTCTCTTTCAGGTGGTCCTCTGTTGTGGATAGCCCCAGCCTTGTGTTTTGATGGTAGTTCCACTCTCCTGGGAGGGGCTGCAGAAGAGGAGTGAATCAGTACTTTTGTGAACCTTCTGTCCAATTGAATTTGTAAAATAAAGGCTAGAGCCAGTGATTGGGCAGTAGAAGGGGAGGTGGAGCAAAAGGCTTAGGAGAGGGGTTGGAGGGGAGGAGTCAGAGGAGGAAGTCAATGGGAGAGAGATGAGGGCCTACGGAGGAGCTATGTGGGAGCTGGAGGTGGAAGGACACTGGAGGAGGAGAAGAACTTGGTCTGGAAAAATCACAAGTTGTAAGGGATCTCATAGCTGGGAAATAGAGTAGTGCAGTGGGAAATCTGACCAATCTAGGCCTCCAGTTTATATCCATAAATATTTATTGTGTTTTTCTTGACTGGACTTATTTGGGTTGGAGATTTAGCACAATAGTCCCCTAGTCCCAGTTCACCACCCCAGTGGATAGGGCATACCTCCAACTGTATTACAGAGCAATAGTGATAAAAACTGCATGTAATTGGTACAGAGATAGGCAGGAAGATCAATGGAATAGAACTGAAGATACAGAAATAAACCCACACACCTATGGTCACTTGATCTTTGACAAAGGAGCTAAAACCATCCAATGGAAAAAAAGACAGCATTTTTTTTGCTTTTATTTTTTATTGGATATTGTATTTATTTACATTTCAGATGTTAGCCCCTTTTCCCATTCCCCCCTCTCAGAAACCCCATATCCCATATCCCCTATTTCACTTCTATGGGGGTGTGCTCCTCTGAATGTCAAGCTCTGGCAAAGCCTCTAAGGAGACAGCTATTAGCTATCAGGCTTTTGTCAGCTGTTGGGGGCAGACTTTTAGCAGAAAGAGGCTATCAGCTTTGCAGCCATCTTGAGCCATATACCCTGACATGTGACTTGGATTACAATAGCCTACAACAGCTGCACACACTCTGATAATCTTGGTTTAGATACCTTGAGATTAAAGGTGTGTGAGATTAAAGGTGTGTGACTTAAGAGTGTGACTTAGAAGTGTAGAGATCAGATTTAGAGACAAGACCTAAGGGCATGATTAAAGGTGTAACTTAGAGGTGTGGCTTAGAAGTAAGACATATAAAAGGCAGAGGCACACAGTAGAAAATCAGACATTAAGGAGACACAGAGGAGAGGACCAGACACAGCAGAGAGAAGACAGGTAGCAGGCACTTGGAAGAGAACTTGGAAGAAGTAACTTGGAACTTGGAGGGACTAGGAGCTAGGGACTAGGAACTCAAGACTTAGGACTTAGACTGAAGAATAAACGGGATTGAATTACACTGTCTGGTCTGCATTCTTCGAGTCCGTCCTCACTCTTGCTCTTGCTGAACCCCGACCCTCGGACCTGAGCGGCAGCTTGGGCCAGGATACAGTGGCCGCCCAAACGTGGGTCGGCCCTGGCCTCAACATTTTGCTTGGGCCGCAACAGTTTTTGGCCACCCCAACGAGGGGCTAGTGTGGACCCCAACAGTCAGCATGCATTTCCTGGCATCCACAATGGTGTCTATGTTTGGTGACTGCACATGGGATGGATCCCATGTGGGGCAGTATCTGGTCACCCACTCCTTCAGTCTCTGCTTGATTCTTTGTCTCTGTATTTGCTTCCATGAGTATTTTATTTCGTTACTCCTAAGAAGGACCAAAGCACCCACACTTTGTCTTCATTCTTCTTGAGCTTCATATGATCTCTGAAGTTGAATCTTGGGTATGTCAAGCTTCTGGGCTAATATCAACTTATCAGTGAGTGAATACCATGTGTGTTCTTTTGTGATTGGTTTACCTCACTCAGGATGATATTTTCTAGTTTCATCCATTTACCTAAAAATTTCTCAAATTCAATTTTAATAGTATTTTCTGTATTCATTCCTCTATTGAAGGACATCTGGGTTCTTTCCAGCTTCTGGCTACTAAAAATAAGGCTGCTATGAACATAGTGCAGCATATGTCCTTGTTATATGTTAGAGCATCTTTTGGCCCAGGAGTGGTATAAGTGGATCTACTTGTAATCGTATGTCCAATTTTCTGAGGAACTGCCACACTGATTTCCAGAGTGGTTGCACCAGCTTGCAATACCACCAACAATGGAGAACTGTTCCTCTTTCTCCACATCCTTGCCAGCATCTGCTATCATCCGAGTTTTTGATATTAGCCATTCTGACTGGTGTGAGGTGGAATCTCAGGGTTGTTTTGATTTGCATTTCCCTTATGACTAAAGATGTTGAACATTTTTAGGTGCTTTTCAACCATTCAAGTTTCCTCAGTTGAGAATTCTTTGCTCATCTCTATACCCAATTTTTTAATATGGTTTTTTGGTTGTCTGGAGCCTAATTTCTTGAGTTCTTTATATATATTGAATATTTACCCTCTATCAGATGTAGGATTGGTAATGATCTTTTCCCAATCTGTTGGTTGCCGTTTTGTCTTGTTGACAGTGTCCTTTGCCTTACAGAAGTTTTACAATTTTATGAGGCCCCATTTGTCGATTCTTGATCTTAGAGCATAAGCCATTGGTGTTCTATTCAGGAAATTTTCCCCTGTACCCATGTGTTTGAGGCTTTCCTCCACATTCTATTCTATTAGTTTCAGTTTATCTGGCTTCCTGTGGAGGTTCTTGAACCAGGTGGACTTGAGCTTTTTGCAAGGAAATAAGAATGGATTGCTTTCTATTCTTCTACCTGCTGAACTTCAGAATGAAAGAGCACCATTTTTTGAAAGTGCTATCAATGATGCTGGAGGTAAACGTAAATAAACAAAATATCCAATTAAAAATATCCAATAGAAAAAGTAAAAGAAAAAAAGAAAGAAAAAGAATTCAGAGCTTTGTCTGTCATTTTGAAGCACAGACAATAAACTAGCTGTCTGGAACCCTCGTCTAAAATTACCATTTTTATCATGTCTGGGCCTGGACCTAAATTCCCTCTGTCCCAGTTTAATCCTGAACTCAGTAATCTGTGTGCTTTTGTATGCATAATCAAAAAACTTAGCTGCTTGGGATCTCCTGTGATCACCACTCCCTAAATCTCTTTATGTGTTTATATATACATATATATTATAAAACATAATATATAAGTATATATTATATATACACATATATTCATACATATGAATTTACTCATAATATATATTCACATAATATATATACTTTTATATAATATATCATGTTTATATACTGTATATTTTATTTTATATAAATATATTATATATATTTCTGTTTTATACTTTATTTATATATAAGTATATAATATAAAAGTTAGCCTTTGGGTCTGGGCCTCAGCACTGAGCAGATCTTGGGCAGCAGCTCTGCCCCCAATCTCTAAGAACCCAGAGGAAGCAGGCCTCCCAGGAGCTCTAAACTGGGCAGTATCTTAGATAAGCAGACAGCAACACCTGCCCCAAACAGGGAGTAACTGGGACCCACTAGCACCCAGGAAGTCACTCCTGGCCAGGAGCACTGATTTCTTCCTATCTGCACCTGAGCACTGAGCAGATCTTGGGCCCCAGCTCTTAGCCCAGCAGTAACACCCACCCCACAAAGTTGTGATACAACTAAGATAATAGGAAAGACAGGCTCCAGTCAGAGACAGGGCAGGTAGCATTAAAGAGATCCAGATGGCAAAAGGCAAGTGCAAGAACATAAGCATCAACAACCCAGGGTACTTGGCATCATTAGAACCTAGTTCTCCCACACAAGAAAGTCCTGAATGCCCCATATCACTAGGAAAGCAAGATTCAGATTTAAAATCCCTTTTAATGATGATGATAGAGGACTTTAAAAAGAACATAAACAACACTCTCAAAGAATTTGAGGAGAACACAGGAAGACACATAGAAGCCCTTTAAGTGAAAAAACAAAGATCCCTTAAAGAATTACAAGACAACACAACCAAACAGGTGAAGAAATTGAACAAAAACATCCAGTACATAAAAATGGAAGTAGGTCTGAGTTCGAGGCCAGCCTGGTCTACAGAGTGAGTTCCAGGACAGCCAGGGATACACAGAGAAACCCTGTCTCAAAAAAAAAAAAATGGAAGTAGGAACAATCTAGAAATCACAAAGTAAGACTACCCTGGAGATAGAAAACCTAGGAAAGAAATCAGGAGTCATAGACACAAACATCACCAACAGAATACAAGAGATAGAAGAGAGAATCTCAGGTGCAGAAGATACCATAGAAAATATTGAAAAAATTGTCAAAGAAAATGCAAAGTGCAAAAAGTTCTTAACACAAAATATCCAGGAAATTCAAGACACAATGAGGAGACCAAACCTAAGGATAATAGTTATAGAAGAGAGTGAAGATTCCCAACTTAAAAGGCCAATAAATATCGTCAACAAAATTATAGAAGAAAACTTCCCTAATCTAAAAAACCAGATGCCCATAAACATACAAGAAGCCTATAGAACACCAAATAGAAAAGAAAAACCTCCTGTCACATAATAATCAAACCACCAAGTGCACAAAACAAAGAAAGAATATTAAATGCAGTAAGGGGGAAAGGCCAAGTAACATATAAAGGCAGACCTATCAGAATTACACCAGACTTCTCACCAGGTACTATAGAAGCTAGAAGATGCTGGACAGATGACATACAGACCCTAAGAGAACACAAATGCCAGCCCAGGCTACTATACCCAGGGAAACTCTCAGTTACCATCATAGATGGAGAAACCAAGATATTCCACAACAAAACCAAATTTACACAATATCTTTCCACAAACCCAGCATTACAAAGGATAATAGCGGGAAAGCTCCAATACAAGGAGGGAAATTATACCCTAGAAAGAGCAAGAAAGTAACCCTCTTCCAACAAACCCAAAAGACAGTAGCCACAGAAAGATAGTTTCCGCTCTAATAATAAACATAACAAGAAGCAACAGTTACTGTTCCTTAATATCTCTTAATATCAATAGACTCAATTCTGAAATTAAAAGACATAGGCCAATGAACTGGATACATAAACAGGACCCAGCATTTTGGCGCATACAGGAAACCCACCTCAGTGCAAAGACAGACTCTACCTTAGAGTAAAAGGCTGGAAAACAATTTTTCAGGCAAATGGTCCTAAGAAATGGATTAGCCATAATAAAATCTCCAGCTTGAGAACACAAAGGAAGGGACTCATGACTCCACCTGTATAGGTAGTTAATGGTGGTCTTGCCAGGCATTAATGGAAGTGTAAGACCTTGGTACCTGAAAGTTTGGATTCCCTAGTGTTGGGAAATTTCAAGAGCAGGGAGGCAAAAATGGGAGGATGGTGGGAGCACACCCTCATAGAAACTCCCAAAATTATATGGATTAGACGTGACAGAGGCAGGCCGCCGGAAGACTAGATTCCAGAAATCAAACAAAAAATTATCTTGATACTAAAATTTGTTTTGAGAATTTTACATTGCAGAATACACAGCCTTGGTGTATCTACTCATCAGGCAAGCTGAGCAGACCCGCTCAAACCTCTGATGTCCTGGAATTCCAGCTGGATGCAGTGAAGACACAGCATCAGAGGCTTATCAATTTACTCTTCTCCCTGCCCCTCTTCTAATATCTCAACACCCATAATCAGCTTAAAGAAGTTAATGAAGAGTTGGCGCCCCTATTCCCTGGGCTTGGGGACTGAGGTGGTTAATATTGGGCTGTCTTTCTAGGGAAAAGTAATGGTTTTGTTGGAACAGGGAGGATTAGCTAGGATTTATTGCATAGCCATTACCTACTGGTAGAAATACGTATAATTGTTATTAAGATGAAGTTATAATTTCTTAAATGGTACAAAATTTACTTTGATTTCAAATTTAAGGCTTTCATTGGTACGAGCTTCTTATAAATATAAAAGTGAGATGAGTATTGTTACTCTAATAGGCATTGTGCCTATATAACACATTTAGGAATACAAGGCTTAGACCCAGTCCTTCTTTAACTTTTTAACTGATTTGAGATGGACAGCCTGTGAGTTAAGGGACTATAGCAAATTCATGGCTTTGAGTTTATTGTTAGGGTGTTTTCTATATTTTATTTGGAAATAGCTGAGAGGAGTTAACAGACAACACTTCAGATTACCTTACATGGATAGTTGGTTTTCAAAACATCAGAAGTCCACAGAATTGACATGACAAACATTTCTATATTGATGTTCATTTTGATTAGAGACCTGTCTGCTTCTGACAGCTTCCTGTATTGAAATCTAAGAAGAAATTGAGCATCTTTGGAGTTACTCTAGTTGTGGTGAGACAGCCACTAGGCAACAATGGCCTCTTCCCATCTACAGACAAATTACTGTCCAGAAAAGGACACACTTGCAGAATAGTCGACTGATTATATCTGCCTAGACAGAGTAATCAGCCCTTAATAATTCTGCAGCACTAAGGTCTGTCAGATCATCCTTGGTCAGAAGGCTGATGATCAGATGCTCCAACGTTTTGAAGTAGAGCTAGTGTCCAGGTGTTCAGAGGTCTCTATAAATTGGCTAAGTTTTAGAAGGTATGGTTTGTGCTTCCCATAATTTCAGTTAACGCAGTCATTCTGGATTTCTGACGGGGTTGAAGACCTATAGTCTCATAGCCAGTCCTTGCTATATACTTTGAGAGAAAAGATTTGAGAGGATGGTTTTCAGCTGACATTCATTCTAAAGTCAAGAAAAAAGCCAGGTTCAGAATTAAGTCTTTTAGTTAGGAGAGATAACAAAGGTTCTGCTTAGTCAACAAAATGATGGACTGGGTATTAGGACTATCTTGTACCTTACTGACACAGATTGGTATAATTATGCTCTAATTATATTTTGAGAGAAATTTTTATTTTAACAGGAAGGGTGATATGTAGGAGGAGCTAAGTTGGGAGGAGTAAGGAGAGGAAGAGGAGGAGGAGAGGAGGAGCTAGCTGATGAGAGAGAGAAAGAGAGAGAAAGAGGGGGGACATGGAGGCAGATGTTCACATGTCTCTGCCAGCCAAAGATAGTTGATATATCTAGTTTGGGTATTTGGTTACACTTCTGATTGATATTGAGCATTACCAAACTTATAAAGCCTTTGGCTAACATTTAAAAAAATTGTATAAAAGGAAAAAAGAGAAGGGGTCATGGGATAGGGATTTTTCTAGGGAGGGGAAATGGGGAAATGGGATGGCATTTGCAATGTAAATATAATATCCAATAAAAAATAAATTAAAAAAAAGAAATGAGGAAAAAAGAAATCTGAAAACACACACACACAAATGTTAAAATATAAATGGCATTAATAATAAGTATGAAGGGGACCTGGATTCTGCCACACACATTCTGGGGGATCCATAGAACCCATAGCCAGCGCTAGCACGCCCCTTCCGCCGCTCGCCCCTCCTCCAGTCTGAGGCCTGCGGGTGAGAGCACCCCGGAGTCCCCCAGACACATTCTGGGGGATCCATAGAACCCATAGCCAGCGCTAGCACGCCCCTTCCGCCGCTCGCCCCTCCTCCAGTCTGAGGCCTGCGGGTGAGAGTACCCCGGAGTCCCCCAGACACATTCTGGGGGATCCATAGAACCCATAGCCAGCGCTAGCACGCCCCTTCCGCCGCTCGCCCCTCCTCCAGTCTGAGGCCTGCTGGTGAGAGCACCCCGGAGTCCCCCAGACACATTCTGGGGGAACCATAGAACCCATAGCCAGCGCTAGCACGCCCCTTCCGCCGCTCGCCCCTCCTCCAGTCTGAGGCCTGCGGGTGAGTGCACCAGGAATCCGCCAGACACATTCTGGGGGATCCATAGAACCCATAGCCAGTGCTAGCACGCCCCTTCCGCCACTTGCCCCTCCTCCAGTCTGAGGCCTGCAGGTGAGTGCACCCTGGATTCTGCCAGACACATTCTGGGGGATCCATAGAACCCATAGCCAGCGCTAGCACGCCCCTTCTGCCGCTCGCCCCTCCTCCAGTCTTAGGCCTGCGGGTGAGTGCACCCCGGAGTCCCCCAGACACATTCTGAGGGATCCATAGAACCCATAGCCAGAGCTAGCACGCTCCTTCTGCTGCTCGCCCCTCCTCCGGTCTGAGGCCTGCGGGTGAGTGCACCCCGGATTCCGCCAGACATATTCGGGGGGATCCACAGATCCCACAACCAGCTTTAGGTAGGAAAACCCACATACTACCCTGAGCTCATAGCTGGGCGCCCTGAGTGCTCAGAACCCAGCAGATACCCCTCCCCGCCCCCCTTCCCCCGCGCCCCTGTCGGCTAGCACCCCTTTTCTGCCCATCTCCTGGGTCTGAGTCCCGGACCAGACCTCTACCAGGTCTACAGTTGTGTGGACCCTGGTCACTGCCTGAGACATACTGGAAGGTCCGCTCAACCCAGAGCCACAGAGGAACAAGAGAACTCAGAGTGTCAGACAACATACCCTGAGATATCCTAGAGGAGACACTGCACCCAGAACAGCAGACATCTAGCTGGACTGCTACCTTGGAGGCACCATACCCTGAGGCATCCTAAAGATACCACTGTAATCAGGGCAGCTGGAAAAAATCACAAAGACATCTGGACTCCTAGAAGACCAAACACAAGCGAGACAACTGGAAAGACTGGCTTCAATCAGAAACAGAAGTACAGGTAGCACTAGAATTAACCAGATGGCAAAAGACAGGCCCAAGAACATAAGCAACAGAAACCAAAGTTACATGGCATCATCTGAACCCAGTTCCCCCATCATAGCAAGGCCTGAACACCCCATCACACCAGAAAAGCAGGATTCAGAATTAAAATCACTTCTCATGATGATGATAGAGGACTTTATGAAAGACATAAATAACACTCTCAAAGAACAGATAGAAACCCTTAGAGAGGAAACACAAAAATTCCTTAAGGAATTGCAAGAAAATGCAACCAAACAGGAGAAGGAATTAAACAAAACCATGCAGGATCTAAAAATGGAAGTAGAAACAATAAAGAAATCACAAAGGGAGAACATCCTGGAGATAGAAAACTTAAAAAAACGATCAGGAGTCATAGACACAAGTATTACCAACAGAATACAAGAGATGGAAGAGAGAATCTCATGTGCAGAAGATACCATGGAAAACATTGACACAACTGTCAAAGAAAATGCAAAATACAAAAAGCTACTAACCCAAAATGTACAAGAAATCCAAGACACAATGAGAAGGCCAAACCTAAGGATAATAGGAATAGATGAGGGGGAAGACTCCCAACTTAAAGGACCAGTAAATATCCTCAACAAAATTATAGAGGAAAACTTCCCTAACCTAAAGAAAGAGATGTCCATAAATATACAAGAAGCCTACAGAACTCCAAATAGTTTAGACCAGAAAAGAAATACTTCCCGCCACATAATAGTCAAAACATCAAATGTACAAAACAAAGAAAAAATACTAAAAGCAGTAAGGGAAAAAGGCAAAGTAACATATAAAGGCAGACCTATAAGAATTACACCAGACTTCTCACCAGAGACCATAAAAGCCAGAAGATCCTGGACCGACATCATACAGACCCTAAAAGAACACACATGCCAGCCCAGACTACTATACCCAGCAAAACTCTCAATAAATATTGATGGAGAAACTAAAATATTCCATGACAAATCCAAATTTACACAGTATCTCAACACAAACCCAGCACTTCAAAGGATAATTGGTGGAAAACTCCATCACAAGGAGGGAAACTACAACCTAGAAAAAGCAGGAAAGTAATCTTCCAAAAACCGTAAAAGAAGGTAGCTACACAAACATATCTCCAATGCCAATAACAAAAATAACAGGAAACAACACTCATTTTCCTTAATATCTCTTAATATCAATGGACTCAATTCTCCAGTAAAAAGACATAGACTATCAGACTGGATACGGAAACAGGACCCAACATTTTGCTGCATTCAGGAAACGCACCTCTGTGGAAAGGACAGACACTACCTCAGAGTAAAAGGTTGGAAAACAATCTGCCAAGCAAATGGTCCCAAGAAACAAGCTGGAGTACCGATTCTAATATCAAATAAAATCAGTTTTCACCCAGAAGTAATCAAAAAAGATAAAGAAGGACACTTCATATTCATGAAAGGAAAAATGTACCAAGAGGAACTTGCAATTCTCAACATCTATGTCCCAAATGTAAGGGCACCCACAAACATAAAAGACACTTTACTAAAACTTAAAGCATACATTGCACCCTACACAATAATAGTGGGAGATTTCAACACCCCACTCTCAGCTATGGACAGATCATGGAAACAGAAACTAAATCGAGACACAATGAAACTAACAGAAGTTATGAACCAATTGGACTTAACTGACATCTATAGAACATTTCATCCTAAAACAAAAGAATATACCTTCTTCTCAGCACCTCATGGTACCTTCTCCAAAATAGACCATATAATTGGTCACAAAACAGGCCTCAACAGATACAAAAAGATTGAAATAATCCCCAGTACCTTATCAGACCACCATGGATTAAGACTTGTCTTTGACATGGACAAAAACATCAGAAAACGGACATACACTTGGCAACTGAACAATGCTCTACTCAATGATAACTTGGTCAAGGAAGAAATTAAGAAAGAAATTAAAGACTTTTTAGATTTAAATGAAAATGAGGACACATCATATCAAAACTTGTGGGACTCACTGAAAGCAGTACTAAGAGGAAAAATCATAGCTCTAAGTGCTCACAAAAAGAAAGTGGAAAGAGCATACATCAACAACTTGACAGTAAACCTGAAAGCATTAGAACAAAAAGAAGCTAGTATACCCAAGAGGAGTAGACGGCAGGAAATAGTCAAACTCAGGGCTGAAATCAACCAAGTCGAAACAAAAAGAACTATACAAAATATCAACAAAACCAGGAGCTGGTTCTTTGAGAAAATCAACAAGATAGACAAACCCTTAGCCAGACTAACCAAAGGGCACAGAGACAGCATTCAAGTTAATAAAATCAGAACTGAAAAGGGAGACATAACAACAGAAACAGAGGAAATTAAAAAAATTATCAGATCCTACTACAAAGGCCTATACTCAACAAAATTGGAAAATCTGGAGGAAATGGACAATTTTCTAGATAGATACCAGGTACCAAAGTTAAACGAGGAGCACATAAACCACCTAAACAGTCCCATAACGCCTAAAGAAATAGACACAGTCGTTAAAAATCTTCCCACCAAAAAATGTCCGGGGCCAGATGGTTTCAGTGCAGAATTCTTTCAGACCTTCAAGGAAGACCTAATACCAATCCTCTTCAAGCTATTCCATCGAATAGAAACAGAAGGAACACTACCCAATTCATTCTATGAAGCTACCATTACACTCATACCTAAACCACAGAAAGACCCAACAAAGAAAGAGAACTACAGACCAATCTCTCTTATGAATATTGATGCAAAAATACACAATAAAATTCTCACAAACCGAATCCAATAACACATCAAAACAATTATCCATCAAGATCAAGTAGGCTTTATCCCAGGAATGCAGGGATGATTCAATATTCGGAAATCCATTAATATAATCCACTACATAAATAAACTCAAAGAGAAAAACCACATGGTCATATCACTAGATGCTGAGAAAGCATTTGACAAAATTCAGCATCCCTTCATGTTAAAACTCTTGGAAAGATCAGGAATACAAGGCCCATATCTAAACATAGTAAAAGCAATATACAGCAAGCCAGTAGCCAACATCAAACTAAATGGAGAGAAACTTGAAGCAATCCCACTAAGATCAGGGACTAGGCAAGGCTGCCCACTCTCACCTTACCTATTCAATATAGTACTGGAAGTCTTAGCTAGAGCAATTAGACAACAAAAGGAAGTCAAAGGGATACAGATAGGAAAGGAAGAAGTCAAAATTTCACTATTTGCAGATGGTATGATAGTATACCTAAGTGAACCTAAAACTTCCACCAGAGAACTCCTAAACCTGATAAACAACTTTAGCAATGTGGCTGGATATAAAATCAACTCAAACAAATCAGTAGCCTTCCTCTACTCAAAGGATAAACAGGCAGAGAAAGAAATCAGGGAAATGACACCCTTCACAATAGCCACGAATAAAATAAATTATCTTGGAGTGAATCTAACAAAGCAAGTGAAAGATCTGTATGACAAGAACTTCAAGTCTCTGAAGAAAGAAATTGAAGAAGATCTCAGAAGATAAAAAGATCTCCCATGCTCCTGGATTGGCAGGATTAATTTAGTAAAAATGGCTATCCTGCCAAAAGCAATCTATAGATTCAATGCAATACCCATCAAAATTCCAAGTCAATTCTTCATAGAGATAGAAAGAGCAATTTACAAATTCATTTGGAATAACAAAAAACCTAGGATAGCGAGAACTATTCTCAACAATAAAAGAACCTCTGGGGGAATCACCATTCCGGACCTCAAACTGTACTACAGAGCAGTAGTGATAAAAACTGCTTGGTATTGGTACAGAGACAGAAAGGACGATCAATGGAACAGAATTGAAGACCCAGAAATGAACCCGCATACCTATGGTCACTTGATATTTGACAAGGGAGCTAAATTCATCCAGTGGAAAAAGGACAGCATTTTCAACAAGTGGTGCTGGCTCAACTAGAGGTCAACATGTAGAAGAATGCAAATTAATCCATTCTTATCCCCTTGCACAAAGCTCAACTCCAAGTGGATAAAGGACCTTCACATAAAGCCAGGTACACTGAAAATATTAGAAGAGAAGTTGGGGAAGACCTTGGAATACCTAGGCACAGGGGAAAAGTTCCTGAACAGAACACCAATGGCTTATGCTCTAAGATCAAGAGTCGACAAATGGGACCTCATCAAATTGCAAAGCTTCTGTAAGGCAAAGGACACTGTCAACATGACAAAATGGCAACCAACAGATTGGGGAAAGATCATTATCAATCCTACATCCAATAGGGGGCTAATATCGAATATATACAAAGAACTCAAGAAATTAGACACCAAACAACAAAATAACCCCATTAAAAAATGGGGTACAGAGCTAAACAAAGAATTCTCAACTGAGGAAACTCGAATGGCCCAGAAGCACCTCAAGAAATGCTCAACATCCTTAGTCATCAGGGAAATGCAAATCAAAACAACACTGAGATACCACCTCACACCAGTCAGAATGGCTAAGATCAAAAACTCAGGTGATAGTAGATGCTGGCGAGGATGTGAAGAAAGAGGAACACTCCTGCATTGTTGATGGGGTTGCAAGCTGGTACAACCACTTTGGAAGTCAGTCTGGCGGTTCCTCAGAAAATTGGACATAGCACTACCTGAGGACCTAGCTATACCACTTCTGGGTATATACCCAGAAAATGCCCCAACAAATAACAAAGACATGTGCTCCACTATGTTCATAGCAGCCCTATTTATAATAGCCAGAAGCTGGAAAGAACCCAGATGCCCTTCAACAGAGGAATGGATACAAAAAATGTGGTACATTTACACAATGGAATATTACTCAGCTATTAAAAATAATGAATTTGAGAAATTCTTAGGTAAATGGATGGAACTAGAAAATATCATCCTGAGTGAGGTAACCCAATCACAAAAGAACACACATGGTATTTACTCACTGATAAGCGGAGATTAGCCCAAAAAATTTGAAACAACAAAGATTCAACTACCAGATGACATGAAGCTCATGAAGAAGAAAGAACAAGTGAGGATGCCTAGGTCTTTCTTAGGAGGAGTAACTAAATAACCAAGGGAGCAAATATGGAGACAAAGTGTGGGTCAGAATCTGAAGGGGAGGTTGTAGGGAGACCATTGCGTCTGGGTATTCATTCCATAGGCAGTCACCAAAAATAGACGCTGATAGGGATGTCAGGATGGGAAAGCTGACAGCAGCCTGATAAGGCTGTCTCCTTAGAGGTCTCTCAGAGTCGGACATACCCAGAGACAGATACCCACAGCTATCCATTAATCTGATCAAAGTTCCCAATGGAGGAGCTAGAGAGTAAATTGAAGGAACCGTGAACCATAAGGGCTGGTGGCCCCCTGAGGAAAGCAACAATACCAACCAGCCAGAGCTCCCCAGGGTCTAAACCACCAGCCTAGGAGCACATAGGGAGAGACACATGACTCCAGCTGTATATGTAGGGGAGGATGGCCCTGTTGGTCATAGGTGGGAGACAAGATAATTAGTACCCTGAAGGCTGAGCACTGAGGGGGGGGATCTGAGGGTGTTGAGGGAGGCTGGTGGTAGGTGGGTAAACACCTTCATAGAGGCAGGAGGAGGGGGGATGGGATAAGGGGTTCCTGGGTGGTGGGGGAAATATGGTAAGGGGATAAAATTTGAAATGTAAATATTATATCCAATAAAAGAGGGGAAAAATAGAAAAGCGGTTAGAACCAACATTCTTAATAAAATTTCAGCCCTCTTCTAAAAAAAAAAAAAAAAAACTATCTTGATACTAAAATTTGTTTTGAGAATTGTATATTGCAGAATGATCAGCCTTGGTGTATCTACTCAACAAGCAAGCTGGGCAGACCTGCTCAAACCTCTGAGGTCCGTGAATTCCTTCTGGAGGCAGCGAAGACAGAGCATCAGAGGATTGTCAATTTGCTCTCCCCCCCACTCCTCTTCTAATATCTCAACGCCCATAATCAGCTTGAAGAAGCTAATGATGAGTCAGCGCCCCTATTCCCTGGGCTTGGGGACTAAGGTGGTAAATGTTGGGCTGTCTCTCTAGGGAAAAGTAGTGGTTTTGTCGGAATAGAGAGGATTACCTAGGGTTTATTGCATAGCCATAACCTATTAGTAGAAATCTGTATAATTAATATCAAGATGAAGATATAAATTCTTAAATGGCACCAATTTACTTTGTTTACAAATTTTAAGGTTTTCATTGGCATGAGCTTCTTAGTGATATAAGAGTGAGATGAATATTGTTACTCTCATAGGCATTGTACCAGTATAACACACTTAGGAATACAAAGCTTAGACCCAGTCCTTCTTCAACTTTTTTTTAACTGATTTGAGATGGTCAGCCTGTGAGTTAAGGGACTATAGCAAATTCATGGCTTGGAGTTTATTATAAGGGTGTTCTCTATGTTTTATTTAGAAATAGCTGAGTGGAGTTAACAGGCAACAGTCCAGATTACCTTACATGGATAGCTGGTTCTCAAAACATCAGAAATCCACAGAATTGACATGACAAACATTTCAGTATTAATGTTCATTTTCATTAAAGACCTGTCTGCTCCAGACAGCTTCCTATGTTAAATTCTAAGAAGAAATTGAGCATCCTTGGAGTTACTCCAGTTGTGGTGAGACAGCCACTAGGCAAGAATTGCCACTTTCCTTCTACAGACAAATTACTGTCCAGAAAAGGACACACTTGCAGAATAGTCGACTGATTATATCTGCCTAGACAGAGTAATCAGCCCTTAATAATTCTGCAGCACTAAGGTCTGTCAGATGATCCTGGGCCAGAAGGCAGAAGAACAGATGCTCCAACGTTTTGAAGTAGAGCTAGTGTCCAGGTGTTCAGAGGTCTCTATAAATTGGCTAAGTTTTAGAAGCTATGCTTTGTGCTTCCCACAATTATAGTCAACTCAGTCATTCTGGATATCTGATGGGGTTGAAAACTTATAGCTATTTACCTTGAGAGAAAAGATCTGAGTGTATGGTCGTCAGCTGACATTCATCCAAAAGCCAGGTTCAGAACTAAATGTTTTAGTTAGAATAGATGACAGAGGTGCTGGTTAGTCAACAAAAGGATGGACTGGGTATTAGGACTATCTTGTACCTCACTGGTACAAATTGGCATAATTATGCTCTAATTGTATTTTGAGAGAAAAGTTTCCTTTTAACAGGCATGGGATAGGGGTTTTTAAGGGGGGGAATGGGGAAAGGGGATGGCATCTGAAGTGTAAATGAAAGATCTAATAAAAAAAATATAATAATAAATAATAAGTATGAAAAAATAATAAGTATGTATATATTCTAAATTTATTGGAATATATATTATACATACATATATAGAAATTTACTCTTTAGGTTCTGTTACACTAAAGAAGCCCTAATATATCTCCATCATATGTTATATACACATATATGTGTACATATATTTTTATATTATATGTATATATAACAACTAACCCATATATAACGTACATATACATTTTGTAGTATATTGTTTTCAATAATATGCTAACAAATGCCATCTCTCAATTTTGTTGCTATAAGCTATTAGGCCCCTCTAAGAATTTCATTTTTTCTATCACTTAGACAAATCCATCATTCAAGTCATAGGCTTGAAGAAACTTCTTTGTTGTTCAAAAGAGTTATTCTCTTTATCTCTGGCAAAAAGGGGACACAGAGTTCTCCATTAACGTATGACTATTATTATTATTGTCATGTCAAAAATATTGTTGGTTTCTAGGCTCCCTCAGACCCTTTTCACAAGTCCCCAACCCAAGCTAGCTCACAGGCTGCCTTTCTGCCAAGTATTCATTCCCATATAAAAGAAGGAATTTTTCTACTTTCCACTCATAACCTATTGCTTCTCTCTACTTTCCAAAAACAGCTTTGGTGGTTCGGAATAAACTTTTTTTGTCCATTTTTATCCACGAAGCTTCTCTTTACGTTTCTTTACTGTCCCCGTTTTTCACTCATAAGCAAGCCCAACTTCTGAACAGTAGCACCAGACAAGACAATTTTTAATCAAAGCCTCACTTCTTACAGGTGTCTTTTTAAATTCAAAATTGTTTAAGTCAGATTATGTACTCTGACATATATATAGTTAAACATAGAATTTTAAAAAGACAGAAAAAAAGTTAATTGAAGTATCTTTTTTCCCTGAGCTGCCTCATTGGTGCATAGGAACTTAAGATTTACTTTTCACTAGTTTCTGACCGGAAAATTCATGAGGTACTGGTGCCGGAAACAGTGAAACCCTGGGCTAAAAGGATCAACACAATCCTTTCTTTGAGAAAGGGCTAAGGGGCGTGGCTTTGCAGACGTTAAAATCCCTTGAGCCTTTGCGTAGCGCTAAGGCTCTTGGGAGTTTTCACTTCTTAGCGTCGAATCGTTTGGTTCGCCATGTTATTTTTAAGAGAACGGACTTTAAGTTTCTTTTTTCCCTGATTGCCGTTGCTGAGCGCCACCCTTTCCTCACATTAGTGGTCACTTTGTGGTGTCATAAGGGTGTCATAAGGCTCAGAACGAGGATCAAAGAAAAGTGAAGCCATAACTGCCGGAGAAATCAGAGGTGACTCCGGGAAAACGGCCGTTAGTTACAGACTGAACACTACGGTTAGAGCGTCCGGCTCCCAAGACAGACGGGAAAAACGGTAAGCAGATCATTTTCTGAAAAAGAAGAAGGACTAGTAAGACTCCTATGTGGCATAGGTATACGTTGGCTACAGTTGTTAATTTGTTGGAAACAGATTTTTGATGCGGCCACTCTTGCGGTCTCAGAAATGTTCAGTCTCAGTGAATGTTGCGGTCTCAGTGAATGTTCAGACAGGATAGGAGAATGAAACAGTGGCTTGTATCTATCGCCCTTATTTTATACTCATGTTTCAGGATTTAGAAAGACTGTTGTGAATAGTTTGCATAAGGTGGGGCAAAATAGCTGCCTCTCGTTTTCCTTTCCTGTTTTGTGTTGATGACTTAATCCGGAAGGAACTTAATGTTAAGCTTCACATCTTGTTTCTTTGTCTACCCGGTGTCTTACTGACAACTGTGATCTACAGTAGAGCTAGGCCACAGATTTTGCTAATGACTACTAATGGCCAAGCGACATTGTGTACACCTATTTGTACGCTGACATCTTGCCTGAGAAATGAACTATGTTTTTATCCTTCCAAGAGACTGCTGAGGTTGAACATTCCATGAAACATATTTTAATGAAAGAGTCCTTCATAAACTGGCCTGTGTCTGCTACTTTTCTGGTTTTCAGTATTCCTACAAAAACATGTCTGAGTTGACTAGTGATAAATCTGACTGGTGATATGTCATAATGTGTTTTTCCATTGCCCTTACAGTTCAAAGGGTGCATAAAATTTATATGGTTTTTTGTGAAAACTAAATTTTATCATATTTTAAAAGTAAAAGTTTTAAATTAGTGATTTTATTACAGAAATATGTTAACTGCATTTTTACCTACAGTTTAAATTTTTTCTTCAGCTTTTTAATTCATTGTTAGATGTTTGTGGTGTAGTTTTCAATGACATTGCCTCTAAGTTTTTCAAATTGTAAATCCAAGGAATATTTGTCTACCTTCACTTAAAAAAGAATTTGAGGTGTTTTTATTACATTTTTTTGGTGTTCTCACTTTTAAAAATAAATTTACAATTATTTTGATTAAAGTTTTATTATCTTTCATGAGGTTCATCACTACTAAGGTAATATGATAAAAAAAAATGTTAACTAGTAGTGATTAATCTCAAACCTAACCTTGAAAAACTAAACTAACCATAAGTTACTTTTTCCTTGGTATGTACTTAACTTATGTTTGGCACCTGTAAGTATGAAAGAATCTACATTCATAATTGAAGTTCAACAATATGGTTTCACTTTTAACACTTTATTACTTTTAACCTTATTTTTCCAGTTTGTGAATAATGAATTTGTCCTTAGTGTTTCATGGGTGAGTTCAGAATGGTTTTTTTTTTTGTTTGTTTGTTTCCAGTTTAAAAATAAGTTGGCTACACAGAATCAACTAACATGGACTCTGGGTTCAGAGGATCTCACGGAAACTGAACTCACTTTTAGGGAGCCTATAAGGGTCCTAGCCCCTCTGCAGATTTGTTATGGTTGTGAAGCAGGGTGTTTTGTAGGACTCCTAACAGTGAAAGGGGGCTGTCCCTGACACTTTTGCCTACTTTGGGGAACCTTTTTCTCCTACTAGGTTGCCTCATCCAAAACAAGAAGTGCCTAGTTTTGTTGGAACTTGATATGCCATTTGGTTAATATTCCTGGAGGCCTGCTCTTTTCTTAGGAGAAGAGTGGATGGGTTGGGAGGGGCAAAGGGAATTGAAACTGAGGTGGGATGTAATATATAAGAAACTAGTAAATTTTTAAAAATTTAGAAGCTAGTCTTGTCTGGCCTAGGTTGGAGAGGATGCACCTAGCCTCACAGAGCCTTGATGTGCCAGAGTGAAGGGATACCCAGAGGGGCCCCAAACTCTCAGAGGAAAAGCAGGAAATGGGGGAAAGATTGTGGGAGGGGTAATTGGGAGGAAGGAAGTGAACAGAATGTAAAATGAATTAAAAAAATAAAAATACATTTTAAAAAAGAAAGGGTAAGTGAAACTTTAAAAAATATATAGTTTATAAATTAAACAAATAAATGGACCTAATTAAGGGGTAGGGAAATGATTCAACAGTTTAGTGAGAGAGGATGTACTTAGTCCTGCTGGGGCTTGATGAACAAAGGAGAATTGGTACACAAGGGGCATCCTCTTCTAAGGAGAAAGGGAAGGGTAATGGAGGAATTTGTAAGGTGGGACTTGGAGAGAAGGGAGGCTGTGATTGGGATGTAATGAGAAAAATAAAATTTTTGAAAAATAAATTATTGGAAAAATTAAAAGCTGGTTAGATTAATTTCTTCCTCTGCCTGAATATGCCTTTTCAGCCTTCATGCATTTATTTCAAAAGAAAAAGAACATACTTGATTTTTGCCCCCTCCATTAGTCTTTTATTCCTCCCCATCCTTTTATTTTCATATTATTTATATCTGTGAAAGAGTAACATCTTATTTGATCATATTTTTAAATCCATTCAGATTATTTGTATTTTGACTAGATATTTTAATTCATTTACATTTCTATTACTTATTGTTTGATAGTATTTTTACTGTTACTATTTTTCTTTGATTTTATTTATTTATTTATTTATTTTTCTTGTATTTTCTCTGCCATTGTATATTTCTTTCTTATCTTATTTTTTATCTTATTTGCTTTTATTCTATATATTTTTGTTCATTTTTTCATAGGTTCTATATGTATTTCTATAGGTAATTTGTAGTTTAAATAGACAAAATACAGTTGTAGGATATTAGATCGCATTGTGAACCCCAAGAATGTGAACTGGACACAATTTGTTGTGGTATGGCTCAACCTTAACATACACATTCTATTTAAGAGCTTTCTGTGTATTGTAAACTGATTGTTGTGGTGTGGCTCAGCCCTAGCACATACCTTTAACCCAGGAGCTTTCTGTAAATGATCTAAATAAAGTCAAAAATTGGTCAAGAGACAGAGCAAGCAACCAGTTGACAGGGAGTGAACTAAGAAAACCAAGGAAAGAGAGATAAGGGCCTTTGAGTTGAAGGGTAAGACAGTATGGAGGAGAAGGAACTTCTCCTTCTGGGACATCAGTGAAGTAGGAAAGTCAGCAGGGTGCTCTTTCTACCTCTCTGAGCTAGCAGGTTTTCACCTCAGTATCTGGCTCCTGAGTCGTCATTTGATAAATTGAACATTTGGGATTTTATTTTCAAAACAGCAAAATGGATCTGTCTTGAAAAGAGTTAAACCGTTAGTTATAAATGATGCTCTGTCTTCCCTGAGTAAATTTGTACAGTGACCTTTGCATATAGTCATAAAAGAAATCATTTTCAAAGCCATTACAAATCACTCTGAATTACTGCAGTTTGTACATAATATAAATAATGAAAAGGGAACGAGGCATTCATTGATGATGAATTTTAAGAAATAAGATAAGTTTCTCTGTTTTTAAAAAGTTCTGCCCCACATCCAATTTCATGAAAACTTTAAAATTCCAGTTTTTAAGCAATAAAACTGTTAATAAGATAATGGGGTTGTTTTAAATTTCTTCTATAAGGTTATTAGAATGATTACATATAGTAGAAAACAAAAGAATTTATAAGATATAATTGGTACTCTAGAGATAATATGGATAGATATATATGCATCCTTCAGGTTTTTTTTCCTTCCCTGTTTTTATTTAGTACTTTTATAGAATAACATCATTTCTTAACTTGGCAATTTTTACTTCAAAGAAAAACTCAGGTTTGGCCTTCACCTCAATGATGCTTAATGCTAAAAAGTAACTTATTCTTAGTTTCCTTTTATGATTATTAATAAGGTTGAAAGTTTAGATGGTTCTATAATTTACTCAACAGCTAGATTCTAGGTTATGATCACATTTTGCTTAGCATTTACATGCACATTACATTGTTTTTGCTTTCTGTGCTTCTGTTTATAAAGACAAATCCAAATTGTATATTTGTGGAGAAAAATAAACTCAAATACTGCATGATTTCTATTACCTTTAATGTTAAGTATTTCACATATATTCCCAACTGATGTCTTTTTCTTTGACTTTTCAATTTCTATTGTTTCTGGATTTATTTTTGTGCTTGTAGCTTCCTCCAGTTGAATTGTTAGTTACTATTTTAGAAAAATGTCGTATCATTCCTTTTTACTTGGCTTGGTTTCCAGTGTTTGGCTTTTGGGATGAAACTTGATTTTCTATTTGATGAAACACTTTATTTTCAAGGATATATCCAAGAAATGTCAACTTATAGGCCTTAGGTATTTGGTCTAGTCCTATCCAGGCCAGACCTAAATTTCATTAAAATTCTTTAAAAGAACACCAGAGGATTTTAATTTCAGAAATCTTTGGACTAAGTATTATTGTAACTTTAAAATCAATATTTTCATGTTATTGTAATATTTCATGTTACATAAATAAACTATAATCCTGTGAGAATTGTAGTTGATATACATTGCCTTCAATTTAAGAACTGTCAAGACTTGTATTCTTAGTAGAACTGCTAGTATAATAATGTGAACCTATCAAGGTGATTTAAAGTATTACTGAAATTATACTTTGCCTTTGTCTCATTTTTATAATTCTTTATTATTGATAGTAGAGACCTGGTTAAATTTGGAATTCATGTTAAAGTTGAAATAATTCCTTATTTACTTTCTCCATTATTTTCCTAGGTTTGGTTAAAATAATTTGTATATGATTGTTTGTTCTTAAATTAGAGATTTTAGGGGCTAGCATATAGTAATACTTTATTTCTTATAAATAGACTATAATTTCTTCTCTTAGGACAAATGCATAAACAGACAAACTAAAAAAGGTCTGACCTTTGATCATGACAATCACAACTCGTGGCTCTCCAGTAGGAGAGAATGAGAGTCAGGGACAGGCTCCTGATGGACAGCCTCAGACTTCTTTCCAACAGAACCAGGTAAGATTACAGTATGTTGTTTTAGGTACTATAGAATGTGAAAAATTGGATTATATTCTGAATAATTGGTTAATTACAGTAATTAGTAAATTAGTAAAAATTAATATGGTACAAATTTAATCATGATATTCACAAATCTGTTTATTTAAAAAAATCTATGAATTGTTATATAACAATTTTTTACCTTAGGAAAAGCAAAACTTTTAGAAGTGAGGCAAAGCTACATCTGAATTTTTTTGTTACTTTGTTTTGTTGTTACTTCTTTTTTATTAATCATTCCCATCTTTTACATCTCAAATGATATCCTTCTTCCCCTCCACAACTCTCTACCCATTAGTACCCCCCTTTGCCTATGAGGGTGCTGCCCCACCCACTGTTACCCCACTGCTCCAGCATCTCCTACACTGGGGCATCAAATCTCTATAGGATCAAGGGCCTCCCCTCCCACTGATGTCAGACAATACTCTGCTACATAAGTGTCTGGAGTCAGGAATTCCTCCCTGTACACTCCTTGATTGGTGATATGCTCCCCAGGAGCACTGAGTGGTCCAGCCAGCTGACATTGTTCTTCCTGTAGGGTTGCAATCCCCCTCAGTTCCTCCAGTCCTTCCACTAGCTTACCACTGGGCTCCCCAAGCTTATTCTGATGGTTGGCCTTTGATAGTTGGCTTTGAGTATCCACATCTGTTATTGGTCAGGTCCTGGCAGAACCTCAAAGGTAACAGCCACACCAGGTTCCAGTCAGCAAGTGCCTCTTGGCAACAGCAATAGTGTCTTTACATACACACTCATGTCTAATAAAACAATTCACAATAGAAGTCATATTTAAGTCGTGTTTCTGTGTTTTATTATTAACATTTTTAACTCCGCTTTTTTTTCTTTTTTTGTGTTGGAAGGCTGGTCTACTAAATGATCCCATCCATGTTTTCCTTCATTCTTGTTATAGTTTTTATCTGTAACATTTTATTTCTTTTTAAAAATTTCCATTTTGGGTTACATATTTTTCTCATCTTGACTTTTTTGTCCGTTAGAACCCTTAACATTTCAAACATAGATTGATTAGTTGATAATCTCTGCTATTGATATGGTATTGTTAGGACAATGTTAATTTGTTTCTGTTCTTACTTATTTCCTTTCTCCCACACCTAAACTCTTCAGTATGCCTTGAGATTTGTAGAAACATGAAACATGAAAATACTATGTGAAAACAAATTCTTTAACATTTTTTGATGCAATGATGGTTTGTTTTGAGGAAAATAAAACAGTGTTTATTCTCAATATTCTAGTTGAGTTTTTGCTCATGAGCTTTTACATTCCCTAGTGCTATTTACTATCTTTAACCATGATCTCAGGTATAACATTGGTTATAAAGAGCTGGAATTGGAGGGTTTTTTGTCTTGTATATAAGGGTTTTGCTACTTTGCTTTTGTTTTTTAATTTTTGTGCTAGCTGTGACTTACTTGCTTCTCTTAGAAAAAGGTTAGTTATTTTTATGTAAGATTTTAAAATGTATTACATCTTGCTTCAGAGTGGTTTTGCTCCATTTTATAAACTTTTATGTATTCTTTATTTTTTACTGGCTTCTGATATCCTAATTTTCATTATTTCTCCTTTGGTTTATAGACTGCTTCAGGTATCATTTCATTTCTATTTCACTTATAATTTTGCCAGTTTTCTTTCTTTACTTTGATTTCATGTTATTCTGAAAAGAAACATTCTATGACTTGTCTTAAATATGTCATAGAATATATTTTTGTATGTCTACTTGTGGGGTGTGTGTGTGACACAACATATTCTAATAAATGTTCATGCTCCTGGGTAAGAAGGTATATTCTGCTGTATTCTTTATATTTCATTTGATTTAAATAATTTTACAGTGTAAGAACACCCTTTTTGTTTTGAACTTTGGACTGACTTGTTCATTATTAAAATAGAGCATTGAAGCTTATGCCTGCTTTAATGGACAGTTTCTTATTTCAGAACACTATTTTTTGTATATAATTAACAATTTGAAAGTTTGATTGATATGTATGTAACCATTGTATCTTGATAAATTTACCCTTTTCTCTGCACACGTTATAATGTATTTATTTTAAAAAGTGTCCTACTATATAGTATTACCTGACCTGGCTCTCAACATCCTTCTGCCTCTACTTTAAAGGGTATGACACTACAACTAGTTAAGTTGTTATTTTGTCAGGGTTTTGAAGACAACAGTTTTACTTATTTGTGATCAGAATTCTTAGTGGTTTTAAGAATTGTTGATTTTCAGTTTGTTAAGCATGTCACATTTTGGGGGAATGAATTATTCATTTCCAAGCATATGATATAATTGGACTAGAATTCAAATATTACTTCCAATTCTTATATTTAAATGGTTTGTGTCTTATGTAGCTTTAGGTTTTCTGTCATGTTACTGGCTATATAATTAAGTTACTTTGTATTTCTGATTGCTTTGTTTCTTTCTCATATTGCCTTTTATATGTGTTTTGGAGTGGCATTATTTTTCCATTGGTAGTCTTCATGTAATTTACTAGCCTTAAACTCAATATGTAGCAGAAAGTAGCCGAGAAACTCAATCTCTCAGCCTCTACTTGTTCATTACAAGAATTACAGGTGTAAATCACATACCACTATCATTTTTTGATACCAGTTTTTATTCATTTATGTTCTTTTGTCCTATTTTTTAAATTTTCTTTAAGTTTTAACTTTAGAAATTTTTATTTTCATTTTACATTTAGAACAGTTTAAGTATCTACTTAATGAATTATTCTATAAACCTATTTTATTTTTATTTTTCCTCTGTTAATTTAATACAGCCTTGACTGTTTAATAGTTACTTTAAGTATAGAAATGTTAAATGACCAATTAATAGATTTGGTTTTTTTTTCTGGACAGAGTTGTGTTGGGGATTTTAATTTACTTATGAACATTAAAATAGAGAAAGATAAAATAGAATAGCCCATTCTGTTTTTCCTGTTTGGGCTTCAAAGTACTGGGCTCAAACTTTATAGCATCATGCATTATTATACAAGTACACTACTTATGAGCTATCACCCTATTTCCATGAATTGTTTATTCTATTAGATCACGAGTTTTAGGATATTTTCCTTATTCTGTGACTCCTGTCTCTCACTTAATAAACTGTTTTGTTTGAATGCCAGAAAACTTGATTCTCCCTATTCCACTTTAAACTTTTGTCTTTCACAAGTCTAAAAATCAAATTTGTTAAGTTTTGGAGAATATGCAGACTACACTTAATATAACCTAGCATTGCAGTGTATTTTGAGCTAATATTAATTGTGCTGCCTGTCTCTCTAGTTAACATATAAGAATTGATTACTGAGCATAACTATCTCATTTCTTTTTAAAAATATTGTATTTCTTAACATTGCCATTGATAACTGTTATTGTTTCTAATTAATAATATCATAAATTTTTTTGTTTTTTGAGACAGGCTTTCTCTGTGTAGCTCTGGCTGTCCTGGAATTCACACTGTAGACCAGGTTGGCCTTGAACTCAGAAATCTGCCTGCCTCTGCCTCCCAAATGCTGGGATTAAAGGCGTGCGCCACCACTGCACGGCTAATAATTTCATAATTTGTGTGGTGACATATGTACCTCTGAAAGCTTTATAATTGAAATTAAGTACAGTTATATTTATTTTAGTAGTAAATTTTAAAAATGGTATCTGTAATTTGACTTTGTTAATGTAGTGCTATATCGTAATTATTATTTTTAATCCGTGGAAAAATGCCTCCATGCTAGTCAAAAGGTGGCCAGAGAGCAGCAGTAATACTACAGTTCTTTAAATTCATAGAGATAGTGTATATCAGATAATTTTACAAGTATGAAACTGATATGTAAATTGCTAAGTGCTATACATGTGTTTATAGATAGTTAAGTCTGGGATTTTTAACTTTTAATTAAGATCTCATCATCTGATTCTTCCAATGAGAATTCTCCAGCAACTCCTCCAGATGAACAAGGCCAAGGTGATGCTCCACCACAGCATGAAGAAGAAGATCCTTCATTTCCTCATGCTGACCTGGCAAAGTTAGAAGACATGATTAACAGGTGCATTTATTTTCCTCTTTATGTTAATGGATATAATTGCTTGAAAGTTAACTGATATTTAATTAAAGAAAGAGGAAGGGACAGTGAATCACACTATTTTGAGCAGTTTTATTCTCTGGTTTTCCCTTTACACACACACACACACATTATGCCTATAATAGTCTCTTTTTTGGTTTCGTGGCACTTGTACTATTTTAGTATATTTATTATACTAGCAAAATATACATGACTATAAAAAAAAGAAACTACACTTGACATGTCTCATAAATTATCTTTGTCAGACATATTGAAAGATAAGGAATTCACCTTTCTTGTCTACCCAGCATAGTTTGAGGAATGTTTGCTTTTATTATGAATATTCTTTCAAGTTGTTGCGCGTATTTTTTTTTTACTTTTGTGATGCACTCTTTACCAGTCCTTACTGCTTAAGTCTTCCCTTGATTGAGAAAATATGCCTCTTTTCTCGTT
Source organism: Arvicanthis niloticus (assembly GCF_011762505.2). Lineage (NCBI taxonomy): Eukaryota > Metazoa > Chordata > Mammalia > Rodentia > Muridae > Arvicanthis > Arvicanthis niloticus. The sequence continues at coordinate 411,950 of NW_023044978.1, read as the reverse complement.
TTAATATAAAATTCAGAGTTCTACAGTTACATATCTCATGATTACATCTTCAAATATCACTGATTGCTGAGGATTGGCTAGTAAGAAGATAGATGCCAGCATCGAATATTTTATCCTGTTATACATTAAGGAATAAATTTCATGGCAAAAGACTTCAAATATCCTTGATGGATTTTATGATGGGAGAAGGCAACATATAACAAAAACCTCAGATTCTCTTCAACATGTTTCTTTCTTTTTAAAAAGATATATTCATATTTATGTTATGTAAATGGGTACTTTGCCTGTGTATTATAAGTGTACAGTCTGAGGAGACCAGAAATGAGCATCTGATTCTGTAGCATTATGATTAGATATGTCTGTGAGCCTCCATGTAGGTCCTGGTACTCAATCCTGGGAATATGGTAGGGCAGCCATTGCTTTTAACTACTAAGGCAACTCTCCAGCTCTATCTTAAACACATTTCTGTGTATACCTGTTACCCTGAGGGGACTATGCCACATTCTCAGTTCTGTATACTTCCTTTAATCCTATTTCTTCCTAATGTGAGCAATACCAGGAACAGGAAAATTGAAAGACTTTGCAAGTCTGTCCTTTTGTCTCTTTTAGTCTCTCTTATTGCTGTTTAGGATTATTTTTCATAAACGATTGAAGAACTATGATATACTATTAGCTGAATCATTAATAGTAAAATTTAAACAATTCTTCAGTTCAAATAGGAAATTTTAAACAATTCTTCAGTTCAATAATATAATTTTATTAAACTTATTTAAAATGACATATTAAGTATTTAATGTAAGTTGCATTGATTGTACACTTTGTAATTGTGTTAGTGTGTTGAAACCTGGCATGTCTATTATGGAGGTCTACCAACCAGCTATGGTTTTAGTGCCATGAGTATCATAGAACCTTGGTATTCTGAAAAAAAGCTTCCAAGTCCTGGAAGAAATGAGTCAGGCTTTAAGCAGAAGTAAAGAGGTAGTGGGCTTGATTATTGCTGGCATAACAGCTTTAATTACATTAATTGCTACCACCACTGCTTCTGCAATTGCTTTGACAAAGAAGTTAAAACAGCTACTTTTGTTAATCATTTAGCAAAAAAAATGTTACTAATGTGCTGAATATACAAGAGGATTTAGATAGGCATTTGGAACAACAGATTGATGCTCTTTATTCAAATAATTGGAACGAAGTTCAGAATTTAAGGGTAAGGAGTCATCTCAAGTGTCATGCCAAATACTATTGGATTTGTGTTATTCCTGAAATTTACAATGGTAGTCATTATAATTAGGAAAAAGTTTAAAAACACTTGTAGTATATTTGGCATAATTCTAACACCTCTTTGGATGTTTTAACTTTGTATAGTGAGCTTATGAATTTAAAGAGTGCTGCTCTGCTGAGCGTTGATGCGGAAGATACTGCAGATAAAATTACCCATGGCCTGAGGTCAGTATTTCTATTTTGGTCAATAGCTTCAAGAATGGCAATTATAGCTTGATCATACTAGCCCTTTTTGTCCTGGGAATACTTTTATTCCTGCCCATTGTGTTAAAGCATGCCTTTAACATCACTATGTTCACAGCCAAAGTACATAGCTTGAAATTGAAAATGGACCCCCCCCCCCAGACAGAATTATTCATTTAAGAGGCTGGCAACCGAAGGATAGGTCAGATTCTGCACAGAGCCTTACCAGCCTAAGTTAGAGGTGCATTGCTTTTGATAATGCATATTCCATGATGGATAAGAAAGGCATTCTTATCAGAATGACCTAAGAGAGGCTCAGTCTTGTTTATGAAATAAAAAAGGGGGAGAGGTGGAGAGCCTTTGGGGCTGCTTGGCAAGAGTCTGACATGGGACAAGGACAAGGAAATAGGCTTCAGACAGTAATCTAACATTAGGCTAGAACAAAGAAGTAATTTCAGGGAAGAATCTAAATCTTAGGCTAGAACAAAAGAAGTAATTTCAGACAGGAATCTAAATTTCAGGCTAGAACAAGAAAGTGGGCATCAGACATGAAAATGCCTTTGGGCTAGGACAGGGAAGTAGACTCCGATAATTGAGTCATCCTGATAAGCCCTTAGAAACAGTGATCACAGGAGTGTTCAGGGAGTTTTGTTTATTGCATTGCTTGTTGTTTGACTATTTGTGTTTATTATCTTGATTGTCCTTGACTATTAGTATCTATTATATTGCTAGACACTTAACCTAGAACTGACCTTAATACTTCCATGTAATCAAAATGGTATAAAAGTAAAAAGGAAGAGGAAGGATGGTATAGAGGGTTTCTAGGGAGTGGAAATGGGGAAAGGGGATGACATCTGAAATGTTAATGAATAAAATATCCAAAAAATAAAATGATGTATCATTAGTTTTTATTTTATACTTTTTCTAGCTCATTGTGTAGCACCTAGGAGATACCAGAAAAAGTATTTTCTGGGTAGTAGTGGGTTGGTCAGTCATTTTATTTATAGAAAGCTGATGTTCTTTTGTAAATATAGCAATAATAGTATGGTATGCTAGCTTTTTCATTAACTTAATATAAACAAGCACATTTTAAAAGCTCAGTTTAAAGCCAGCCAGTGGTGGTTTACACTTTAATCCCAGCACTTGGGAGGCAAAGGCAGGTGGATTTCTGAGTTTCAGGACAGCCAGGGCTACACATAGAAACCCTGTCTTGAAAACAAACAAACAAAAAAGCCAAAAAAAAAAACCAAAAAAGCAAGACTCAGTTTGTTTTGAGGTATAGACATTTACTTAAGATAATAGACTTATAGTAGACTTAATAGTTTTGCAAATAAATCTTCAGAAAGAGTTGGGGAATATGGGGAATGTGGGCACTCATTTCAAAGTTTCATCTATGTCATGAAAATTAAAAATGTTTTATTTTTACACTGTAAAAATATAAATTTTAATTTTAAGAGAACACGTTCCTTTTTAGCTACAGGTATTAGCAGTTTAATTTTTGGCAGTTTAATTTTTAGTCTTGTTAAGCATGCCTAGTGATTTCTTACTGCTATGTCATACTTGATATAAAACTCTGCATGTAGATATAGTGTATATCTTTAATGCTACAAAAGGATATCACTTGGTAACATTTTTCCTTAAAATGTGGTGAATATAATTTGGAAATTATGTTTGTCATTTGTTATATTTTTTTCTAGTAAAATAAGTAACCTGTAATAACACTGTTTGAATAGTGTTTGAACAATAATTATATTTTACAATATTTATTAGGCCCCGATGGGTGGTTCCTGTTTTGCCAAAGGGGGAATTAGAAGTACTGTTAGAAGCTTCTATTGATCTTACTAAAAAAGGTGAGTTTCACATACATTAACTTTTTAAAGCATACATGCTCTTTTATATAATATAGTGTTTTTGAAGGCTTTGGTTGTTTTTCCATACAAAATTAAATATTTACAATTACAGTAAATATCAATAACCTTTTTGATAGGCTAGATTTATATGCATGGACATTCACTCACTGAGAGCAAGAGTTCAGTTGAGTACTGCCTGGTCTGGCCTAGTGAGAGAAGATGCACCTAACCCTCAAAAGACTTGAGGCCCCAGGGAGTGAAGAGGCCTGGCAGGGTGGTGATGGGGTAGGGACATCCTCTTGGAGATGGGAATGGAGCTGGGGGAGGCAAGAGTGGGATGAGGAACTGTCAGAGGGCAGACTAGGAGGGGGCTAACAATTGGACTTGTAGAAAAAGATTGAAGTGTGGGGTGGGGATGTGGGGGGTGGGGTGGGAGTGTACCTGTAGAAACCTGGTGTTTCTTTATGTGGCAGTAGTACCATCTTTTTCATCCACCAGAATTAATATTGACAAAAACAGACTTCCCAGGTTATCACACTATGAACAATTGTAACTCTCTCTAGGTCTACAAGTTATTCTTTCCTTGCATGGACATCTGCAGTCACATGCACATATTAACAGAGGTTAGCTTTATTCATAGCCTATCTACTTAGACATCTGTGTCAACTTTAGCAACGTATTTTCACCCAAGTATGTCTCATAGCCTTCTTAAAATTATAAGTGATGCCATCTGGAGTTACTATACTAAATTTATATGTTGTGTAGTAATGACTGCAGGGGAGAAAATCCAAGCTAAGTGTTGTCCACAGATTATTTTTATATGAATCAATGGCTCACACTCAGCTTGTTAGTAAATTATGCATGTTACTACCTGGATTCCAGAAAGGATAGGTTTTTTTAAAATCTCTTTATCAAATATTATGTGTAATAGACTTCTCTCCTCTTCTCTCTTCCCCTCCTCCATCCCTCTTCCCCTCTCCCCCTCCCTTCTCTCTTCCCCTCTCCCCTTTCTACCTCTCTCTCCCTCCTCCTTCCTTCTCTCCCTCCCATCCTCTTTTCTCCCTTACCCTCTCCTCCCTCCCCCTCCTTCCTCCCTCTCCCTCTACCTTACCCTTCACCTCCTTCTCCCTCTTCCTTGCCCTCTTCCCCTGCCCTTCTCCTTACATCTCCATCTCCCTCTCCCTTTCCCTCTAAGGTTTCTCTGTATAACCCTGGCTGCCCTAGAGCTCACTCTGTAGACTAGGATGGCTTTGAACTAAGAAATAATGCATATCTGCCTTTGCCTCCTGAGTGCTGGGATTAAAGGACATTTATCAAGACCTTGAAATGAGTATGCACATTAAAATATCTTTGGTGTCTTGTAATGTCTCTATGACCTTTTAAAATTCATTTTTATTTTTAATTGAATGTATCCATGTACGTCTATATAGGGGTATGTACATGTGCCTACAGGTATTCATGAAGGCCAGAAGAAGTTGTAGCCTTGGAGCTAGAGTTACAAGTGTTGTGAATCACTGGTATGAGTGTTGAGAATTGAACTTGCATCTCTGCAAAAATAGTACATTCATTTTCTATCTGGCTAGATAGATCAGTAGGCAGATCTTAATCCAGAAGATGTCACGTATATATAGAGCATGTTCTAGAATAGTGTAAAATGAACAAAACCTAAATGATATTTAATACTGATTCACATTCAGTTTATAAGGGCTTATCGTTATTTTGGAGATCATGTGAAGTAGAGGTGACTTCTTTTTAGAGCTTTGGGTTTAAGTGACATCAGAATATGTTAAGATACAGTATGTTTTAAAACATTTCCAATTGTTCCAGTTATTTGATTTGATATGATTTTTATATAGTTTTTGTTTTTTCTAAATTTTTTCTTTTTCAATTTTATGGTAATGCTGTTTTCTTGTATACACCACAATATTCTTCATGGATTAGAAATCATACCAGATTATAATATTGTGTAGTTTGTAGTCACATACTTGGTCAGAGAAACATTTTTATCTTGTTTATCTTTTTACTTGAAAATAGATTTTTTTAATTATTTTATTTACATTTCAAATAAATGTAAATAAACATTTACATGAACCCTCCAACCCATACCGTCTCCCCTTTACCTCTAAAGAGAGTGCTTACCCACCCACCTACCCACTCCCACCTAACCCTCTAGCATCCCCCTTCTCTAGAGTATCAAGTCTCCACAGGCCCAAGCACATCCCCTCCCAGTGATGCCAGAGAAGGCATCCCCCATTACATATGTAGCTGGAGCCATGGGTCTCTCCATGTGTACTCTTTGGATGGTGGTTTTAGTCTGTGGGAACTTTGGGGGGGTCCAGTTAGTTGATATTGTTGTTCTTCCTATGGGGTTACAAACCCCTTTGGTTCCTTCAATCTTGTTTATTTTTTATTTATTTTACTTCCTCTTAGGCCTTGATGCTAAAAGCGAAGCATGCCAGCGTTTTTTTCGAGATGTTTTAACTGTGTCTTTTACTAAAATCCTTATGGATGAGGCAGTGAGTGGATGGAAGTTTGAAGTTCACGTGAGTTTTGTATTTGATGGAAACTTGTTTTAAATGTTATTTTTTATGAATCTGTTTGGAAAATATTACTGATGTTTTGAATAACAATAGAATGAGGAGCTTCTGTTAGATATTTCTGTTAGACATACTTTTTTTGCTTAGATTTTTTTAAAACCTACTTTTAATAATGGTTTTTAAACACTTCAAACTCCCTTCTAGCCCACTGTCCAAACGTAGGGAAGAAAGATGGTAAATAGGACAAATGGATGTGGACCTGTTTAGAAGTACTTTGGGGGACAGTTTCAGTCTCCAAAATCACCAGTCCTTATCCATATCAGCACTAGCCAATGGAAGTGACCAAGAGCAGACACAGGATGCCAGGAGATGGAAAGAACAATGAAGCATTAACGCTAGTTATGGAAGTGCACCATTATTGTCCATTGAGTCCTATTTATACTCTGTCCAAACATGATGTGCATGGTTCTTGTGAGTTTGTCTTAGCAAAACATTACATGAATCTGCATCACCTGACATATTTAAAAACCTTTACTCTAAGTTTCTTTTAGAAAGAGCTTGCTTGGAGTTTTAAGTACAAGCCTTGGTTTCTAAAACGTGCTACCCCAAATTTAAATGTCTTCTAACAGTATAATTTACCAGATTTGTGATGCTATTGATTCTAACAGTTATCCACTACTATGTTTATTTTTAAAAATACATATCTAGAAAGGGGAAATAAAACATAGCAGGAACGCTAAATAAATAATGTATAGCTGGAACACTAAATGATACAATACAATAACAGTTTAAATGTATAAATAAACTTACAAAGATTTACACTGGTCCTAAAAGATAAAAAGTTAACTTCCCCTGTGAAATGTAAACCACAGATCAGTACTCACACATTTTGGAAATTCAAATTTTAGTTTTGACACTGATAAAGTGGAAACAAAATTTTGTGTTCTGAGGTGGATCTTAGCTTTACTCAGCAAAAGTAAATGTGAAGACTCATGGAACAAAAAAATTAAACAACTATTGATCCATTCTAAGAATTAAATTTTCTAATGATAATGTATATACCTTTTTAATAAATTACTGAATGGCAAAGCAGATATTTATAAAATGCAATTAATCAGAAGTTGTGAAACATACATAATTTTATGGATGGAATTTAACTTAAATATTACCAAAAATGACCAAGGCATGTATTTGTGTCTGTGTAATATGTATGTATACATGAATGTACGAATATATATGTATGCACATTTTGAAAGTAATGTGTGACCTCCGAATTGCAGTTTAGATTGCAAATTTCCTTTGTAATGGGCAATGAATGTGTTCAGGTTTTAAAATTATTATGTGAGGAATATAAAATACCATAGTGAGAAAATATTGTTGCATGTATCTTATAAACTAAATGTATAGTTATAAACAACCTTTTGTCTAAAAATAATTAGAAACATTATCTCAGATTAAAAATAAATTATTTTATAGCTGGGCAGTACATGCCTAATTCCAGCATTTGAGAAGCATAGGCAGGCAAATCTCTGTAAGTTTGAAGCCAGGCTAATTTATAAAATAAGTACACAGCCAGAGCTACACAGAGAAACCCTGTCGTGGAAAATGAACAAACAAAAAGGCCAAAAACAACAACAACAAAAAAAAAAATATAATTTTTAGTCTGGTCTTAGACTGAGTTTGTAGTCTGCCCTGCCTTGAACTCTTGGTCTATTTTTTAATGCTAAGTTTACAAATGGTTCTGAAATATGAAACTGTACAGTAAATTAAATATTAATTTAATGAATGTTATTTTATTCATAGTATTAATGTAGAAAATAAGACAATTTGGAAAAGAAAAATTATTAACAAGAATAAAATTTTCTGTATATGAAATTATAATCTCTTCTTACTTATTATTTGTTTAACAGAAGTGTATTATTAAAAATACCCATCGCCTAGTGGAGCTTTGTGTGGCCAAATTGTCTCAGGACTGGTTTCCATTTCTAGAACTTCTAGCAATGGCATTAAATCCTCACTGCAAATTTCATGTCTGTAATGGTGCACGTCCATGTGAATCAGTGTCCTCAAGTGTTCAGTTTCCTGAAGACGAACTCTTTGCCTGTTCTCCAGACCTACATTCACCAAAAGTATGTCCATTTATTCTTTTAAAAATTCTGTATTAACTTTTCTGGCATTGGTTATAGATAAAGTAAATTTACATTTAAATTCCTAGTTTTGCTGGATAGTAGTGTCATATATATGCCTTAATCCCAGTACTCAGGAGGCAGAGGCAAACACATTGCTGAGTTTCAGGTCAGCCTGGTCTACAAAGCAAATTTCAGGACAGCCAGAGCTACACAGAGAAGCTTTCTTGAATAAAAAGAAAAAAAAATTCAGTTTTTCTTTCATGAAACACACGTTATTAGGCAGTAATCACAATTTGAAATCATAGTGTTCATCAACCTCTGAATGTTGGATTAAGTAGCCTTTTATTTCATCCTTAACTTGAAATAGAAGTTCTGCTTTATACTAGTAAAAATTGTAACATTTTCATGAAGCAAGAAAAGGAAAACATACTTGTGCATCAGAACATCTAAAAAAAAAAAAAAAACACTGCATTGGTATTCAAACACCAATAAGAATATGAACATTTAACAGTTTCTTAGTTTTGGTATTCCAAATCCAATTTAACTTTATAAAATAACCAATAATTTTTAAAAATATTACAAAGAATAACATAGTTTTAGTATGTGAACATGTACTACTCAGAATAAATATGAGAAGGAAAACAAAATGATAATAGTACCTTTATATCAGTAGCAAATCAGTGCATATTTTTCTTTTTAACTGAATACTTCTCCTTTTACAATATCTTTAACTTAGATTTCTAAGTTATATTGAACATGAAGTGTAAAAGTAGTTGTATCTAATCAAAACATTTTATGTTTTACCATTGAGTATTACATTAGTTTTGGTTCTTTTGTAGTTCGATCTTTTTTATGTTGAAGAAGTTTCTTGTGTATTTTTTCACATAAATTAATTTTGCTGGTTGCTATTTTTACATCAGTAGAAACTTTTATATTTGCTTTTCTGTTTTTTATTTTATTAGTGTGATAAATCACATTGATACTTGGATGTTGAAATATGATTGCTCTTAGAGAGCATGTGTCTTGAGTCTTGGTTGTTTTGATGTAGACAAGGTTTCTTACAACCAGGGCTGATGATGCACTGTCAACTAGTGATGGGCTTGATTTTTGAATTGTCTTGTCTTCACTCTATATAAGTGGTAGAATTACAGGTATTTGTCAACATAGACCTAGCTGTTAAGAGTTTCAATTATTAGTTTAGTAATTTTTCCTAGTAAAAGATTAGTTTGTATAATCATAGAAGTTCATTTTTCATTCAGTTTATCAAATTTATTGATCTGTATATTGTTACTTCAATTATTATTTTTATTAGTTAATTCATTTATTTATTTACATCACAAAAGATGCCCTCCCTCCTAGTCAGCCCCTTTCAGTTTTTTCCCACCCACTGTCATTCTCCCCTTTGCTTCTGACAGGGTGCCTACCTTGGTGCCTCAAGTCTCTACAGGATTAGACATATTCTTTCCCTCTGAGGCCAGAAAGGCAGTCCTCAGCTACTTATCCTTGGCACTTATATCATTTTTTTCTGTAGAACTTCTTATGCCCAAAATTAGATTTGGCTTCAGATTTGGCATATGAGTTGTCCTTTATGTTCTTTTTGGATTTTATGGGGCTTTTTGGATTTTATGGGGCTTTTTAGATTGATATTTTTTTTCTTGAAGTGGAAGGTTTTATGTAGTATTCATAGAAACTCTGTCTTCATTTTCTTGGAGTTTATATTGTTTATTTTTTCCCTAGTGATTCATAAATACCTTTGTTTCTATACAGCTTTTTCTTTTTTACTTTAAGGATTAAAATCATGCATTTTGAATTTCCAGTTACTAAATATGCCTTTCTGTTAGACAATATATTTTGAATATATTTATATTTTTATCTACAAAATAATTGAATTAATTTTTTAAAGTTTTGTCCTTACTGGTATACTCAATTTGCTTGTAGATTTTTTCTGGTTACCTTCAGATCTTTGTTCATATTTTTCATAGCTCTTGGAGAGTGCTTGATACTAATACTTTTCAGATAAGTCTGTCTGATTTTATTAATTTGAAAGGAATATGTTTTCCAGAAGTCTATCATTTGTTGAAAATTGAGCCTTTTCTTTTACTATTTCTTTTCTCTATGTGCACAGTTGCTTTTCAATTTTTTAAATTCCTTTTAAGGCCCTACTCCAGCTTGCTTGAGTACCTTATTTTTTATACATTTTATTAAATAGTTTGTTTCAGTAGTATGGTCTGTAGTTCTCATAATGTTTTCACATAATCTTTCCCATGACTTATCTTACTTTTCCCAAGCCTAAAAGTTAGTACCTCAGCTCAAATAGCCTCTAGACAGGTTATATACAATACAATTTCTTTAGTGGAAACTAGTGGGTAGACCTTTATTTTCTTCAAATTGATTAAATTATTGCAAAATTATTTCTCCATTAGATTTAGGGTTTTTTTCTTGATTGTTTACTTTATTGTATATTTGACCAATTTTCAAAGTTTCTAGAAAGTTATAATTGGTACAGATTTTGTAATCTTACTTTCTTTCATTAATAATAATATTTTATAATTTTAAACAAATTTTAAACATTAACAGCTTATAACTATAACTACAAAATGTGGGGAAAACATTAGTAACTTTATTTTTAAATGAAGCAATATTTAAACTAGATTTTTAAACTTCATTTAGATTTTTGCTCCTAAAATAAGCACTAGCTTATAAATTAGCTAATTTATTCTTTAAGAATTTACTTTTTATTTAGCATTATTTAGTGTCTCAGTTATTTGTGGGGGTTTTTTGGTGTGGGGGATAGGGATATGGAGTGTTTCTCTTAGTGGAGCTGGGTTTGTATATATTCATGTCCAGTAAGGTTATAGGTCAGTGTTAATTATCTTTTCTAAGTTGCACTTCATCTTAATTTTTTAGATAGGATAGCTATCATTGAACCTTGAGGTCAATGATTGGCTAGACAAGTGACCATCAAGCCCCATCATTGCTTCATATACAGTCACTTGGATTAGTATTAGGGATTCAAATGGGATTTCCTATTTTGCCTGGTAGCATTTTGCTGACTGAACCTTCCCTTTAGGCCCCTTTCTATTTAAATGCAGAAATTAGTTTCTGTTGTTTATTTGTTATTTCCCTATTAGTATTTCCATTTTCTCTTCTTTATTATTTATTTACATTCCAAATGTTCCTTGCTCCCCCTCTATGAGTTCTTCACCACATCCCCCCTCCCTTTGCCTCTGAGAGGACTCACCCTGCTAGCATTCCCCTTCTCTGGGACATGAGGTTTCTGCATGATTAAGAGCATCCTAGACAAGGCAGTCCTCTACTACTTATGTACTAGGGGCCATGGTCCTGGCCATTTATGCTCTTTGATTGGCAATTAGCCCCTGAGACCTCAGAGGGATCTGGGTTAGTTGACACTGTTGGTCTTCCTATGAGATTGCAATTCCCTTCCATTCCTTCAGTTCTTCCCCTAACTCTTCCATGGTGTCCACGACCACAGAGCTATGACTGGCCATAAGTATCTGAATCTGTGTCTTAGTCAGCTGCTGGTAGAGCATCTCAGACTACAGCCATGCTAGGCTCTGGGTCAAGAATTTTGAAGATATATAGGTGACTCTATATCTCAAATGGAGACCATGGTCTCTTTAGGTTCCATCTCCACACTGTTGGGCATTTTGGCTAAGGTCTTCCCCATTGGGTCCTGGGAGACTTGTACTTCTCTGATGTCTAAGACTTTCTAGAGGTTCCCCTCACCCCCACGCCATACTGCTATATATTTGTATTCATTCTCCTGGTCTTGTGGGCTTCTCTTTTGTCTTCTGCCATACCTCATTCTGCCTCCTCCCTCTTCCCTTCCTCTCCTCTCTCCTACCTAGGCTGCTCCTTCTCTTTCTCTGTCTCTGGTGATTATTTTGTTCTCCCTACTAAGTGGGAATGAAGGATCCACACTTGGGCCTTCCTTCTTGTTAAGCTTCCTACAGTCTGTGAGTTGTATAATGGGCATTCTGAACTTTTGGACTAACCCACTTACCAGTGAATACATATCAACCTTTGAGACTGGGTTATCTCACTCAGGATGATATTTGGTAGTTCTATACATTTGCCTGCAAAATTTATGATGTCCTCATTTTTAATAGCTGAGTAGTACTCTATTGTGTAAATGAAACACATTTTCTGTATCCATTCCTCTGTTGAAGGACATCTGTGTTGTTTCCAGCTTCTGGCTATTATAAATAAGGCTGCTGTGAACATAGCAGCTATGAACATATCTATTCTATGAACATAGTTGTTGGGGTCCACACTAGCCCCACGTTGGGGCGGCCAAAAAATGTCACAGCCCAAGCAAAATGTTGAGGCCCGGCCGCCCTGCGTTTGCCTGCCACTGTATCCCGGCCCAAGCTGCCGCTCCGGTCCGAGGGTTGGGGTTCAGCAAGAGAGAAAGAGTGAGGTCGGACTTGAAGAATGCAGACCAGACAGAGTGTAATTCAATCCCGTTTATTCTTCAGTCTAAGCCCTAAGTCTTGAGTTCCTAGTGCCTAGTCCCTAGCTCCTAGTCCCTCCAAGTTCCAAGTGCTAAGTGCCTAATGCCTACTACCGAGTTTTTCCAAGTTCTCTCCCAAGTGCCTGCTACCTGTCTACTCTCGGCTGTGTCTGCTTCTCTTTTGTGTCTCCCTAATGTCTGAAGTGTCTGATTCTCTCTAGAGCCAAGTGTCTTCTACCTAATGTCTGATGTGTCTGATTCTGATCTGTTCTGTCTCTGCCTTTTATATGTCTCACTTCTAAGCCACGCCTTTTGGTTACACCTTTAATCATGCCCTTAAGTCTTGTCTCTAAATCTGATCTCTACACTTCTAAGTCATACTCTTAAGTCACACACCTTTAATCTCACACACCTTTAATCTCACGCACCTTTAATCTCAAGGTATCTAAACCAAGATTATTGGAGTGTGCTCAGCTGTTGTAGGCTATTGTAATCCAAGTCTCATGTCAGGGTATATGGCTCAAGATGGCTGCAAAGCTGATAGTTGCCTTCTGCTAAAAGTCGGCTCCCAGCACATAGTGGAGCATGTGTCCTTTTTATATGTTGGAGCATCTTCTAGGTATATGCCCAGAAGTGGTATAGCTGGATTCTCAGGTAGTACTATGTCCAATTTTCTGAGGAACCACCAGACTGATTTCCACAGTGATTGCAATCTCACCAACAGTGGAGGAGTGTTCCTTTTTCTCCACATCCTCGCCAGCATCTACTATCACCTGAGGTTTTTATCTTAGCCATTTTGACTGGTGTGAGGTGGAATCTCGGGTCGTTTTGATTTGCATTTCCCTGATGATTAAAACTTGTACGTTTTTTAAAGTTTTTCTTGGCCATTTGAGATTCCTCAGTTGATAATTCTCTTTTTAGCTCTGTACCTCATTTTTAAATTGGGTTATTTGATTTTTCTCAAGTCTGACTTCTTACACAGGCCTTTTTCCTTTATTTATTTATTCATTTTACATTCAAATCGCTGTCCCCTCCCCTTGTTTTGTTTCACATGTTTCCTCCCTCCATTCCCTGTATCCTTCTCCCGTGGATATCCTCCAAACCCTGACCCATCAAGTCTCTTTGGGTTAAGCCCGGCCTCTCTAACTGAGGCAGACAAGGCAGGCTTGTTGGTGAATTGACTCCACAGACAGGCTTAGGGACAGCCCCACACAAGTTTTTAGAGAACTGAGCTGCAATTTACTACATATGTACAGGGGCCTAGATCCAGTTCATGTATGCTCTTTTGGTTGGTGCCTCAGTCTCTGAGAGCCCCTCCAGGTCCAGGTATTTGACTTGTGTTGGTCTTTTTATAGCGTTGCTATTTCCTTCAGGGCCCTCAATCCTTCTCTCAACTCTTCCATAAGAGTTCCTGAGTTCTGTCTAATGTGGATCTTTGTATCTGGTTCAGTGAGCTGCTGAGTGGAGCCTCTTAGTGAACAGCCATGATAGGCTCCTGTCTGCAAGCATAACAGAGTATCAGTATTAGTGTCAGGGATTGGTGTTTGCCTATCAGATGGGTTTCAAATTGGGCCAGTTATTGTTTGGTTATTCTCCCAGTCTCTTTGTTCCTGTATTTCTTTTAGAGAGGACAAAGTTTGGGGTTAAATTTTTGTGGATAGGTTGGTGTCTTTATCTACCCACTGGGGACCCTGCATGGCTACAAGGGGTGGCCTCTTTAGGTTTTGTATCCTCAGTGCTATTTGTCTCAGTAATGGTCACCAGCATTGACTCCTGGGAGCCTCCCCCATCCAAGGTCTCTGGCCCCTGGTCTGTGTCCCCCACTCCTACCAACTGCAGATTTCAATTCATTCTTCTGGGTCTCTGACTCTCTCTTATGTCTCTGCCCACACCTGATCCTGACCCCTATTTTTCTTCCCCTACTTTCTTCCATCCAGTTTCCTCCCTTCCTCTGCCTCCTATGACTATTTTACTCTCCCCTCTAAATGAGATGCATTTAAATGAGATGAGAGATAGCTGAGTAGTACTCTATTGTGTAAATGAAACACATATTTATCCTGTTTATTAACTTCTTTGGGTTGTGGAGTGTGTCTTGGGTATCCTGTACTTTATGGCTAATAAGCATGCATGTCCTTTTGGGTCTGGGTTATCTCACTCAGGATGATATTTTCTAATTCCTTTCATTTACACACAAGCAATATAATAATCTTACTTATTTTTTCTTTTTTTAGTTTTAAAACTTTACATCTTAAATTTAGAAACTGTTTAGATACATAACCAAAACCTAATTTGTACTCATAAGCTAAATGAGGTTTCAATAAATAATGTCTCAGAGCAAAAGCATGAAAACGAAACAACACTTAGGTCTTCATAAATAAATAAATCATATGTACCTGATTTTATAAAAATTTTGTATTGTAGTATATAATTGCATATGTCTGTTTTAAAACATCTTCAAATAGTAACTTCTTAAATGAGGGAATTAACTCTTATTATTTACTTACAGGGTTGGTTAGTGGATCTCATTAATACATTTGGCACACTAAATGGTTTCCAGATTTTGCATGATCGTTTCACTAGTGGATCAGCATTAAATGTTCAAACAATTGCAGCTCTTATTAAGTAAGTTATATTTTAAAATATTTTCAGTACAATATACAAATTGTTCATATTTACTTGGAAATTATTGAATTTTAGTTTTCAAATGTAGTATTTTTCGCAACTTAGCATCATTTGCCTGTAAGTATTGAAACTAATTTGAGAATGTAGAAGAACTTTTGACTATTATTAAGGTTTTCTTGTTTCCTATTTTCAGGCCATTTGGACAGTGCTATGAGTTCCTCACTCAACATACAATAAAAAAGTACTTCATTCCTGTTATAGAAATAGTTCCGCAATTATTACAAAAATTAACTAATGAAGAACTGAAAAAAGAATCAAAGACTGAAGTAAAAAATGATGCCATTTCAATGATTATTAAATTTCTAAAAAATTTAGCTTCAAGAATTCCAGGACAAGAAGAAACTATTAAAAATTTAGAAATTTTTAGGTTACAAATGATACTCAGGTAAGAAAGATATTTTCTGCCTTGAGTTACTGTTACTGCAGATTTTTGTTTTGTATGTTTTGGGACTTCATATTGAACCTAGGGCTTTGTATGGTGGGCAATTATTTTACCAGTGCTGTATGTCTACCCTTTAAAGATTTTTTTTGTATTTGGTTTTACTTAGATGTTTTGTTTGTTTTGAGGGCCTGAGACAAAGTCTATGCTAGCTATGAACTAATTGTAGAGCCCAGTCCTTTTAATTTGTGATACTCCTGGTTCAGTCTTCTGAGTTGCTTGTTTGATTGTTAGGCATATACCACCAAAACCCTGCTATTTATGTAAATGATTAAAAATCGTTTATTGGTTGCAATTTTTATAGATTGCTACAGATTTCTTCTTTTAACGGAAAGATGAATGCACTGAATGAAATTAACAAGGTACTATCAAATGTGTCATATTATACACATCGACATGGTAATTCTGAAGAAGAGTGGCTGACCGCTGAACAAATGGCCGTAAGCTCTTTTTTAAAAAAAATATGAACATATTATTTGTCTACTTACCTATTTATTCTGTAAGGGCATGGATTTATCTGGAAGGTATGAGGATAGTTTATGAGACTCAGTTCTGTCCTTGAGCATTTGAGACATAATCACAAAACTTGGCAGCAACCCTATTTATCAACTACTTCTACAGCAAAAGAAAAAACAGAACACACTGTATTTTCAATAGACTCTAGTTTGGTTTTTAACTGTCACAGATATTTGTAACTAATTTTGAGAGAGCACACACCATGGGCAACAGACACACAAATGATGTACAAACATATACAGGCAATATATAGTGTGTGTATGGGTGCGTGTGTATGTGTGTGTGTATATATACACATATATATACATATATATGTATATATATTTACTTTTGTGTATATGTGTATATATATATACACACACACACACACACATATACAATTAAAAGTAAAATCTGAAAATTAAAACCACTGAACTTTTTTAAATCATAAGAAACAAGGAATAGGGAAGAAGTGTTAAGTAACTTATTGTGTCTTTTGTAAACATTACTCTAAATATAGGTAACTTGCTTGTTTAAAAGGTGATCTTTTAAATGGTTGACTTTCTGTGCAATCAGTTCTCAAATATTTTGGTTTTGAAGTGAATATATATATAATGCCTTAACATAGATTTTTGTGCAAATATTAAATGGCACATTTGTGAAGAATAATCACTGACTTATAAGAGTCTTAATTACCAAAATGTGACAAAAACTTGAGGCTTTTTTTACTGATGTAAAATGACAAAGACTTTAACTAAATATTGAAATTCAGATTTTACATATACCTGCAAAGTATCTTCTTTGTAGCATGTCATGTAGAGTCACACATAGTGTTCACAAACTAAAATAGCACTTCTCTGCAGATATACAAGAGTAAGATTTTTTTTAATATGGGAAAATTTTTTATTCATTATTTTATTTGTTTATATTTTAAATGTTCCTCTTCCTGGTTTCCCCTCTATAAGCCCACTATCCCATCCCCATCCCACCCACCCCTACCTCTATGAGGGAGCTCACACACACACACTCACCCACTCCCATGTCACCATCCCTCTATGCAGGAGCATCAAGTAAGAAGAAGTATTTTTAAAATTATAAATCAATGTGATATTTTAAGAATATTTGAATACATTTTCCCAAAGAATATTCTAAGACACTGAAATATAAATGTCATTGTTTTTACATATCATTACTAATATGTAGCACATATATTAGAAGTTTCTCTACATGTCAGAAATAAAATACTACATGTCAGAAATAAGATACTAATTACACATTTAAGCAGCAGTTCTCTTTATATTGGTTGCATTTTATATATAATTTAATTCTTTAAAATTATTTGTTGCAATATATAATACATGCATTACACACATTAATTTTACTTCTTATTTTTAAGTCTTAACTATTTTTATTTTGCTTTTGGAAAAATTTTCAGTTTCTACAACTAAACAAATATTTATGCTATGTTAAATTTAGGAGTGGATACAACAAAACAATATCTTATCCATAGTCTTGCAAGATAGCCTACATCAACCACAGTATGTGGAAAAGCTAGAGAAGATTCTTCGTTTTGTAATTAAAGAAAAGGCTCTGACTTTACAGGATCTTAATAATATCTGGGCAGCACAGGTAAGTAATTTTCTTAAGATAGTAAAAACATTAATGAAATTTAGGGTTTTTTTTTTAGCTTTTTTGGATATTTTATTTACATTTCAGATATCTTCCCCTCTCCCCATTTCCTCTCCCTAGAACCCTCTATCCCATCCTCCCTTCTCCTTTATGCTTTTATACTATGATTACATGCATGTATTAAAGGTCAGTTCTAGGTTGAGTGACTAGCAATATAATAGATGCAGATAGTCAAGGAACAAGCAATACAATAAACACAAATAGTCAAAGAAAAAGCAAGGCATTAAACCCAATTATGTGAACATTCCTGTGATCACTGTTTCTAAGGGCTTATCAGGATAACCAAAGTATCTGAACCTACTTCCCTGTACTAGCCCAAAGGCATTTTTATGTCTGAAGCCTACTATTGAGAATCCTGTCTGAAATTACTTCTTTGTTCTAGCCTAATATTTAGGTTCCTGCCTGAGGTTAATACTTTGTTCTAGCCTAAGATTTAGATTCCTACATGAAATTACTTCTTTGTCCTACCCTAATGTCAGATTCCTGCTTGAAGCCTACTTCCTTGTCCTTGGCCAATGTCATATTCCTGCCAAGCAGCCCATTTCCTTGTCCTTGGCCCATGTTAGGTTCTTGCCAAGCATCCCCAAAGGCTCTCTGCCTCTCCTACTTTTTCGATTCTTATTAGTTCTAGTATCTAGAGTATCTAGTATCTAGTATCTAGTATCTAGTATCTAGTATCTAGACAGTGCTAGTCATTATAATTAGGAAGAAGTTTAATGACACATGCAGTGTATTTGGCATAATTCTAACACCTCTCAGGATGTTTTAACAATACTTAGTGAGCTTATGAAATTAAAGAATGCTGCTCTACTGAGCATTGATGCTATAGATACTGCAAATAAAATTACCTATGGCCTGAGGTCAGTATTTCTTTTTGGTCAGTCTTCAAAAATGGCATATATAGTTTGATCATACTAGCCCTTTTTGTCCTGGGAATACTTTTATTCCTGCCCATTGTGTTAAAGCTTTTCTTCAACAACATCAACATGTTGGCAGCCAAAGTACATGGCTTGAACCTGATAATGGACTCCCATACAGAGTTATTAAATTAACAGTCTAGCAAGCCAAGGACAGGTAAGATTCTGCACAGATCCTTACTAACCTAAGACAGAAATGCATTGCTTTTGATAATGCATATTTCATGATGGGAAAAAGGCATTCTTGTCAGAATGACCTAAGACAGGCTCAGTCTTGTTAATGAAATTTTAGTTTTATGTAATGACTTGAAAATCATGAGAATTTCAGTAAGCTAATTATATGTGTATACACACACATATAAATTTTTAAGAAACAAAGATATCCATTATATTTATGTAATGAAGTTTGTAGGTGATCATATATTCCAAAAGTCATCTAATGAAACAATTATTGAAAGAATAGCTACTGAAGTACTATAATTTAACAATTGTAGGCATTTTCTCATTTTACAATCTATAAAGAAAAAGAAAAAATTTAAAGGAAGTTATTATATTACTTAAAAAGTTATGATTATTATGGCAGATTGTAATTTCTCATAACAATAATAATAAATAGCCTTAGTATTAGAAAATAATGTGTGTCATTTTAATGGTAGTTTTTCATTCATAGCATGAGCAGTATTACTTCTATTACATATAAATTACAAAGCTGTTTTGTAGGTTTTTTCTTTATTACTAGGTTAAAATTTTCCTCCTTTGCTATATTTTGATCATGTTCTTTACTATATCCCAATTCTTTCTATTTCTTTTCTGCACAACTTCATTTTCTATCTTGAAAAAAAGAAATAGAAAAATATAAAGACACAAAAGTGATAAAGACAAAAAATTCAAAAAAACACAAAAAATGCTATCAGTTTTGTGGGGTCATATATTCCTGGGCATTGGTATAGAATGAGAGTGATAGATTCAGTGTCACTCCATTTAAGACAGCCAGTTTGTCTTTCCCAGCAAGTATCAGTTGCAAATATCTCTTTGCCTAAGGGTGGGTCTTTGTTTCCTCTTTTTTTCTGGGATGACAGTTTTTTTGACTTGAACTTTTGTGTGTATTGTGTCCTATAGCAGTCTCCGAATTTATATGAGTGTCAGCTCTTGGTTTATCTAGATGTTGTTTCCTTGGACTCACCTACCACCTTTGGATCTTAAAATCTTTCTGTATTAAAGACATCTCATTTAGGAATGGGTGCTATAGAGTTTCTGACAGTGCACATTGTCCTATAGAAAGTCTCTATTTTGACAAGTAACTTCTCTGAAGGGAGTTACAAGACACTCTATTTTAATATAAGTATGTCAATAGGAGTAATGTCATTGCGAGGTTCATTTAGCAGAAGACTAGGAGTAAATTTTCCTCTCTCTATCAAGGTTCAGATTCTTGGCCTTTTATCACTAACTCTAATCAAAAGGTGGGTATTCCATAACATTTATGACAGTATTATACAAGTATATCTTACAAGCATATTGCTGTTGTCAGTCTTAAGAGTTTATAGATGGGTGATATTTATGGTTACTTTTATCTTCTGATAGCAAGGATAGTATGTGCAATTACCATGAACATTAATAAGTATTAATGAACCTTCCAGTTGGGCACTAGCTCAATTTCTATATGTTCTATGTCATAAATGATTTGTGTCTGCAGCAGTTTGTCATGGTAAGTGGGTAATCCCTGGGACTTCATTGGCCAACAACTCAAGAAGATATAAACTATTCCTGGTACTATTGGCATACAGTATCATGGCATTTTCTTTGTTACATGTTAACTTCATTTAGATTCGCTATAGGTATTTATATGTCTATTCACACATATATACATAGTATATAGTATAATAGTGTAGAAACAGTATATATAATCAGAATAGTCTAATAAAACTGTTACAAAATGTCCTAACATACTGGTTTGGGCCTTCCTTTTGTTTAGCTTCTTAGGGTCTGTGGAGTGTGTCATGGGTATCCTGTATTTTTGGCTAATACCCACTTATTAGTGAATACATTCTATGCATATACCTATGTCAGAATTTTCATGGCTGTAACATTGAATCTGTAAAATGGGCATTTTCACTATGTTAATTTTACTGATTGATGAGCATGAGAAATCTTTCCATCTTCTGATATCTTCTTCAACTTCTTTCTTCAGGGACTTGAAGTTTTTGTGATATAGGTCTTTATCTTTCCTGGTTAAGAGTTACACCAAGATAGTTTATATTATTTATGGCTGTTGTAAAGAATGTTTCCTTAAATTCATTCTCAGTCCATTTATAATTTTTAAAAGGAGAGCTACTGATTTCTTTGAGATAATTTTTATATTTACTTACATACATCCCAAATGCTGCCCTCCCTCCTGGTCACCCCTCACAGAGTTCTTCCCCTCATCCTCCCTATTGTTTGCCTCTGAGGCCGTGCCCCCCATATCCTCCTATCCTAGTGCATCAAGTCTCTGAAGGATTAGGCACATCCTTTCCCACTGAGGCTAGAGAATACAGCCTTCTACCTATTTGCCAGACCAGCCCATGTATACTCTTTGGTTGGTGGTTTAGTCTCTGGGAGCTCACAGGGACCAGGTTAGTTGATACCATTGGTATTCTTGTCGGGCAGCAATCCTCTTCAGAGCCTTCAGTCCTTCCTCTAACACTTCCATAGTGGTCCTAGTGTTGCTGTTCTTTGAGAGGAGCCATATTTTCTTTGCCCTTTACACTGGGATCTAGCTATATGGAGTTAAGATGTTTAATTGTGTTTTCAGAGTAGAGAGCTAGTATTATCTTTATTGTGTCAATATTCTGTTGTTGGATTTCGCTCCAATCTGTTAGTTCACCAGAATAATGATACCCGGTTCTCTATCTTGTTTTAATTCTGTTTTAGGATTCAGTTGTGAATTTCTGATGGGAGTGTTGGATTCAGACTCCCAACAGTCCTAGATTGCTGTTCTGAGTTGGATGGATGATTAGATTAGTTGGTTTGTTAATGTTTTGTTTTTTGAATACTTTATATATTTTGGATATTAGCCTTCTGTCCGATGTAGAGTTGGTGAACACATTTTCTCATTCTGTAGACTGCTGTTTTATCCTATTGGCAATGTCCTTTGCCATACAGAATCTTTTCAGTTTCATGAGGTCCCATTTATTGATTTTTGTTCTTAGTGACTGTGTGCTATTGGTGTTCTGTTCAGGAAGTTGTCTTCTGTAACAATGTGTTCAAGGCTATTATTCTCCACTTTCTCTTCTATTAGGTTCAGTGGCTTTATGTTGAGGTTTTGTGACCCTTTGAACTTGTTAGGTGCAGAATGAAAAGATCTAGTTTTACTTGCATTCTTCTACATACATTTTATTAGGCCAGCTTTTGTTGAAATACTTTTTTTCCATTGTTACCTCTGGCTTCTTTATGAAAGTCAGGTGTTCAAAGATGTGTGGATTAATCTAGGTATTTGATTTGATCGATAGGTATTTATATCTATACATGTACATATAATACACATACATATACACATACACTTATATATTATACGAACACCAATAGGTATTAATTGCTACATCTCTATAGTACAGCTTAAAATTAGGAATGGTAATACCTCTGTAAGTTCATTTACTGTACTGGAATGTTTCAGCTATTCTCTTTTTTGTTTTTCTGCATAAAGTTGGGTATTGTTCTTTAAAGGTTTGTAAAGAATTGTGTTGAAATTTTGAGGCGGGTTGTGTTGAATCTGTATATTTCTTTTGGTACAATGGCCATTTTAACTTTGTTAATACTACTAGTTCATGAGTGTGGGAGATCTTTCCATCTCCTGATATCTTCCTCAGTTTTCTTTTTCAGAGAGTTGAAGTTCTTGCCATACAGGTCTTTTATTTGTTCGTTAGAATTTCACCAAGATATTTTAGATCATTTGTTGGTATTGTGAAGGGTGTTATTTCCCTGATTTCTTTATCAGCTTCTTTATCATTTGTGTATAGGAGGGCTACTAATTTTTTTTAGCTAATCTGTATCCAGCAGTTTCACTTAAGTTGTTTATCAGCTATAGGAGTTCCCTAGTAGAATTTTTGTGGTGGTTTATGTATACTGTCATCATCTGCAAATAGAGATACTTAGACTTTTTTCCTTTCCCATTGAATCCCCTTGATCTCCTTCAGTTGTCCCTTAGAGTCTGCAGGACTTCTATCCAGGCCCTTGTGGCTTTTAGAGCCTCCAGGAAGTTGTATGTAAATCTAATTAAGTGTATTTAATATTAATTATCCCTTTTCAATACAGCTTTTAATATTCTTTGTACATTCTGTATGTTTACTGTTTTGATTATTATGTGGTGAAGGCCTAATTTTTTGGTCCAGTCTAGTTAGCATTCTGTATACTTCTTGTCTTTAGCTTTGGAAAATTTCTTCTATGACTTTGTTAAATATATTTCCTGGGCCTTTGATCTGGGATTCCTATTATGTTTTGGTATTTTTGTAGTGTTTCAGAATTTTGGAATGTTTTGTGTCAGGAATATTTTAGATTTAACATTTTCTTTGATGTACATGTTTATTTCTTCTATTGTATTTTCAATGCCTAAGATTCTCTCTTTAATCTCTCGTATTCTGGTGGTGATGTTTGCTTCTGTAGTTTCTCTTCACTTACCTAGATTTTCCATTTTCAGAATTGGTTCTATTTTTATTTTCAAGTTTTTGGTTTTTCTTGGCCTTTTTATGGGACATACTCATTTAACATTTACTCTATTTTTTCCTTCTGTCATATCTGGGATTTTTTTAAAGATTTATTTATTTTATGTATATGAGTGTTCTATCTGCATGTATACCTGCATTCCACAAGAGGGCTTCAGATCCCAGTCCAGATGGTTGAGAGGCCCCGTGTGGTTTCTAGGAATTGAACTCAGGATCTCTGGAAGAGCCATCAGTGCTCTTAACCACTGACCCATCTCTCTAGTCCTTGTCCCGGATTTCTTTAAGGGACTGACTCATTTCCTTTTAAGGGCCTCTATCATCGTCATAAAGTTGGCTTTATGGTCATTTTCTTGTGCTTCAGCTGTTATGGAATATTCAAAGCTAGCTGTACTGAAAGAGCTGGGCTCTATTGGAATTGGCATGGCTGTTGATTGTTATAAAAGTATTATTTATTCTCTTAGGTTTGTGGTCATTATAGGTCTATATAGTGATTTCAGAGTTGGTATTTTTTTGGATGGGTTCTTTTCTTTTCTGGTCTTCTTGCTAGAGTGTCTCATGGTTGAGTAAGAAGGTTATCTGACTTGAGTTGTGATACCCTGATAGTGGATGAGGAGCTTAAGATAGGTTGCATGGACACTAAGGGATGTGGGTAGCAGCATCTTTTGGGGGGTTCTGACTGCTGTCTTAGCTCTAGTGGACTAGGGTACTTTCTCTGGTGGAGCAGGGGATTTCTGCTAGAGATGTGAGCTGAAATATGGTGATAGGAGAGGAAGGTACACTGGGCAAGCACTGAGGGAGAGTTAGAAGTCGGTGTTGGGATAGAACCATACCTGGGATTCTGTTAGTTGCCTCTGATAAGACAGGGGTCTGTAATATGGTGATAAGAATAGGAGAGCTGGACAGGCACTGAAAATTGTTAGCAGTGAGGAGATAAGGTTCTTACCTGGAGTTCTGGGTACCACATGGTCTCTGTTTATCCATTCTTCTTTTGAGGGACATCTAAGGTTGTTTCTAGTTTCTGGCGATTATGATGGGAGCATCAGTGAACATGGTTGAACAGGTGTCTCTGTGCTAAGATGAAGCATCCTTTTAGTATCTATTCAAGGATGGTATAACTGGATCTTGAAGTGTATCTATTCCTCCTTTCTAAGGAACTATGATGGTTTGAATAGCTATGTCCTCATAGACTCTTGTTTTGAATGTTTGGGAGGTGTGGAATATGTGTGGCCTTGCTGGAGGAAGTGTGTCACTTTGGAGCTGAGGCTTTGAGGTCTTGCATACTTAAACTATGCCCACTGAGAAACACATCCAGTATCCCTTCTGCTGCCTTTGGATTAAGATGTAGACAGCTCCTGTAGCACCATGTCTGCATGAATGTCTCCATGCTTCTTGCCATCATGATATTGGACTAAACCTCTAAAACAATAAGCCAACCTCAATTAAATTTTTTCCCTTTATAAGAGTTGCCATGGTCATGGTTTCTCTTCACAGCTGTAAAACTCTAACTGACAGGAGCTGTCACACTGATTTCCATAGTGACTGTACAAGTTTGTCTATCCACAAGCAATGGATGAATATTTCTTTTATTCCACATCCTTGTTAGCATGAGTTGTCTCTTGTGGATTTTGGTCATAGTCATACTGTCTGGTGTAAGATGGAATCTCACAGTGATTTTTATTGGCATTTCCCTGATGACTAACATTGTTGAACATTTCTCAGCCTTTTCAGTTTCCTCTATTGAGAATTCTGTTTATATATTTTAATTCAGTCATTTGTCTGATTGAAATACAGTTTCTTGAGTCTTTCTATATTTTAAATATTGGCCTACTCATATGTGGAGTTGATGAAAAATCTTTTCTCAGCCTTTAGGCTGCAGCTTTGTTCAGATAACAGTGTTCTTTGGTATGCAGAAACTTCTTAGGTTTTTTGTTTGGTTGGTTTTTGGTTTGGGGTTTTTTGTTGTTGTTGTTGTTTTTGGTTGGTTGGTTGGTTGGTTGGTTGGTTGGTTGGTTGGTTGGTTGGGGGTTTTGGGTTTTTTTTTTATTTTTTGTTTTTTTTTTCAAGACAGGGTTTCTCTGTTTAGTCCTGGCTGTCCTGGACTCAGTCTGTAGACCAGGCTGGCCACGAACTCAGAAATCCACCTGCCTCTACCTCCCAAGTGCTGGGATTAAAGGCATGCACCACCACTGCCCGGCTAACTTCCTAGTTTTATAAGGTCTCCTATGAAACTTTGTTGATCTTAATATTGGTGTTATTGTTAAGATTATCTTTTTCTGTCAATAAGTTCAAAGCTGTTCCCCATTTTCTCTTCTATCAGTTTCCAAGTATCTGGTATTATGTTGAGGTCTTTGATCTATTTGGAATTGGGTGTGTGTAAGATGATAAATATTTGAATCTTTCTTGTACAATCATCCAATTTGACTAGCCTTTTAAGATATATTAAGAATTGTGCTGGAATCTTCATGCATTGAATCTGGTAAGATGCTTGATGCTTTTGGTAGGATTATTTTATGTTAGTCCTACAGATCCATGAGCATGGGAGATCTTTCCATTTTCTAATATCTTCAATTTATTTTTTCAATGACTTTAAGTTTTTAATCATACAAGATTCTTCACTTGCTTAGTAATAGGTAACTTCAAAATCTTTTGTGGCTATTCTAGAGGGTTTTGATAACGTAATTTCTTTCTCAGACTGCTTGCCATTTGTATAGATAAGGAAAGAGTGGACAAACTTGACTTATTCCTGATTTTATTGGAATAGCTTCAAGTTTTTCTCTGTTTAAGTTGATGTTGGCTATAGGTTCACTATAATCTGCCTTTATTATGTTCAGGTATCCTTTATTATGTTGAAGTATCCCCAATTTCTCCAGAACTTTTGTTATGAAAGGGTGTTGGATTTTGTCAATTTTTTTCTTAATCTAATGAGGTCATGTATCTTTTCTTTCAGTTCATTTATATGATATATTACATTTAATCAGTTTATGTGTGTTAAGACATCCCTGCTTCTCTAGGATGAAGCCTACTTGATCCTGGGGTTGATCTTTTGAACACTTGATTTCTAATTTTGTAACATTGTACTATTCTTTTATACTAAATTAATTTTTTAAATTTTATTGGTATTTTACTATTTTAATATCAATTCCATGAGTCTTTTAAAAGACAAAAATCCAAGGTATTTTAGTTTTAAGCTGAGAGTTATATTTGCACTTTTAGGTGGAAAGGTAATTAAGGATTTTTGTTGCAGTGATTTTAATTATTACTTTATTTTTTTCAATAGGCTGGAAAACATGAAGCTATTGTGAAGAATGTACATGATTTACTTGCAAAATTGGCTTGGGACTTTTCTCCTGAACAACTTGATCATCTTTTTGATTG
Source organism: Arvicanthis niloticus (assembly GCF_011762505.2). Classification (NCBI taxonomy): domain Eukaryota; kingdom Metazoa; phylum Chordata; class Mammalia; order Rodentia; family Muridae; genus Arvicanthis; species Arvicanthis niloticus. The sequence continues at coordinate 385,202 of NW_023044978.1, read as the reverse complement.
CTTTAAGGTAAAAATCCAAATAATGTATTATCATTATTTAATTAGTTATTTTGGCATGCCTTGAAAAAAATCAATAGCTCATATATTAATTATAATTTTCTCTTATACTCAGAATTTAAAATTGTTTTATGTAATAATTGAGGTCATACCTTAGCAAATTTAACCATTTTTACCCTATATAGTTCTTTATTTTATTGCTTTCCAGAAATTATTATTTTGATGTAGAATTAAATAACCTATGTAAAAAGAAGGCTTGGATAGAAGAAGAAAATACCAAACTGCTCTGGTAAAGGCATATAAAAATGCTATTCTGTACATAGTCCAAGAATCTATAATATTGTATCCCCATTGGTGTTGATGGAACTATTTTAAATATTGTGGCATACATCTTTTTCTGTGTGTTGTTTGGTTGGAGAATTTAGGAGTCAAAAGTTAAAACCCTGTGACAGTAGTAATGTACTAATATGCTACTTATCATTGGCCTTAGCAATATAAGATTTCCTTAAAATGAATTTTTGGTCGGATCTTTACTAGTCACTGACAATGGTATAAAATATTTGTTTGATATTTGCCATTAATATTTGAATAATTAAATTTAATGTCCCAGTAGCTGTTTTGCTGGCTTATCCTGGAGAAATTCATGGGAATATTTATCATGAAACATAATTAACATTTTAGCATCAATACTTGCTAAATTAAATGTCTGTGAATTGTAAAAGGATATAGTGGAAGATACCTTCATTTTGTAGCAAAAATTAATGTATTTGAACAATTTTATATATAGATGAATCTGTCTAATGTAGAAAAACCCTGAGGAAAAGGAAGTGATATCCTAAAATAATTAAGCTGTTTCATATTTTGTAAATACTTGCTGTTAGTCTAGCAATTGTCTCATTTTTTAACTGAATTCTGTTCTCTAAAGTGGTGTATTTTGAATACTCCTATTCAGACATACTATATTTTAATTAATTACAAAAATTTGAAACTTTAGTCAGTGATAATTTTTCTTTGTTTTTATATATTTATCTTTTGTAGTATTAGAGTTATCCTCTGTACCTTGCCCTCCTAGTTTATGAATATTTTCAAAATATAAGTACTAATTCTTTTTCAGACGCTCTAGATACCATAGTAAGTTTACCTGGCTTTCTTGCAAGTGTTTGTACCACTCTTTCCATCTCTTTGGCTATTGAAAAATCTGTTCAGGTCATCTTGATTTTATTTTTGTTGGCCACATGCATCTAAGAATTTGGTAATTTGTTCTATTTTTTTTCAGATGTTTTATAATATAGGTTTTCACAGAGTTTCTTTATTATCTTCTAGATTTCATTAAATTTTTATTTCTCCTGGTTACTTTTGGCTGAAGGTTTACTAATAATTAGTTTTTCTCAAAGAACCAACTCTTCCCATCAATTGTTTGTCTTCTTTTTATGGCAGTCATTAATAGCTGCTGTGTTTTAAATTTTTCCTTTTTTCAAGATTTTGATTTTTATCTACTTTTTATTTCTGTAAAACTTTGATGTTAAGTTCTAAATTTTAAGTATACGCCTGTCTTTACTCTTTGTGTAAGGATCAAATATGTTCATTTTCAGTTTATTCTATGAATTTTTTTAGCTTAAATGATTTTTTCAGTGACCCCCCTTGACTATTTAAAAATATACTATTAAATGTCTACATTTCTGCAATTTCTCATCTTGATAGAGTTTTTGATCATTATTTTAGGATAATTGGGGGAAAATAGGCTGCTGATTATTTCTTCTTATGCTGTAGAAAACATAATTCCATGATTTCAATGAGCATATATTTCTACACCTTGAGTTTTGCATCTGAGCTCCTTTTCCTTCATTTATTCTTGGGCTTGATCTCTGTAACATGCACCAGCATTTTTGAAAGTTGTAGTCATGTTTATTTCTTCCTTTTTATTGATGCTTGAATTGTTTCCTTAAGCTTGTCTTCTCTCCTTGATGTTATTTTTCCTGCTTTTCACGTGTGTGTGTGTGTGTGTGTGTGTGTGTGTGTGTGTGTGTTTGTAATGTTGCCAACTTCTTTAAATTAACTATTTACATTTCAGATGTTGTCCCCCTCCCACAGTTTCTCATCCTATTCCATCTCTGAGAGGGTGTTCCCCCAGCTCTGGCACCCCCCTTCTATGGGCCTCACCACAGGATTAAGAACATCCTCTCCCATTGAGGCCAGACAAGACAGTCCTCTGCTGTATTTGTGCCAGGGAGGTCAGATTAGCCTTTGTATGCTTCCTGGTTGGTGTGTAAGTCTCTGGGAACTCCTAGAGGTCTAGTTAGTTCAGACTTCTGGTCTTCCCATCCACTTCAGCTCCTTCAATCCTTCTGCTAATTCCTAATAGGCACTCCTACTTCAGTCTAGTGGTTGGGTGTAAGTATTTGCACCTGTCTCAACTGTTGGTAGGGCCTTTCAGAGAATAGCCATGCTAGGCTCCTGTCTGCACGCACATCGTAGCACCAGTAATAGATCAAGCTTTGGTATCCTTCCCACCCACCACCACAAGATGGATCTCAAGTTGGGACATTCACTAGACCACCATTTCCCCAGTCTCTTCTCTATTTTTGTTTGTGCAGTAGTTTTAGACAGGAAAAATTCTGGGTCAGAAATTTTGACAGTGAGTTGGTAACCCTATCCCTCCACTTGGAGCCCTGTCTGTCTACTGGAGATGGACTCTTCTACTTTCTTCTCCCCACGGTTGGGCATTTTGGCTGTCATCCCCATTGAGTCCTGGTAGCCTCTTACATCCCAGGTTTCTATAGGGTCCCCCACCCAACCCCTCACTGCTACATATTGCCATTCATTCTTCTAACCTTCTGAGCTTCTCTCCTGCTCCCCACCCAACACCTGATCCTGCTCCACTTTTCCCCTCCCTATCCTCTTTCCCACCTATATACCTCCCTCCCTCTGCCTTCTGTTATTATTTTGTTCTCTCTTTTAAGTGGGATTGAAGCATCCTTCTTGCGCCTGCCTTCTTCCTAAGCTTCTTATGGTCTGTGGTTTTATATCCTGGGTACTTTTGACTAATATGCACTTCTCACTGAGTAGACACCATGCATGTTCTTTTGGGTCTGAGTTAGGCTCACTCAAGATGATATTTTGTAGTTCCATCCATTTCCCTGCAAAATTTATGATGTCCTCATTTTTAATAGCTGAATAATATTCTGTTGTGTAAAGGAACAACTTGTTTTGTGTCCACTTTTTTGGTTGAGGGACATCTGTGTTCTTTCCAACTCTGGCTTTACAAATAAGGATGCTATGAACATAGTGGAGCACATATGATAATGATGGTGCATCTTTTAGATATTTGCCCAGGAGTGGTATAGCTGGGTCTTCAGGTAGAACTATGTCCAATTTTTTGAGGAACCTTCAGATTGATATACAGAGTGGTTTTACCAGTTTGCAATCCCACCAGCAATGGAGAAGTGTTCCTCTTTCTTTACAACCTCACCAGCATCTACTATCACCTGAGGTTTTGATCTTAACCATTCTGATTGGTGTGAAGTAAAATCTCAGGGTCATTTTGATTAGCATTGCACTGATGACTAAAGAAGCTGAACATTTTTTAAAGTGCTTCTCTGCCAGCCAAGATTATTCTGTTGAGAATTTTCTGTTTAGCTCTGTACCTCATTTTTAATTGGATTATTTGGTTTTATGGAGGTTACGTTCTTGAGTTCTTTTTATATTTTGAAAATTAGTTCTTTATCAGACATTGGGGTAGTGGAGATCTTTTCACAATGTATGGTTTGCCATTTTTTCATATTTATGGTGTCCTTGGGCTTACAGAAGCTTTTTAGTGTCATGAGGTCCCATTTATCAATTTCTGATCTTAGAGCCTTAGCCACTGGTGTTCCGTTCAGGAAATTTTCCCACATGTCAATGAGTTGGAGGCTTTTTCCCACTTTTTCTTCAATTAGATTCAGTGATCTGGTTTTATGTTGAAGTCCTTGATCCACTTGGATATAAGCTTTGTGCAGGGTGATAATTATGGATCAATTTTCATTCTTCTACGTGCAAATTGTCAACTGATCCAGCACCATTTATTGAAGATGCTTTCTTTTTTCCACTGTATGGTCTTGGCTTCTTTGACAAAGACCAAGTGTCCATTAGTGTATGGGTTTATTTCTTGGTCTTCAATTCTATTCCATTGATCAACTGTCTGTCTCTGGACCAACACCACACATTTTTTTTTATCACTATTGCTTTGTAGTATAGCTTGAAGTCAGGGATGGTGATTCCCCCCAGAAGTTCATTTATTGTTGAGAATTATTTGGACTATAATGGGTTTTTTTGTTTTTCCACATGAAATTAAGACTTGCTCCTTCTATGTCTGTTAAGGAATTTTGTTGGAATTTTGATGCGATTGCATTGAATCTGTAGATAGCTTCTGATAAGATGGTCATTTTTACTATGTTAATTCTACCAATCCATGAGCATGGGAGATCTTTCTATCTTCAGAGGTATTCTTTAATTTCTTTCTTCAGGGACTTGAAGTTCTTGTCAGACAGATCTTTTACTTGTTTGATAAGAGTTACACTCACATGTCTTATTCTTGTGGCTATCATGAAGGGTGTTGTTTCCCTAATTTTTTTTATCCTGTTTGTCAGTTGTATAAAGAAAAGCTACTGTTTTGTTTGAGTTAATTTTATATACAAGCACCTTTATGAACATGTTTATCAGCTGTAGGAGTTCTTGTGGAATTTTTGGGGTTACTTACATATACTATCCTATCATCCACAAATAATGATACTTTGACTTCTTTCCAGTTTGTAACCCCTTGACCTCCTTTTGTTGTCTAATTGCTCTGCCTATAACTTCAAGTACTGGATATAGAGAGTGGGCAGCCTTGACCTGTCAGTAGCCATCATTTTTAATCATCTTTCTAATGTACCCATATTTGCCAAGTAGACTTCAAAATCTTCATCCTGTGACTCAGTTCTGTCTTCTTTGGATGTTGTTGATATTTCTGTTGGCCTTTTCATTTTTGCCCCCCAAATGGGTGTGTTATGTTTTACTCACCTATTATAATTCTTATTTCTTAAGGTTTTATTTTGGGTCTTTCTAATACAAAAAGTTTTAGTATAAATATTAAGTGTCATTGGTATAAGAAAATAGAATAAAAAATTCTGCGTTTGTTCTTTGATGACAGCTAAAACTGATTTACTGACTTCTGTTTCTGTACACTTACTTGCCTCTTTTTTCTGAAAAAGAACACAAACAGCAAGTTGTTTGCTAAAGATAAAATTGTTCTAACTAGAAACCTGCAATTTCAGTTTCTGTAAAACTGCAGAAAAAAATCATTTGGGGGGGAGAAATGCAACGGCTACTCTTAGGCAATATTCTGTGAGTGATCCAGATATGGAATATTTTGAATCTGGTCTGTGCTTTTTAATGCAATAGCCAGAGGCTACAGCTATATTTTAATTAAAGAATTTTTTCTTTCATCTGCTATTTGCTGAGAATCTCTTGTTGGAGAAGTATGAGCCTCATAACAGTATTACCCTTTTTTTGACATTTCAAGCCCTTTATCACTTAAGTAAAAGTCAAACAATATAACACCCACTACAACAAACTAAGATCTTGATTATGATTATAAAGCGAAAAAAAAATGTCATGAAATGTAAAATATTCAAGGATGCTTAAAATTTATTGTAGAAGTAGAAATTCTAGTGTATGAAGAAAAAGGGCAGGCAATATAAGAAAAAAAGAAGGCATAAAAGACAATTTTTGAAGAGCAAATTTTTTTATTTTGTTTTGATTTTTTGAGATATGGTTTAACTATTTAGCCTAGAACTCATGCTCTAGACTAGGCTGGCCTCAAACTCATAGAAAATATTACTGTCTCTGGCATCTCCATGCTGGAGTTTAAGGTGCACACCCCAACTACCTAGTTGAAGAGCATATTTTAAATAGTCTCACAATGCTGAGGAAATGGCTCAGAATGTGTAAGTTTACATAACCCATGGGAAGATAGATGCTGTAGTTTATCTGTAATTTCTTTAATCTTCATGGGAGACAAAGACAGGAGAAACTTCTGAAGCCTATAGTCTGTGCCTGCTAGCTTGCCATACACAGTGGCAATCAATAAACAGTGGCAAACATCTTATGTATGTTAAGGGGTATAGAAATAAAATAAGTGCTTTTTATTGTGAGTCTTACTCCTCATTAAACACACTAATGTGAAATGGATGAGCCAAGAAAATTAGAAGGACCCCAAGATCAAATTCTCAGCACAAAGGTGGTTTGTTTGCCTCAGAGAGACAGAAGGCAAGGAATAAGAGACAAAGACAGGAGATGGAGGACAAGACAGCAGAAGAAGGGGTATTTATTACAGAGGGGAACAGGAAAAAGTACTTAATGCTTATGGATAGAGAGGAGACAAACTTGGGCTTAGGCAGATCCTTGTTTATTAAGGTACAAGGGTAAACCTCGTAACTGGATATGTTAATTAGATGAGCCAAAGGAGGCTTTTGATTGCTGGACTTTAATACATTCATAACTGGATCTTGAGAGTCAGTCTTAAGAGGGAGAAGTAGCCAAATAAGGGAATAGGCCTTGTGGTCTACTTAAGGAATGTTATTAAGGTTTTTAGCAAGTGATAGAGAATTGGGGAAAAGGGCAAGGCCTATCAGAGGAGTATTTGCATACTAACTAGAACTTTCAATTAGCTTTTTAGAGATTCTGTTTTCACAGTCTTGGTATAAGTGAACTTTGTAACTCAATAGGTGGATACATAGGTCAGTTCAACCACTGACTTAAGGCTCAGAGGCTATTAGTACCACAGTTACTCATATTTATAACTTTTTTGCTAGAGATTTGAACTGCTTACTGTAAACCTTTTTTATTATCTCAATTCCACCACCTGAATTTAGTTTGTCTGCATCTGACTACTGACTATTAACATGAAGGTCTTCCATGAAATGGTAGTGGTAGGCCATTCCCAGTCTCTTGTATTGTGTGTATACTACTATTTACCTAGAAACATGTGAACAAACATGTATTTATCCACACAGAGAACCAAAACAAGACCAAAATAAGGCTACCATGAATGTCATTTTGTGGGGCCAGTGAGTTTTATTTGGGTTACTTAAAGGAATATGAGTTAAGAGTTACTTAAAGGAAGATAAATGACTCAAATGTGCTGCTTCAGCATGGACTATTCAAGATGGATGACAGGCATCAACAGGCTAATATATTTGGTCAGTTTTAGAGATTTCCTTGCAGGCACTTAGTTGTTTAGTTCCTGAGCTGAAGGAGTTTACCTACAAGAATCCTATTGTTTCACCTCCCCACTTTAGCATCCTGTGTCTTAAGGAACTTTCCTCCAATGTAAAGTTTTAATTTCTTGTTTCCAAAACAACAGTTTGGGATTATTTTTTTGTGTGTGGTTTATTTGTTTTCAGGGCCCCATGATTGTGAATTTTAGACTTGTCAGAAATGTGCTGTTGTCCTGAGGAGACAGTCAGTCTCTGTATTTCTTATATCCTATCTATTTAGTTCCTCAGTCATTAGCATTTTAATATTTACTGTTAAATTATGGTTTTGCTTGTAAAAAGACAGAGAAAAGAATGGAAGAAGAACTTAAATATAGTTGTGAAAAACAGCACCATTAAACATGATGGTTTAATGCAAATAAATACATAAATTCTGTATGTTTAAAAAAAATTTTAGGAAAGCTGGACAAATGCAAATAAAAAACAACGTGAAAAACTCCTTGAATTGATACGTCGTCTTGCAGAAGATGATAAAGATGGTGTAATGGCACACAAAGTGTTGAATCTTCTTTGGAATCTAGCTCACAGTGATGATGTGCCTGTAGATATCATGGATCTGGCTCTCAGTGCCCACATAAAAATACTCGATTATAGTTGTTCCCAGGTAAGGGAGTGCTTCTTTGTTTACTTTTTCTGTTCTTTTTTCATCTGTTAATTAATTGGAGGATATTTGCATTTTATTCTGTCATTTTGTTTTCAAAGAAATCTTGAAGAATTGACTAGATTGACAAAAATCAGTTAAAGATGTATTGGGAATGATTTATTTTTGTTTTGAAAATGAAAGTTAAAAATTACTAGGAAGAATTTATTCATGCTTTACTTACTTGAATTTAGTCAGGTAAAGAAAAATCAAGATTAGGTCTTCAGAGGCCTACTTCTAATTTATTGGTAAAAGGTGTTTATCATGTATACCTGATGACATCAGTTTAATTTCGGGATCTTATATAAAAGTAGGAGAAAACAAACTTACTGAAGTTTTCTTCTGACCATTTTGTGGTCTTGTTTATTAAACATGCACATACACAATAGTTAATATTTTAACTATTAAACTATTAATATTTTAACTATTAAAAATACAGTTGTAAAAATGTATAACAGTTTAATAACTACTTACTGAATTTGTCATCAAAAATCCTATAAAATCTCTTAAATTATTCATTATCATTATACTGTGTGCTTAAAATATTCCTTATGAAGTTGCAGAGATAACTTAGTTTGTAAATTTTTTCTCATGCAAAAATGACCACACACATTTGACTCCCATACTAAAGGAGCAGAAATGAGACAATCACTGAGGTTTGTTGTCCAGACAATCTAGAAGACTGAAATCTATGTTCAGTGAGACACTATAGGTCAACACTTAGTAAGAGTTAAGAGGGGAAGATACCAAATGCTGATGATCTCTTGTTACACACATATTCACACAACTTTTTCTAACAGATAATCTGCACAGAAACAATATCATTTCAAAGAAACCTAAATTTCTGATTACTAGGAAAGTAATATACAATACTAAAAAACTAAACCAAAGCAGAATATTGAAAGTGAAGTCATGATTACAGTATTTCTAGTTTCCTGAGGGTTGAAACTTGGCCTTATTTCCTGTGCATTTTATTGATCTGTTTATACTTTGTTGGTGTTTTTTATTTTCAAATTATTGTACTCTTATTTTCTTGAAGAAACAAATTTTCTGTATTCTTTATTTTACTTAATGTGTTAATGCCTATATAGTAATAGTTACATATGAGATTTCTTGTTTGCTGCTAAATTTTATAATTTAATAGAATCAGCAAAACACTAAATAGTACATAAAGCCCATGTTTAGACAAACACCTTAAAACAATACTACTTATGCATGTACCTCTGCCTGGGAAATTCTGTGCTATAGGTATATTAGAAACCAAGTAACACTGAGTTTATTATATTTTACATTCCAAAGCATTTTGTTCTATTGAAGTTGTATCACATACTTTTGCTTAAATGTTTTTTCTTTTATGAAATTCTCAAAAAAAAACTTTGAAGGTGGAGTTAATATTGAGTTATATTATGTACTAAATATTGAACTCAGTATAATTACCTCGAGTTATTTTGTTATGTTTTAACAAAACATAAATAATTTTTATGTATGTTAGGATCGAGACACACAAAAAATCCAATGGATAGACTGCTTTATAGAAGAATTTCGAACAAATAATAAATGGGTTATCCCTGCATTAAAACAAATTAAAGAGATTTGTAGTTTGTTTGGTGAAGCACCTCAAAATTTAAGGTAAGGTTTTAAATACAAGTTTACTTACTTTTATTTATAAGTGTGTTGAAATTAGCCTATAGTTATTGGTAAACTCTAAGGAAAAGAAAATGGCAAGGTTTAGAGAAAGGGTTCTTTTTTTTTTTTTGCTTGTAGGTTTTGTTTGAGATATATATATAGTGAGATACATATATATACACATACACACACATATATAGTGAAGTAGATATAAATATAGATATAGATAGTGGTATATGTTGTATATTTTACATGTACACATACCACTAGCTATCATGAAACTTACTATATAGACCAGCCGATTTCTCTCTTGAGCACTGGGTTAAAGAGGAACACCACCATACCTGGCCTTGTTGGAGGTTTTTTGTTGTTGTTATTTTTTGTTAATTGTTGTTTTTTCTGAAACATAGTAAAGATCCTTGATTATTTCAGTTACTTTATATTTTATTGAGTGGATGAGTTGAAGATGATATAATTGACTATTACAAATCGATATAATTGGCTGTCTTTTAATTCAGAATTACAACTTGACATTCAGTAACTATCCTAGAAATGACAATAGTTGATGTTTTTATTTACTTCCATTTTATTTTACCTTACGTTTTAAGTTTCTATTTTTTCATTCACCATACTTGTTTTTGTTTTTGTTTGTATAGACAGGGTTTCTTTGAGCAGCAGTTCTGGCTGTCCTGGAACTCATTTTGTAGAACAGGATGTCCTCAAACTTAATGCCTTTGCCTCCAAGTGCTAGAATTAAAGGTGTGTGCCACCAACCCAGTTTTTCTTCAAACTTTTATGTTAAATTTCAAATTTCAGACTACAAATTGACTTAGATTATGAAAGGTAAAAATCTCTATAAAGGATTTGTTCGTCAGTAGTTTAAACTAGAAAATTTTTTTGCTTGCTTTTGAGGTAGGGTCTTTCTTACTATGTAGGCTTGTCTGGCCTGAAACTCTATGTACATTAACTGGCCTGGAGCTTACATGGATCCTGCTACATCAGCCTTCCAAACTCTGACATGTGTGCACCAACATGAGAAAAGTGTAACCTTAGGGAAGTGAACTGGGTCTAGCTAAATTCTAGAAAGGACCTTCCAACTATAAGTATCTTCTTGTGTATAAGATAATTAGATGGTTGAGAAAATCCTTTCTGTCTTTAGCTTGGTATGATTATGAATTAAAATACAATTCTTTTATATGTAGAAATTTAAGGTATCATTTATATGCTTTAATTTTTTTCAAGATGAACTTTAACAGTATTTTTCTAGTAACAGAAAATAGTACAGAGTTACAGAATTTTGTGGAGATAAGCAATGAAAAAAATAAACAGTATTGATAGTCTATTTTGATTATGTATGACCCAGACTTTTGGTCCTTTATAAAATATATTCATACTATTTTCAGGTAGATGTATATGTACTTCCCTAAAGCTGGTCATTTCATTAGTATTTGAAGAATAATTCTATTGAGTTACGATTATAAAAGTATACTTGTCAAACCTGCACAAAGAACCATTGGTTCAGACCTCCATACAGAATAAAACTAGTCATGGCCAGTATATACCAGTACAATCACAGCACTGAAGAAGAAGAAAAAGAGGCATCAGGCTGTACTCTGACTCAGTAATTGTGAGAAATTGACTGCTTTGTTATAGTAAGAAAATAAAAATGAAAAGCCAGTATCTTTACTTCCAATAATATTAAGGAACAAAACCCATTGCAAACATAAAATTTCATAATATATCTTTATTGGCTAATATTTTGGCTATGTAACACTGTACTTTGATACTATTAAATTGGAAATGAATTTTACCTTTTATGTTAAAATTGAAATAAATCCTTTTATGACTAATATAGATCATTGTTACTGTTATATTTACTATTAGGTGAATACTGATTATATTTTCTCTAAATGTTAAGCATTTAAAACTAAAAGTATTTACTGTAAATAATGATACTGTTAATTCGTATAATGACACTGTTAAGTTCTAATTTCAGTCAAACTCATCGAAGTCCTCATGCATTTTATCGTCATGACTTAATCAGCCAACTTCAGCATAATCATGCTTTAGTTACTTTGGTAGCAGAAAACCTTGCATCTTATATGAACAGCATAAGATTGTATGCTAGAGGTATGTATAGTAAGCTAAAATTAACTATTGAGAATCAGTGTTTTGGAAATTAATTTCTTGACTTTTATTTTGATTTAAGCAGGTGCTAATCACCTCAAGAACATTTATTTTTGTTCGTGAAAAAATCACACTGTTAGTTTCATGAATTGTAAAATTTAGTTAAACAATGGAAAATTGATGTAAATACCCTCTTCCAGATAAAAGTTTATAAAAGTTTAAATTGTACATATTATAAATGACATTAGCATCTGTGAGTAATGTACTTTTAAGTTTTTTATTTATTTTTATGCCTATGGGTGTTTTGTCTTTTTATGTGTCTGGTCCCACACATTTGTGTCTGGTGTCCTTCATGGCCAGAAAAGGGTTTCATATCCACTGAAACTAAAGTTTCATATTGCTATGAACCCACCATGTGGGCTCTGAACTCAAACTCATATCCTTCCCAAAATCAATATGTATTCCTCTAGAAATTCATTATTCTAATACAATTAAATTATCTTTACTACTAATAGATAATAATAGAACATAACAATATAAGTAGCATGATACTATATTGATTATGTGATGACAAGAAAGAACTCAGTACAGATTCAGATTATTTTTGTTGCTATCATTTTTAATCTAAAGTTGTAGAAGTGTGTAAAATGAAGGGCAGCAGAATTTTCTTAAAGTTTTAAATGCATGTCACCCTAAATTTTATACAAACTAAATTCTAAACTAGTTTTCAGTGTCTTTCAATTATATTGTGTTGTTGTTGTTCTTCCTCTTCATATATTTTAAATGTTAGCCTACCATTGGGTGTGTAATTGATAGTTCTTTTCCCATTCTATAGCCTGCCACATTATCTGAATGACGGTGTTCTTTGCCATATACAAACTTTTTAAAGTGTGTCCTTACGAAACTCTGGATTCCTCAGTAATTGTTATGATGTCCCATTCTTGTATCTAATTTTATTAATTTGAATCTTTTCTGTGTTTTAATTTGGCTCAGGGTTTATTGGCCTTAATGATTTTTCTCAAAGAAGTCTTTTTCTTTAACTATTTTTTGATATTTATCTTTAATCTTTTTTTACACTCCAATTGTTATCCCCCTCCTGATCTGCCCTGAAACAGTTCCTCTTCCCATTCCTCCTCCCCATCTCCAAGAGGATGTCCCCATCCCACCCACTCCACACTACACCACACTGACAGGCCTCCCCACTCTCTGGGACCTCAAATCTCTGGAGAGTTAGGCGCATCTTCTCTCACGGAAGCCATACCAGGCAGTCCTCTGTTGTATATGTGTTGAGTGCCTCAGACCAGCTCTTGTATGCTGCCTGGATGGTGGCTCAGTGTCTGAGAGATCTCAGAGGTCCATGTTACTTGAAACTGCTCATCTTCCTATGGGATTACCCTCCTCCTTGGGTTCTTCCAGCCTTTCACTAATTCAAACACAAGGATAATGAACTTCAGTCAAATGGTTAGGTGTAAATATCTGCATCTGTTTCTCTCAGCTGCTTACTGGGCCTCTCAGAGGACAGCCATGCTAGGCTCCTATCTGTAAGCATACCATTATATTAATAGTGTCAGACCTTGGAACCTCTCCTTGAGATGGATCCCATATTGGGCCTGTCACTGGAACTTCCCCCCAAGTCTCTTCTCCATTTTTGTCCCTGCAGTTCTTTTAGACAGGAACAATTCAAGGTCAGAGTTTTTGACTGTGGCATGGCAACTCTATCTCTCCACTTGATGTTTTGTCTTTCTAGAGGTAGACTCTATAAGTTCCCTCTCCCTCCTGTTGGGAATTTTATTTAAGGTCCCTCCCTTTGAGACCTGAGGAAGTTGAACTCAGTCAGGACTTTTGAAAGAGCAGCCAGTGCTCTTAACACCTGATCCATCTCTCCAGCCCTTAGCTGATTTTTTTGTATTGTTTTTGTATTGTTTTTGTTTGTTGTTTTATTGACTTCAGCACTGGTTGTATTTTTTTGTTTTGCTGTCTACTCTCTTGGAATGTTATTTCTTCTTTTTATTCTATAGCATTTAGGTGAATCTTTAAGTTGCAATAATGAGATCTATCTAATGTTTTTAATATAGACACTGACTTAATTAGTTTTAACTATTACTGTGATAGAACACCATGACTAAAAGAAAGTTTAGGAGAAAGGGTTGACTTGGCTTATACTTCCACAGCACTATTCATCATTGAAGTAAATCAAAATATGGCATCTCAAACAGTGCAGGAACCTGGAATCAGTAGCTGATACAGAAGCACTGGAAGGGTGCTTCTTACTAGCTTGCTTCCCATGGTTTGCTTATCCTGCTTTCTTATAGCATCTAGGACCTCCAGCCCAGGGATGACACCACCCATAATGAGATGGGCTTTCCCTTGCCAGTCACTGGTAAAGAAAATGCCTACAGGTTTGTCTACAGCCATATGATAACTTGTGTTCAGTGCCAATACAGGCACTTAATGCTCTCAGCTTTCATCTTTGAACTGCTTATAAATTTTTTCCCATGGATTTGAGTATGGTTTTTTTTTTTTTTATTTAATTCTTAAAAGGTTTCAATTTTCTTCTTGATTTTTTGGCCCATTTTTTATCCCCTATTGAGTCATTTTCTTTAGTTTGTATACTTTCATTGGTGTTGGTGTTGATTTGCAGCTTAAGTCTTGGTGGGCAGTTAGGATGCAGGGAGTTATTTCAGTTTTCTTGTGTCTGTTGCTTTGTGTTCATATATGACGTCAATTTGGGGAAACTTTTACAAGGTATTGAGAACAAAATATATTTTTTGTGTCTTTGGGTGAGATGTTCTTTAAATATCTGTTAAATTCATATGACATTTTTATCACAATTATTGTTTATTATGTAATATTTTACTATATAGCATATAATATGTATTTGTTTTATATTATTTATGTATAGTATATATCCAGTATATGTGTAGTATATTTAACTATGTAATTATATATTATGTATGTATTTAGTTTATATATATAATTATATGTAATAAATATAGATTGCCAGTATTATTTAATGCCAGATTTCTCTATTCGTTTTTGTATGAGTTTCGTTTACTGCTCAGATTGGAATATTGAAATCACCCACTCTTGCTGAATGAGACTCAATATTTTACTTGAAGCAGTTATTTTTCACATAAACTTGGGTGCCCTTATATTTCTTATTTAGATGTTGAGAACTGCAAAGTCCTCATGGTTAATTTTTACCTTTGAGGAATATGTAGTGTTCTCTCTTTTCTGATTTGATTTGAAAGTCTGTGTTCTCAGATACTAAAATGGATACACCAGCTTTTTTCATAGGTCCATTTCTTCTTTCTGGTAACAATGAATTCTGCTTACTTGTCCAGTCTTTGTCTTTTTATTAGGAAATTGAGACAATTAACAGTGAGAATTATTAATGAACAGTTATTGATGAACAGTGTTTACTGATCCTGTTATTTCATTGTTTTTCCACTTCATTTTATTTACATATCTGTGATTTTTTTTCAGTGAAGTTGACTTCATCAGATAGAAGTTTCCTTTTTAGTACCTTTTGTAGAGTTACATTTGTTAGAGAGATACTCTTTAAATTTGGTTTTATCATAGACTGTTTTTTTCTCCATCTATTGTGATGAAAAGTTTTACTGGATATGGTAGTCTGTGGTCACTTAGCATTTAAAGACAACTATCCAGGTTTTTCTGCTTCTTAAAGAGTCTTCATTGAGTCAGGTGTTTTTTATATGTTACTTGGACTTTTTTCTCTACAGATTTTAATGTCCTTTGTTCTGTATGTTCAGTGTTTTGATTATTATGTGCTGTGAAGAATTTATTTTCTGGTCCAGTATATTTGATGTTCTATATGCTTCTTGCACCTAAATAGGTACCTTTGTGTTTAGGTTTAAAAGTTTTTCTTCTGTGATTTTGTTGAAAATGTTTTCATGCCTTTGACCTGAGTTTCTTCTTCTATTCATGTTGTTATTTATAAATTGAGTTATTAGAAGTGTCTCAGATTTTCTTTGTTTTGTACCTGAATATTTAAGGTTTAACTTTTTCTTTGACTGAGATTTCCATTTCTTCTATCTTGTCTTGAGTGCCTGAGATTCTCTCTTCTATGTCTTTTCTGTCAGTGATACTTTTTCTCTGAGATTTTTGTCTTCCAATTTTTTTTGTTTCTAGTTTTGGTTCAGTTTGCAATCTCTTTATTGATTCTACTCTACATTTATGTCTTGAACCTTAGTCATTATACCAGTCCATTTTTTGTATTTTGTGTTTCATAGACTTCACTAAGGGAATAAATTATTCATATCCTGTCCTCATTAAGGTCCTTGTACATGTTCACAGTTGAAATTTTTTTCTTCTTTTGGTTTTTCAAACCAGTTTTTGGTGCAATCCAGGCTTTTATAGACCTGGCTTTGTAGACTTCAAATATTTAACCTCAGAGATCTTCCTGCCTCTACCTCCCAAGTGCTGGGATTCCCACTGTCCCTAGCACTTAATTGCTATTTTGACATTCTTGCCTTGTGCTTCAGTTACAGCGCATTTTTCTTTTTTTTCTTTTTTTTATTAGATATTTTATTTACACTTTAGATGCCATCCCATTTCCCCATTCACCCCCTTAGAAAACCCCAATCCCATGCCCCCTCCCCGCTTCTGCATCTATACATTGTTTTTAAAATGTTAATCATAGGCTTTATAAGTTTGGTATTGCTCAATCAGAGGTATAACTCACTACCCAACCTGGATATATCAACTATCTTTGACTGGTGGAGATAAATGAACATCTGCCTCCCTGTCTCCCCCTTCTTTCTCTCTTTCATCACCTAGCTTCTCCTTTCCTTATTCTCCTCCTCTTCTTATTCCTTCTCTTCTTCTCAGTACTCCTCCCAACTTAGCTTCTCCTACATATCACCCTTCCTGTTAAAATAAAACTTTTCTCTCCAAATACAATTAGAGCATAATTATGCCAATTTGTACCAGTGAGGTACAAGATAGTCCTAATGCCCAGTCCATCATTTTGTTGACTAACCAGCATGTCTGTCGTCTATCCTAACTAAAACATTTAGTTCTGAACCTGGCTTTAGGATGATTGTCAGCTGACGACCACCTACTCAAATCTTTTTCTCAAGGTAAAAAGCCAGAATTGACTATGAGGCTATAAGTTTTCAACCCCGTCAGAGATCCAGAATGCCTGAGTTAACTATAATTGTGGGAAACACAAAGCATAGCTTCTAAAACTTAGCCAATTTATAGAGACCTCTGAACACCTGAACAGTCCCTCTACTTCAAAACGTTGGAGCATCTGTTCTTCTGCCTTCTGGCCCAGGATCATCTGACAGACCTTAGTGCTGCAGAATTATTAAGGGCTGATTACTCTGTCTAGGCAGATATGATCAGTTGACTATTCTGCAAGTGTGTCCTTTTCTGGACAGTAATTTGTCTGTAGAAGGAGAGAGGCAATTCTTGCCTAGTGGCTGTCTCACCACAACTAGAGTAACGCCAAACATGCTCAATTTCTTCTTAGAATTCAATATAGGAAGCTGTCAGGAGCAGACAGGTCTCTAATGAAAATGAACATTAATACTGAAATGTTTGTCATGTCAATTATAAGGATTTCTGATGTTTTGAAAACCAGCTATCCATGTAAGGTAATCTGGACTGTTGCCTGTTAACTCCACTCAGCTATCTCTAAATAAAACATAGAGAACACCCTTATAATAAACTCCAAGTCATGAATTTGCTACAGTCCCTTAACTCACAGGCTGACCATCTCAAATCAGTTAAAAAAGTTAAAGAAGGACTGGGTCTAAGCCTTGTATTCCTAAATGTGTTATACTGGTACAATGCCTATGAGAGTATCAATATTCATGTCACTCTTATATCAATAAGAACCTCATACCAATGAAAACCTTAAAATTTGTAATCAAAGTAAATTGGTGCTATTTAAGAATTTATGTCTTCATCTTGATACTAACTATACAGATTTCTACTAATAGGTTATGGCTATGCAATAAACCCTAACTAATCCTCTCTGTTCCCACAAAACCACTACTTTACCCTAGAAAGACAGCCCAACATTTACGACCTTAGTCCCCAAGCCCAGGGAATAGGGGCGCTGACTCATCATTAGCTTCTTCAAGCTGATTATGGGCATTAAGATATTAGAAGAGGAGTAGGGGGAAGGGCAAATTGACAAGCCTCTGATGCTGTGTCTTCACTGCCTCCAGATGGAATTCCCGAACCTCAGAGGTTTGAGCAGGTCTGCCCAGCTTGCTTGTTGAGTAGATACACCAAGGCTGATAATTCTGCAATATACAATTCTCAAAACAAATTTTAGTATCAAGATAGGTTTTTTTTTTAATAGGGCTGACATTTTATTAAGGATGTTGGTTCTAACCACTTTTCTTTTTTTCCCTCTTTTATTGGATATAATATTTACATTTCAAATTTTATCCCCTTACTACATTCCCCCCACCACCCAGGAACCCCTTATCCCATCCCCACTCCTCCTGCTTCTATGAGGGTGTTTACCCACCTACCCCCAGTCCCCCTCCCCACCCTCAAATTCTCCCCCGCCCCCCACTCAGTGCTGAACCTTCAAGGTACCAATGACCTCCCTACATATACAGTTGGAGTCATGTGTCTCTCCTTATGTGCTCCTAGGCTGGTGGATTAGACCCTGGGGAGCTCTGGCTGGTTGATATTGTTGCTCTCCTCATGGGGCCACCAACCCATAAGGATCATTCAGTTTACTCTCTAACTTCTCCATTGGGAACCTTTGATCAGATTAATGGTTAGCTAGAGTATCTGTCTCTGGGTATGTCAGACTCTGGGGGACCTCTAAGGAGACAGCCTTATCAGGCTGCTGTCAGCTTTCCCTTCCTGACAGCCATATCAGCATCTCTTTTTGGTGACTGCACATGGGATGAATACCCAGGTGGAGTGGTCTCCATACAACCTCTCCTTCAGATTCTGTCCCACACTTTGTCTCCATATGTGCTCCCTTGGGTATTTAGTTACTCTTTCTAAGAAAGACCTAGGCATCCTCACTTGTTCTTTCTTCTTTATGAGCTTCATGTTGTCTGGTAGTTGAATCTTAGTTGTTTGAAACTTTTGGGCTAATCTCCACTTATCAGTGAGTAAACACGATGTGTTTTCTTTTGTGATTGGGTTACCTCACTCAGAATGATATTTTCTAGTTCCATCCATTTACCTAAGAATTTCTCAAATTCATTATTTTTAATAGCTGAGTAATATTCCATTGTGTAAATGTACCACATTTTTTGTATCCATTCCTCTGTTGAAGGGCATCTGGGTTCTTTCCAGCTTCTGGCTATTATAAATAAGGCTGCTATGAACATAGTGGAGCATATGTCTTTGTTATATGTTGGGGCATTTTCTGGGTATATGCCCAGAAGTGGTATAGCTGGGTCCTCAGGTAATGCTATGTCCAATTTTCTGAGGAACTGCCAGACTGACTTCCAGAGTGGTTGTACCAGCTTGCAACCCCACCAACAGTGAAGGAGTGTTCCTCTTTCTCCACATCCTCATCAGGATCTACTATCACCTGAGTTTTTGATCTTAGCCATTCTGACTGGTGTGAGGTGGTATCTCAGTGTTGTTTTGATTTGCATTTCCCTGATGAGTAAGGATGTTGAACATTTCTTAAGGTGCTTCTCCACCATTCCTGTTTCCTCAGTTGAGAATTCTTTGTTTAGCACTGTACCCCATTTTTAATGGGGATATTTTGTTGCTTGTGGTCTAATTTCTTGAGTTCTTTGTATATATTCGATATTAGCCCTCTATCGGATGTAGGATTGGTAATGATCTTTCCCAATCTGTTGGTTGCCGTTTTGTCTTGTTGACAATGTCCTTTGTCTTATAGAAGCTTTGCGATTTGATGAGGTCCCATTTGTCGATTCTTGATCTTAGAGCATAAGCCATTGATGTTCTGTTCAGGAACTTTTCCCCTGTGCCTAGGTATTCGAGGGTCTTCCCCAACTTCTCTTCTATTAGTTTCAGTGTATCTGGTTTTATGTGAAGGTCCTTTATCCACTTGGAGTTAAGCTTTGTACAAGGGGATAAGAATGGATTAATTTGTATTCTTCTATATGTTGACCTCCAGTTGAGCCAGCACCACTTGTTGAAAATGCTGTCCTTTTTCCACTGGATGGATTTAGCTCCCTTGTCAAAGATCAAGTGACCATAGATGTGCGGGTTCATTTCTGGGTCTTCAATTCTATTCCATTGATCATCCTGTCTGTCTCTGTACCAATACCATGCAGTTTTTATCACTACTGCTCTGTAGTACAGTTTGAGGTCCAGGATAGTAATTCCCCCAGAAGCTCTTTTATTGTTGAGAATAGTTCTTGTTATCCTAGGTTTTTTGTTATTCCAAATGAATTTGTAGATAGCTCTATCTATCTCTATGAAGAATTGATTTGGAATTTTGATGGGTATTACATTGAATCTGTAGATTGCTTTTGGCAGGATAGCCATTTTACTAAGTTAATCCTGCTAATCCAGGGGCATGGGAGATCTTTTCATCTTCTGAGATCTTCTTCAATTTCTCTCTTCAGAGACTTGAAGTTCTTGTCATACAGATCTTTCACTTGCTTGGTTAGATTCACTCCAAGATATTTTATTTTGCTAGTGGCTATTGTGAAGGGTGTCATTTCCATAATTTCTTTCTCAGCCTGTTTATCCTTTGAATAGAGGAAGGCTACTGATTTGTTTGAGTTGATTTTATATCCAGCCACATTGCTAAAGTTGTTTATCGGGTTTAGGAGTTCTCTGGTGGAACTTTTAGGTTCACTTAAGTATACTATCCTATCATCTGCAAATAGTGAAATTTTGACTTCTTCCTTTCCTATCTGTATCCCTTTGACTTCCTTTTGTTGTCTAATTGCTCTAGCTAGGACTTCCAGTAATATATTGAATAGGTAAGGTGAGAGTGGGCAGCCTTGCCTAGTCCCTGATCTTAGTGGGATTGCTTCAAGTTTCTCTCTATTTAGTTTGATGTTGGCTACTGGCTTGCTGTATATTGCTTTTACTATGTTTATGTATGGACCTTGAATTCCTGATCTTTCCAAAACTTTTAACATGAAGGGATGTTGAATTTTCAAATGCTTTCTCAGCATCTAGTGAGATGACCATGTGGTTTTTTTCTTTGAGTTTATTTATGTAGTGGATTACATTGATGGATTTCCGAATATTGAAACATCCCTGCATTCCTGGGATAAAGCCTACTTGATCTTGATGGATAATTGTTTTGATGTGTTGTTGGATTCGGTTGAATTTTATTGAGTATTTTTACATCAATATTCATAAGAGAGATTGGTCTGTAGTTCTCTTTCTTTGTTGGGTCTTTCTGTGGTTTAGGTATGAGTGTAATAGTAGCTTCATAGAATGAATTGGGTAGTGTTCCTTCTGTTTCTATTCGATGGAATAGCTTGAAGAGGATTGGTATTAGGTCTTCCTTCAAGGTCTGAAAGAATTCTGCACTGAAACTATCTGGGCCTGGACATTTTTTGGTGGGAAGATTTTTAATGACTGTGTCAATTTCTTTAGGAGTTATGTGACGGTTTAGATGGTTTACCTGCTCCTCCTTTAACTTTGGTACCTGGTATCTGTCTAGAAAATTGTCCATTTCCTCCAGATTTTCCAATTTTGTTGAGTATAGGCCTTTGTAGTAGGAGCTGATGATTTTTTTAATTTCCTCTGTTTCTGTTGTTATGTCTCCCTTTTCAGTTCTGATATTATTAATTTGAATACTGTCTCTGCGCCCTTTGGTTTTTCTGGCTAAGGGTTTGTCTATCTTGTTGATTTTCTCAAAGAACCAGCTCCTGGTTTTGTTGATATTTTGTATAGTTCTTTTTGTTTCGACTTGGTTCATTTCAGCCCTGAGTTTGATTATTTCCTGCCGTCTACTCCTCTTGGGTATATTAGCTTCTTTTTGTTCTAACGCTTTCAAGTTTACTATCAAGTTGTTAATGTATGCTCTTTCCATTTTCTTTTTGTGGGCACTTAGAGCTATGATTTTTCCTCTTAGTACTGCTTTCAGTGAGTCCCACAAGTTTTGATATGATGTGTCCTCATTTTCATTTAATTCTAAAAAGTCTTTAATTTCTTTCTTTATTTCTTCCTTGACCAAGTTATCATTGAGTAGAGCATTGTTCAGTTTCCAAGTGTATGTGGGCTTTTTGTTGTTTTTGTCCATGTCAAAGAGGAGTCATAGTCCATGGTGGTCTGATCGGATATAAAGGATTATTTCAATCCTTTTGTATCTGTTGAGGCCTGTTTTGTGACCCATTATATGGTCTATTTTGGAGAAGGTACCATGAGGTGCTGCTGAGAAGAAGGTATATTCTTTTGTTTTAAGATGAAATGTTCTATAGATGTCAGTTAAGTCCAATTGGTTCATAACTTCTGTTAGTTTTATTGTGTCTCGGTTTAGTTTCTGTTTCCATGATCTGTCCATAGCTGAGAGTGGGGTGTTGAAATCTCCCACTATTATTGTGTAGGGTGCAATGTATGCTTTAAGCTTTAGTAAAGTGTCTTTTATGTATGTGGGTGCCCTTGCATTTGGGGCATAGATGTTGAGAATTGTGAGTTCCTCTTGGTACATTTTTCCTTTGATGAATATGAAGTGTCCTTCTTTATCTTTTCTGATTACTTCTGGTTGAAAAGTGATTTTATTTGATATTAGAGTTGATACTCCAGCTTGTTTCTTGGGACCATTTGCTTGGAAGATTGTTTTCCAACCTTTTACTCTGAGGTAGTGTCTATCTTTTTTACAAAGGTGCGTTTCCTGAATGCAGCAAAATGTTGGGTCCTGCTTACGTATCCAGTCTGATAGTCTATGTCTTTTTATTGGAGAATTGAGTCCATTGATATTAAGAGATATTAAGGAGAAATGGGTGTTGTTTCCTGTTAATTTTTGTTATTGGCAGTGGAGATATGTTTGTGTAGCTACTCTCTTTTACAGTTTTTGGAAGATTACTTTCCTGCTTTTTCTAGGTTGTAGTTTCCCTCCTTGTGTTGGAGTTTTCCATCAATTATCCTTTGAAGTGCTGGATTTGTGTTGAGATACTGTGTAAATTTGGATTTGTCATGGAATATTTTGGTTTCTCCATCAATATTGATTGAGAGTTTTGCTGGGTATAGTAGTCTGGGCTGGCATGTGTGTTCTTTTAGGGTCTGTATGATGTCGGTCCAGGATCTTCTGGCTTTTATGGTCTCTGGTGAGAAGTCTGGTGTAATTCTTATAGGTCTGCCTTTATATGTTACTTTGCCTTTTTCCCTTACTGCTTTTAGTATTTTTTCTTTGTTTTGTACATTTGATGTTTTGACTATTATGTGGCAGGAAGTATTTCTTTTCTGGTCTAAACTATTTGGAGTTCTGTAGGCTTCTTGTATATTTATGGACATCTCTTTCTTTAGGTTAGGGAAGTTTTCCTCTATAATTTTGTTGAGGATATTTACTGGTCCTTTAAGTTGGGAGTCTTCCCCCTCATCTATACCTATTATCCTTAGGTTTGGCCTTTTCATTGTATCTTGGATTTCTTGTATATTTTGGGTTAGTAGCTTTTTGTATTTTGCATTTTCTTTGACAGTTGTGTCAATGTTTTCCATGGTATCTTCTGCACATGAGATTCTCTCTTCCATCTCTTGTATTCTGTTCGTGATACTTGTGTCTATGACTCCTGATCTTTTTTTTTTTAAGTTTTCTATCTCCAGGGTAGTCTCCCTTTGTGATTTCTTTATTGTTTCTACTTCCATTTTTAGATCCTGCATGGTTTTGTTTAATTCCATTTCCCGTTTGGTTTCATTTTCTTGCAATTCCTTAAGGGATTTTTGTGTTTCCTCTTTAAGGGTTTCTATCTGTCTACTATTCTTCTCCTTGAGTTCTTTGAGAGTGTTATTTATGTCTTTCTTAAAGCCCTCTATCATCATCATGAGAAGTGATTTTAATTCTGAATCCTGCTTTTCTGGTGTGATGGGTGTTCAGGGCTTGCTATGATGGGGGAACTGGGTTCTGATGATGTCATTTGGTTTCTGTTGCTTACATTCCTGCACTTGCCTTTTGACATCTGGTTAACTCTAGTGCTTCCTGTACTTGCTGTCTCTGACTGCAGCCTGCCTTTCCATTTATCTAGCTTGTGTCTGATCTCCTAGGGGTCCAGATGTCTCTGTGATCTTTTCCAGCTCTACTGATTACAGTGGTACCTCTAAGATGCCTCAGGATATGATGCCTCCAAGTTAGCAGTCCAGCTAGGTATCTGCTGTTCTGGGTGCAGTGTCTCCTCTAGGATATCTCAGGATATGTTGTCTGACACTCTGAGTTCAGTTGTTCCTCTGTGGCTCTGGGTTGAGTGGACCTTCCAGTATGTCTCAGGCAGAATCCGGGGTCCACACAACAGCAGACCCGGCAGAGGTCTGGTCCAGGCCTCAGATCCGGGAGAGGGGTAGAAGGGGAGTGCTCTACAGTGCATTTTTAATGACTTTTTTTGTAGTGGAGTTAGTAGGTTCTGTGTAGTCATATTGTCTACACTGTTAATATGTGATTTTGTAATGTTTAGTCATCTGGGTTTGAAATGATTGAGATTGAGATTATTCTAGGTGTTGATTCTGGATTTTGTCCTTGCTGGATGGGTCTTCTGCTCCTTTGTTTCTGTTGCCCTTCTGGATCTTAGGAAAGTGTGGTAGCTGTGGGTTGAGGTAGAGAGAGTACTTCTCCAGGTCAGTGAGTGCTACAGAGGGAATAGAGATCGACTAAGGTAAAAAAGGCTGAGAATGGGCCTCAGGAAAGAGATAAGGGGATCCTATCCAGTAGTCATGGTTTCTGGGAAGTTGAAGGTGTAGTGGGAATAGTGGCTCCTGCAAGATGGTTGCAATAAGACAAATAATAATTTGGAGAAATAGGGCTGAAAAACTGAGGGATGTTGGATTATGTGTATAGTTCATGGGAGGAAAGACCTGTAACCTGGTCACTACAGTTTTGAGGGTGAGAATGAAGGAGGAAGTCATAATGAATGAAGTACAGTATGAAAAACTGAATTGCTTGCTTGAGTTACTACCAGTTTGGCCATGGTGTTACTGTTTTTGTGAAAATGAGAGCTCTAATGCAAGTAGAATGTTTTCAGATACTGAGGGATAGAAATGGACTATAAGGTTGGGCTGAAAATATCCACAGGGAGGAGGAAAACTGGATCTACACCTGTCAAGGGAATGGAGATAGGATGTGAGGAGGGAGCCTGTAAGCTGTTTGATACAGAGCTGTAGATGAGGCAAAATAAATTGTAATTGAGGGCAGGAAAATTGCTTACAAAAGCAATCCAAGTGTCTTAATATCATATTCATTTAATCTTAAGATATGAAATGTTCTGAGTCAATTGACTCAACAGTCAAGACTTTATAACCTTGTGGCTTATTTTCTTTAATAAAAACAGTTAAATGGGTGACAGTTTTCCAGTATTTCTCTTTTTTATTTTTTTTTCCAGTATTTCTCTTATTCTCTATAACTTCAAACCTCCTTGATCAATAACCCTCAAGATGACTTCTTCCCAAAAATGTAGCCTGTTTGGAATTTTTCCTGTTGTGTGATTTTATTACTAATGTTTTTGTCGGAAATTTTACATACAGTTTTTAAGGTAGTCTGGCAAAAGTCATATATGCACTTCAGAGTCACATTAATCTTCTCACCCCTGTATTCAGATTCAGATCTTTGTAACATTTCTGTTCACCTCTTTTTATTCTAAAAGTGTCCACAACTTCATTTTTCTGTTCTTTATATTATTTCCATAAGATAGCAACTCTGGTACAGGATCTATACTAAAATTGTCCAGATTGGAATTTTTATTACAGTTCTGAATCTTGGAAGTTATTTCAAATATTATTATTATGATTTTATATTATAGGATAGCATATTTCTAAATTGTAAATAAAGTAATACTTGTTAAAACGAAGATAATATAAAAGTATTTTTTTCAATAATATACTTATCTCAGATTTATTATGATTGGGAAAGGAAGGGTTTGGTTATTTGGATTGTATTTGATTGCATTTTTGAGACAGGGTCTCACTGTATGTAGCTTTGGCTAGCTTAGAGCTCATTTTGTAGACCAGGCTGAACTTGAAATCATAGAGATCAGCCTGCCTCTATCTCCTGAGTGCTGGGATTAAAGACATGTCACCATGCCCACTTTTTAAAAATTTTTCTTTGTGCTAGTTTTTTTTCTTTTAACAAACACAAGAGGTATTAGTATGTATGTGATGTTAGTAAAGGAAATCCAAAGCATTTATTTAATAAAGTATTTCAGACTGTTCTACTTTAAGTTATTAATACTTGTGTTCATAATCATAATAAGAGGAATGTATTTTTAAGATAATTTGATCCATGGTAAATACTCAAAGGCTGGTGACAAAAATAATTATGATAATTTTATAAAATTTAAGGTCATTTTCCCATTCTAATTTTACTGAGCTAGAGAAGTAATACCACCATTTTACACTAAAATATTTCTGTAAGTTGACTTGTTATAGGATAACAAAGTAAAATGTGGTGGGAAGTAGTATACTCACAAGGAAACAAGAGATACACAAAATAATTATTTTTATAATAGTTGGCTAACTAGGCAGACTTGGGCTCATACCTTTATTCTCAGCATTCTGTTGGCTGATCTCTGGTAGTTCAAAGCCAGCCTGGTCTATACATATTGAATTTCCTGCCAACAAGAGCTACAAAGAAAAACCTTCCCTCACAAAACAAAAAAAAAAAAAGAACATAAAAAATGGTATATTATATTTAACTGTACTAAAAAATGTTTTCTATCTTTAGAGAGAGATCCTATGAACTATTACATAATTACCTAATCATGTTATTACTGTAATTATTTTGCTAGCTTCAGCATTGGATGCATGTAATTTACACTATTTTTAATATGCAGATCATGAAGATTATGACCCACAAACTGTAAGACTAGGAAGTAGATACAGTCATGTTCAAGAAGTCCAAGAACGGCTTAATTTCCTCAGGTTTGTTTTGATCAATAGTGCTGGTTCCTTTAATGTACAGAAAATGAGTTATCTACTGGCTTACATAGCAAGATAGTCTCCAAGAAAGTCATTTCCAGAAGTTTATAGATCATTTTGCAGTATAGATATTATCTTTTTGTATGTGGTATAAATAAGAGCATATGTAGAGTCCAGTTGGCACTCATTGTTAGTCTCATCTTTTTGTTAATTTTTGTTTTTCTTAGGATTTTTTACTAAACATGGCTTTTCACATACTCTGGCTAGCTAGCAATTCCTAGAATCTATGTGTTCTCCTACTAATAACATTACAGGCATACATTATTACAACTAACTTTTATGTGGATCCTAATGATTCAGACATAGACCCTGAAGTGTGTACATAGAAAGTGCTTTAACTTACTGAACCTTCTCCCCAACCCAGTCTTAAAATTATTAGTTGAATGTTAGCTTTAAATTTGAGAAATATATAAAAATAAAATTAAATTTAAATTTCAGAATACTGCATATACTTGTGTGAAAAATAGATTTATTGTTTTAAAAATATTTCCTTTGAACTAAAGGTGCAATATAGAGTCATATTTTGGTTAATGTTATTATATACGAAGCAACAGAAAACTGAGTTAAAAATATCAACCCTATAAAGAATCAGATGACTTCCTTTATTGTAGTTAACAATAAGATCTATTCAAAAGAAAAGGAACTAAGAGTTAATACCTTCTGTACATGCACGCTGTGCTAGTTAATTAATTATCATGTATTATTTTTTAATATTGAAACTAAAATGTTCTACTGGGATCATTAAATTTTAAACACATAAGAATAATCATATGAATAAATTTAAATAAATACTTTTGTTTAATATGACTGTAAAAGTTTTCCGTAAATGTAAAGATTTTTAAAGCAGCTTTAAATCATAAAAACTATCAGTTATTTCTAAAACAATTGTGTACTATCTCCACTGTCAAACTATATAAGTTGGTATCTAAATAATAACTTATTTCAAAAGCTGTACATTTTGAATATATGCAAAACTCTTTATGAGTTATGAAGACAGATAAAGTTTCTGGCATTTTGTGGTTGCCTAATATACTCTTTAAATAAAAGAAAAAAATTAGATGTAAGTTCAGATAGGTTATTTTTAACAAATAAATAGTCTTTTGAGATACATTAAAATGAAATACCTAAATGTGTTGGTGTTTCAAAATAATTTATTGGTGAGAACAAAATTATTTTTAATCTAATTAGTTGTTTGTGTTTTTTTTTAAGATTCTTATTGAAGGATGGTCAACTCTGGCTCTGTGCTTCCCAGGCAAAACAAATATGGAACTGTTTAGCAGAGAATGCAGTTTACTTTTGTGATCGAGAAGCCTGTTTTATGTGGTATTCCAAATTAATGGGAGATGAACCTGACTTAGATCCTGATATTAATAAGGAGTTTTTTGAAAGCAATGTGCTTCAACTTGATCCTTCTCTATTAACCGAAAGTGGAATAAAATGTTTTGAAAGATTTTTCAAAACTGTTAATTGTCGAGAAGGGAAACTAATGATAAAAAGAAAAGTCTATATGATGGATGATTTGGACTTAATAGGATTAGACTATCTTTGGAAGGTAAATAAAAAAGTAGAAATACATAATGGCAGAGTATCTGATGTAGTTAAAACTTGAATTTTCTTCTATATATTTATGTAGATTTGATGTATGTCCTAGAAATCAAGCAAATTTGTTGTTTATATTTTTGCTGTTAAATGTCTGACACTGGTGTTTCTTTAGCATTCACTTTAGATTTACCCTTTTCAGAGTTTGTGTATATGTCAGATGATGTCCCTTTACCTGTCATCCTTCATGAAAATTCTCTCATTTTTATATAAGATCTTATGTTTTAATACATTTTAATATCAAAATTAGTGACATAAAAGTGACTATTATTAAAAAGTGTGAATAGCAAAAAAGTATATAAATTGTTTTACTTGTGATGAGTATTAAGTTTCTAAAGAGTAAATATGCTATGTAATGTTAATTTTGCAATTTTGATATTATAATTATTGGAGTCTTTTAGACTTATTGTAGCTTATGTTTCTTTAGAGATTTATTTATTAACTTCTTAAGCAAATTTTAGATATAGTCATACTTTTTAATGATCATTTATTCATCTAAGTTTATATTTTAAATTTTCTTCTGATTAGGAACAATCTACAAATAAACTAAACAAAACATTTCAGCTTATTTGGCAAGTTAAAATATATCTTTAATAGTGTTTATTTTGTTATTTTTAAAATTAGGTTGTGATTCAGAGTAATGACGATATTTCAAGCAGAGCAATAAATCTCCTTAAAGAGATATACACAAGCCTTGGTCCCAGATTACAAGCTAATCAGGTAAAGGTAAAGTACTGAAAAACTCCACTGTTAGGTTAAAATAATATTGTTAGTATATCATCTTAACCTTAAATTTAATTAGAAAAAAATTAATCAGATATTTGTCAGAAATAAGATAAATATTTCCACCATTTTTCATGCTTTTTTGATTTGATGGGTTGCTTTGGTGAGTCAAAGAGTCACATATTATAACTCTGACTGGTCTGGAAATTCATTATGTAGCTTTATCTCACAGATTCAAAGCACTCCTCTTTACTTCTCCTGGGATTACAAGCATATGCCAGATCCTTCAGCCTATTCCTTTTTTAACTGTATTTTTTAATTATTTTTGTGCTTGTTTCTACTTGTGTGTATGTGTATGCTTGCACGTACCTCATTGCAAGTATGGAATTAATTCAGGAATTAATTAATTAAGTCAGGAATTAATTCTATATCCTCATTCAGGGTCCCAAGTATTAAACACAGATCGTTAGACTTGACAGCAACACCTTTACCTACTCCTAGATGCTTGGAATTGTTTTCAGTGGAATTATTGTTATATATTGCTCTGCCAAAATACTACTTGATTTGACATTTGACTCAAAGATCCCTTTTTACTTTTGAGACAGGGTCTCTCTGTATAGACTTGACTGTCTTAGAACTTGCTAATGTAAACCATACTAGCCTGGAATACAAAAGATCCATCCTCTTCCTCCTGAATGTTGAAATAAAGATTCAGGGGGTATTTTATTATTATTATTTAAAGTCATGAGCTTAAGGGCTGGAAGACTTTGACAGGGAGAATGTGAGGTAGAAATAATGTAAACATGATATTCATGTATGAAATTAATAAATGTTAAAGGAAGCTCTCAGTAGGAAAATAGCTAAATATTACCACCAGATTTCTTTATTATTTTTTATTTACATTTCAAATGCTGCCTCCAGATTTCTAAATTTCTAAAAATGCTTTATATATCATGTCTTGAACAAATATAACAACTATATTATGCATGATGTACAGAAGACTTATTGATCAGCACATTGTACTTACATATACACACATCTCAAATTTTGCTACAGTATTTTCTTGGTTACTCTTTCCCCATGGAGGGGGAGGGAAGAGAACTGACTTGATCCTTGCATATGTATATTTTATTTGCTGTAATATGATCTTTCATACAGTGGTTTAAACTTCATTTATCTATCTAATTCCACAGATCATTTTGTAAACTCTTGAGCTTCTTGGGGTCACATAAGTTCTATGTATTTATCAAGTTCCATAAAAATAAATGATGTCAGAATCTGATTGACATGTTTGCACTTAGTGGGGAAATCTGTATCTTTAAATTTATTTACAAGTTTTAGAGACCATTTGTGGAGGTTTGGAAGTTTTTGAATTTGACACTCATATTTTTGAATACAGACAGTGGTGGTAGAGAGGCTTTATTGTTTTTGTAAGTAAAAATACATACAGAAATTATTCAGTTTTTACAAGCAATCAGATGTAGGAAATAATATCATATCTTTGATCAGTACATGCATTTTAGCATCCAATTTTAGTTCTAGAAGACTTCAACTTTCTGTGTTCATAGTCCACATAAGCAAACATTCTTTAGACAGAAACAATTCTGGATCAAAAATTTTGAGATGGGTGGATGGACCTCTGTCTCAACTGGGGGTGGGGGTCACATCTATCTACTGAAGATTCAGTTTTTTCAAAAGATAATATTGAAGAGTTCTTGCTTTGTTTCATATTATAAACTTTTTATTAGAAAACTTGAATTTATTCTTCATAACTATAATTATAGTTGATAATTGCTTTTCTTATTTCTTTTTCTTTTTTCTTTCTGTTTTTGATAATTGCTTTTAACTTAAATTTTTTATAGAATTTTTGTAATATTTGATAGTTTTAGAAGCAACAATTGAATTGTTCTTGACATTTGCAGGTAGTAATTCATGAAGAGTTTATTCAATCTTGCTTTGATCGCTTGAAAGCCTCATATGATACGTTGCGTGATTTGGATGTTGATAAGGACAATATTTTTAGCTGTGCAAGACAAGAAGCCACCCGAATGGTTCGCATATTAACGGTTTTAAGGGAATACATAAGTGAATGTGACAGTGATTATCATGAGGAAAGGATGATTCTACCTATGTCAAGGTTTGTGAAAATTGATCTAATGACTTGCAATTATTTCTTAAACTTATTTACCAAAATGTGAGTACTATTACATTTTAGTGTATTTTATTGTATTTTTAAAAGTGTGAGCTTTGTAATGCAATTATTTTTATTTATAGACTGGTAAAACACTCATCTGTTACTTGGAATTTTTCTTTGGCTTTGTTAGTATTTTCCAAATTTTTGTCACCTCTTCAGTGTGGCATTACTCTATTTTGTAGTTCATTCCTCATCCTTCACCAAGATGTTTTTGAGATATGGTTTCTTTGCTGGTCTTAAATTCTGCAATGTAGTTAAGGCAGTTTATGAATTGAAGATCTTTTTGTTTCAATTTCCAAGTGCAGTGAGTGCAATTGTGTGACCTTCATTTGTAATGTAGATTTTGTGTCAAAATCTGTTCTTTTTTTATCCTTTTAGTAAAAATAGATTCATTTCTTACATAATATATTCTAATTATGCTTTCCTCTGCCTCTACATTCCCAATTCCCTACCTCCCTTCCCATCAGAATCTACTCTATTTCTGTCTCACATTTGAAAGCAAACAGGCTTGTAAGGGATAATAATACAATACAATATGATAAACAAAAACTAACACATGAAAATTGAACAAAACAGAAAGACAATAAAGAGCCCAAGACACAAGAAATAGAATCATGTGTGCCCTTAGGAATGTCACCAAAACATAATATAGTGACAGCCTGGTAGAGACCCATGCATGCCCTGGGCATACTGCTTCAGTCTCCGAGTTCCTAAAAGCTTTGGTCGTGTTGATTTAGCAGATTTTGTTACCCTCGTGTCCTCCATCCCCTCTGGCTCTTATTTCCACCTTCTTTTCCTATGGGTTCCCTGAGCACTGATAGGAGGGATTTGGAGACATTACATTAAGTTCTGATTGTTCCAAAGTCTTCACTCTCTAATGTTTAATGTCTGGTTATTGGTCTCAATCTGATGAGAGAGAAATCTTCTCTAATGATGACTGAGCAAGGAAGACACTCATCTGTGAGTATAGCAGAGTAATTGGTTTTACCCTAGGTCCCTTTGCTATCTTTCCTCTTTAGTTATTGGTCGTCTAAGCCTTGTTTGAGTATGGCTGCTGTCTCAAGGAGTGGGCCTTAAGTCAAATCATATATTGGTTGGTTACTCCCACAAGCATTGTGTCACCATGGCCCTAGCATATCTTGCAGGCAGGATACCATTGTATATCCAAGAGTTTGTGGATATGTTGATGTTTACATGTTATTACCTCCCTGTATGAAAGATTGAAGGCATAGTGGTGAAATCTTTATATATCTAGTACAAACTATATTTCTCCATGTTCAGTAACTTGTGTAGGTGTTGTCTTCAGCAGTGTGTGCTTACTCTCAGTTTATGAAAAGCAAACTTGGTATCAGGGTAAGTTTTTTGTAGGGTTCACATGGGTCTCTTTTGACCAACAACTCAATTAGATGAAACCCAGTCTCATTGCTGGAAACTTCACCTGATGACAAGAGATGGCATGTTAGGTCTCTCTGCCTCCACCATTATTTGGTAATTTGGTTTATATCATATATATATATATTCAGAAGCTTTACTGTATAATGTTTTCATACTACTGCTAAAATATTTCTTAATTTTAGCTGTCTCTCCCTGTATTCCCTCCCTTGTTTACCTTTTTCATCCCTACTAGACCTTCCCAATCTAGCTCTGCCCTGAACCATGCATAATCATCTATTCTATTTTCCCTGTCCTGAAAAGACCAACTCCCTTACTCTGTATCAGAACCCCCTGCAGTTCTATGAATTGTAGCTTGGATATCATTGACTTAAAAAGTAATACCCACATAGAAGTGAATAAAAACAATTATTTGTCATTCTGAATCTAGAATTTTTTCCCAGTTTCATTTATTTACCTGCATATTTCATGATGTCATTTTTAATAACTGAGTAATATTCCATAGTGTAAATAAATATACTACATTTTATATCTTCAAATGAGGGTCATTTAGGTAGTTTTTAATTCTGACTAGTATGAATTGATCAGCAGTAAGCATGGTTGAACAAGTGTTTTTGTGTTAAGTTGAAGAGTCTTTTGGGTATGTGCCTAAGAGAAGCATAGTTAGATAGATAGATTTATCCTTCCCCCCTTTCTGAGAAACAACCATACTGATTTCTATGGAAATAGAAATGGCTGTTTGCCATTATGTGTCCCTTACTCCAAATCCTTGAGAGCATAACTGTCACTTGTATTATTGAACTTAGCCATTCTGATAGGTACAAGATTAAGAATATTAATCATTTCTTTAAGTGTTTTTCTGCTATTTGAATTTTCTTTATTGGGAAGTCTGTTTCCTGATACACAAGTTTGTTTTTAGTTTTTTATATATTTTGATATTTTTCCTCTACTGGATGTATAATTGGTAAAAAATATTTTTCTATTCTGTAGGCTGCTACTTCATACAAATGATGTTGTCCTTTGCCATGCAGAAACCTCTCGGTTTCATAAGGTCCAGTTTATTAATTGTTGAACTTAGTGCCTTGTAATGGTGGTCTCTTCAGAAAGTCTTCTGTGCCAACAGGTTCAAGGCTATTTCCCATTTTCTCTTTTATCACTGTGTCTGACTTTATGTTGCGGTCTTGGATCCATTTATAAATGAGTTTATACAGTGATAAGTATATAAGTGATCCAATTTTAGCAGCACCATTATTTGAAGGTTGTTGAAGACCAGTGTGTTCAGCAATCCAAGGAAGGGTTTAACTGGCCTTGCTGTCTCTGACTGCAGTCTGTCCCTCCAGTGAGCCTGGTTATTATGTTGGGCCCCTTAAATCAGGTTGTCTCTGAGTTTGGGAGGGGGTCTGGATCACCTGATCTGTGAGCCTGGCTGTGGCAGGACTCCTGGGACTCAGGCTGACTCTTTGTGTGGTTGGGGTAGGAGGTGCTGGAGCAAAAGATCTGCTCCCAGATGCTCTTTGTGTACTGAAAGGAAAATATGTCTCCAGCAGGATGAGAGGACCTGTGTCCCCTGGGAACCCTTGGTGGGGACTGTCCCAGTTAGGCCAGGTATTTGGACAGGTGTGGCAGGGAACTCACCTGTGAGCCTGGTGATGTTAGAACTCCTGGGGGCTCAAGCTGTCTCTGGGTGTGAGCATGGTGTGGGGGCTAGAGCACATGATCTGCTTCCAAGTACAGTTTGTGACCAAAAGGACTGAAAGTTTAATCTTAAAAGTGTTTATTTAGCTTTAAGTGATTGTCATATTTTGATAATTATAAACTATATATTACTTCTGCATTAAATACTTTCAATTGTCATATATTCATAAATTAAGAAATTAGTAGTAATCTAGTTGCCATTTCTAATTTTGACAAATTTGTAGCACACAAATATAATATTCCATTGTCTTAGTAAATTAAGCTTATTGAAGTTTTGTGTTTATGCTGCCTTTCTATTAGGAAACATTTGTTCTTAGCTAATGGAAGTAAAGTAGGATTATTATTTTGTAATTCAAGAGTCATAATATTTTAAGTTAGCCACTGTATTTTAAATAACAAACAAATTCATATCATTATATCCTTTACAAGTTGTTAAATATTACTGGGCTTCTTTTTTGAGTTTTATAATACAATGTTTTTCCTCCCCTCAGAGCATGTCGTGGGAAACACTTGTCTCTTACAGTTCGATTTACAAACCAGGGCAAAGAAGTTGATGATTTGGACATATTGTCTCATACGAATGCTACCATTGGTTCTGTGCGACGCTGCATTCTCAATCGTATTAATGCCAGTGTAGCCCATACAAAAATTGAACTGTTTATAGGTGGAGAGTTGATAGATTCTGGAGATGACAGAAAGTTAGTTGAACAGTTAAATTTGAAAGATAAATCAGTAAGTAAATATAATTTTCGAATACTCTCCCAAATTGTGTTTATACCTTTACTATTAGTCAGGTTTCTTGAGCATTATTTAATATGTGCATGTTTTATGTTGATAGCTGGATTATAACTAATGAGGAAGATGTGTGGCAATGCATATTTTAATTCCAGCACTTAGTGGCTGCCTACTTATATATGAATTTACAGGCCTGCCAGATCTACAGATTAAGACTGTTTCCTAAAAAATAAATTTATTAAATATAAAAAGGTAGATATCATGGGATTTTAGGTAAAGAAAATCTATATTCTCTCTGTTACATACATGTTTTAGATATATGAAAA
Organism: Arvicanthis niloticus; assembly: GCF_011762505.2. NCBI lineage: Eukaryota > Metazoa > Chordata > Mammalia > Rodentia > Muridae > Arvicanthis > Arvicanthis niloticus. The sequence continues at coordinate 349,790 of NW_023044978.1, read as the reverse complement.
TAATTTCATACCTACTGAACATTTACAGATGATTTTATAGTCTCTGAAATAATACATTTATAAATAAATATTTATATACAATTTTCATTGTATTATATTATATCTAAGTAATGTAAAAATACAAAAAGCATATTTATATAGATTCTTTGCAAATGGTATACTGATGATGGATGACTTTAGGATCTATGGAATTTAATATCCAACAGAGTATTCTGCAGACATTGTAAAAATGGATTGTTATAAATTGTTATACTAATTTTTAAATGTGCTTCTAAAAACAAACTTGAGAATAGCCTTTTGGTATCCTTTGGTTCTTTGTTTTCTAAACATCTTTCATGCTCATTTTGTCATCATTTTCAGCTAATTACAGCTACATTTATACAAATAAATTCCAACATGCCTTCAAGTCCTGATAGCTCATCTGATTCATCAGCTGGGTCTCCTGGAACCCACTGTCATAATAACTACAGAGATGTTTCCAATTCAGAAATGGAAAAATGTTTACCTGGAGTGGTGAGTAATTACTATCTACAAGGAATTACCTTCTCATTTAGTAATATGAGGAGATTATGTAGAATGTTCCTGTTTCTGAGTTTAAAGTTTTACCTATAGATTAAAACACCAAATAATTGAAGTTAGTAACTTTTAATTGGATTCTGGAAATGGTACAATTTATAAGTCACATAGAATGAATGATTATAACCTGCATTCACATGAATCCATACATACATACATTATATCAAAAGAAATGACTCCTACCTTTAATTCAATTAGCCTTTTTATCCTTATAAATATTTCTGAAATTTTTCTAACAACTTGAGTGTCAAGTTTGGATTCCTATTACAAATATAAATTTGACTCCTAAGTTAGTGTCTTTGGTATGTTTTCATTTCCATGGTTATTATACCCATACAAAAGAATGGGGAATACAAAGTACTTTACAAAAGAATGAGGAAAGAGTTCATTTGTGACTTACAGCTCAGAGGTTTAAAGTCTATGACCATGTAGTGGTAAGCATGATGCTGCTGCACACATCTTGAGATCCAGCCACAAATCACAAAAGAGCTAACTGGGAATGAGTGGTGGTTTGAAACCTCAATACTGATCCTCAGTGACACACTTCTTACTAAATATCATACCTCTTAATTTTCCCAAACAGTTCCACCAACTGGAAATCAAGTATTCAAGTCAGTGAGCCTATAGGAGATATTCTCATTCAAACCATCACAGTGATTTGTCCTTCACATTTGAGTGCCATATGAAATTGTAATTTACAAAATAATGGATTGACACAGAAAATTACTCTAATTGAGAAAACAGTAAATGATATTTAAATTTTGTATTGTAAAGAATCAGTGGATTCTGGCTAAGCATTGCAGCACATATTGTTTGGTTTTTAGTTTGTTTATTTTGTTTTTCATTGGAAATTTTATTTGTGTTTCAAATGCTATCCCCTTTCATAGTTCCTGCCCCAGAAACCCCCTATTCTATCACCCCTCCCCCTGCTTCTATGGGTTTCCTCTCCTACCCCCCCCCAATCCCACTTCTCCACCCTGCCATTCCCCTATGCTGGGGCATCAAGCCTTCACAGGACCAAGGGCCTCCCCTCCCATTGATGCCAGAAAAGGCCATCCGCTTGCTACATAAGTGGGAGCTATGGACCCACCCATATGTACTCCTTGGTTGGTGGTTTAGTCCCTGGGAGCTCTTCTTGGTGATTTGGTTGGTTGATATTGGTGTCCTTCCCAGTGATTGGCTGAACATCCACATCTGTCTTGGTCAGGCTCTGGCAGAGCCTCTCAGGTGACAGTTACATCAGGCTCCTGTCAGCAAGCACTTGGCATCAACAATAGTGCCTGTGTTTGGTGGCTGCATATGGAATGGATCCGTACGTGGATCAGTCTCTGGATGGCCTTTCCTTCAGTCTCTGCTCCACTCTTTGTCCCTTAGACAGGAGTAATTACGGATTAATATTTTTGAGATGGGTGCACCACATACTATTAATCCCATCACTGTGGAGGAAAAAATAGATTCTTTTGAATTTGAGACCAGACTAGTCAAGATAGCAAGCATTGGTCCAACAACAGCTACCTATTTTTTTTTAAAGAAATGGATAAAGAAAATGAAAAAATAAAGGAGATAATCAAATTGAAAAAATATTTCTCCAAAGGAGTCTCACTGGGGGAAGCAAACTACTCTTAAGGCCAGCATTAGATGGCCAACATAAAACAAACCCAGTATCATCTATGAAGCTTTTTTATTTTATAATGTCCACTCAGGGCTTTTTCTTTCTCTGTTTTCTTCCTTCTTTTTTTAACCCTGCAGATCCTTTGTTTTATTGCTTCTAGTTTTGTGTTTTTATTGGATTTCTGAGCATGTGAATGAGAGGGTTTCTGTATCTTTTTATTGTGCCTTTCCTTGGACTCTTTTTCTTCTGTTTGTTTTGTTTTGTTCAATATATTTTTGTTTCATTACATTTTGTTAGTATTTCTTAGATTTGAATAAAGGAAGTTGGGGAAGAGCTGGGATAATAGAGGGGAGAATGTAGTCAGGATATATTATATGAAAAAAGTTATTAAAAATTTAGAGAGGGAGATCATTTCAAAAAATAACTTAATGGGTACAAAGAAAAGTTTTAAGGTCATTTTTTGGTTAAATTTTTCTTAATAAAAACCTATCCAGTGTTTAATTTAATCAGCTATAAATTTTATTTGTTCCATTTTTTAGATAATGTCACTGCAGCCCAGATACATATCTTTCCTTTGGCAAGTTGCAGACTTAGGTAGCATGTTAACTATGCCAACTCTTAGAGATGGAGCAAGAATACTTATGAAACTTATGCCACCAGGTAAATACAGTAAATGGTCTATCCAGTCATGTTTCCTACTTGCAATTAAGAATGCTAATAAGTATCTCACAGATACAAAGGAGAATATTAACATACTGTATTCATAAACTAATCATAATCTGTACTGTATGATGTAATTTCTTCTTTCTGTGTAATTTCTCATGAACATTTTTCATTGGTTAGAAAAATAATTGGTAATACTGTTCCTTTTTAGAAACTTTGAAAAAACTTTTATCACAATTTTGGAAGTCAGGACTGTTCATAGACCTAAAATGAAGGACATTCTTCTATTAACTTCCATTATTATTTCAATAAAATAATACTTTCAACTTTTAGCACTTATTCTTACATATACTGCTGCTGTCTTAACTTTCTAAGCAGTATTGGGTGTGGTTATACTCCTTAAGTTGGAGTTTTCCTTCTGGTATTCTTTAAAAGGTTAAATTAATAGAAAGATACTGCTTAAATTGGATTTTATTATAGAAAATCTTGGTTTCTCTATCTATTGTAATTGAAACTTTTGCTGGATATAGATAGCAGTCTGGGCTGACATCTTTGGTGTCTTAGAGATTGTAAGACTTCTGCCCTTCTGGTGTTTAAAGACTGTTGAAAAGTGTGGTATGATTCTAATAGGTCTGACTTTATATGTTATTTGGCCTTTTTTCATTGCAGCTTTTAATATTCTTTCTTTGAACATTTAGTGGTGTTATTATTATGTGACAGAAGAATTTAATTTTTTGGTCCAATCTGTTTGGTGTTCTGTAAGCCTCTTATACATTTATAGGCATCTCTTTAGGTTAGGGAAATTTTCTTCTATGATCTTGTTGAAGATATCTCTGGCCTTTGAGTCTTCTCCCTCTTCCATTTCTATGAGTCTTAATTTTCTTAATGTTTTCTTAGTGTCCCAAATTTCCTGGATGTTTTATGTTAGAAACTTTTTTAGCTTTAGTATTTTCTTTGACAGATGTATCAGTTTTTTCTATGGTATCTTCTGTCCCTGAGATTTTCTCTTCCCTCTTTTCTATTTTGTTGATGTTGCTTGTATCTATAGTTCCTGTTCTCATTCTTAGGCTTTTCATCTCCAGACTGCCTCTTTAAAGTCCTGTATCAGCTTCGTAAGACTAGATTCAGGGTCATTTTCTTGTGATTCAGGTTGGTAAGGATATTCAGAGCTTCCTGAATTGTACAATTCTGTATTCTGATAGTGCCATATTGTCCTGGTTTTTGTTGAATGTGTTCTTATCTTGGCCTTTATCCATCTGGTTGTCCATAGTGTTGGCTGGCCTAGTAGTACATGATGGGAGCAAGCCTCTGCGGCTTCAGGTAGGTAGAGCTTGTTGTGCTTGATGGCAGTAGGCTTTTTTTTTTTTTTTTTTTTCCGAGACAGGGTTTCTCAGTGTAGCCCTGGCTGTCCTGGAACTCACTCTGTAGACCAGGCTGGCCTCAAACTCAGAAATCCGCCTGCCTCTGCCTCCCAAGTGCTGGGATTAAAGGCATGTGTCACCACTGCCCGGCAGCAGTAGGCTTTCTTGGTCTCAGGCAAAGCTGGTAGGCCCTGATGATTTCAGGCTGCTGGTTATACTGGGTTGGGGGCAGGCCTCCAGAGATGCAGATAGAGCAACCTGATCTGTACTGGATGCAGGCCACTTTGCCCTGGGCAACAGCAGGCCTCCAGAGAAGTAGGGGGAGTTGTAGCTTGGGCAATGCAATGCAGAGTGACCAGGGTAGAGATACTGCTACTGAATTTACCCAGCCAGAGAGGTTGGCAGACAGGGAATTGAGGCAGGGGTCTCACCTGGTAACCTCTGATGGCTGCAGGTGTTTGAGATTATGGTTAGAGTTGTGGACTGGAAGATGGAGCCCAGACAGCGATAGGGGAGAGATTGCTACGTCATTCATCTACTAAAAGAAACATGTTGTTTCTACATTTATTATTTTTATTACATTTATTTTGTCTTTACCATGTGTGCACTTGGAGGTTCAAGATAGCTTTCAGGAATCTATTCTCTCCTTCTACCATGTGATTTATAGAAAATGAGCTCTGATCATCAGCCTTAGTGCCAAGCAAATTTGCCCACCAATCCATCTTCCATACCCACTTTTCATCTTTAACATTATAAATAATAATGTTACTATTTGTTTATAATTCAGTGTCGACTTAGTTAAGAATTTTCTGGAATATTCAATAACTCAGTATTTAACTTCTTGAAGAAAATCCTTGGACAAATATTTCCAAAATTGTTGCACCATTTTAGATTCCCAATATTAAAATATACAGGTTCTCCTCTATTTACATCTTCACCAATATCTTTTAGAATCTTTTTAGATTTTTTTCAATTTTGGTTGTCCTTATGATAATATAGGTAGTTTCAATTGCTTTTCTTTGATAGCTAATGATGTTTACTTATTTTAACTCTATTAATTTGTGTCTCATCTTTGGAGAAATCCTCATTTATTGATTTTAATTGAATTATTTTTTTTCTTGTAATTATTGAATTTTAAGAAAATGAAGTTGCTGTTTGTTTTAAAAAGAGGAAATTTCTTTAGTACTAGTTTGTTTCTGTCAGTAGTGGATGATAAAGAATAGATTGAAATTTTATGGATAAAAACTGTTTTTGTCCTAATTTTTTGATATGACATTTGATTTTATAGCTCATATTAGCAATCATTCCTGATAATTTAAGACCATACTGGATATAATATCAAATATACCAAGACTGGAAAGATGGATCAGCAGTAAAGAGTGCTGGTTGCTCTTGCAGAGGACCTGGGTTCAGTACTGAACACATTCAGTGGCTCATGGTATCTGTAACTAGTTTCTAGCCAAATGATAAATGATGTCCTCTTCCAGATTTCCAGAACACCAAGCATAATGTAGCATATAAATTCTTACAAACAAACATACACATAATATAAAACCTAAAAAATGATTTTGTATTACTGCCCAACATAAATATCAAGAATATATGAATTGTATTTTTTGTGACTTTTTATTTTACAGATACCACAACTATAGAAAGATTAAGAGCTGTATGTTCAGACCATTTAAATCTTGGAGAAAGACGACTTGGTCAATCTCTTCACTCACTTTTCTTTGGTTCTTCCGCCTCCCAAGTACTATATTTAACAGAGGTTTGTTTTTCTTTGCAAAAAAAAATTTTATAGAATACTGTAAAAGAGGCTGCTTAAGATTATGAAGCAAAAATTTTAATTAACAACAAATCAGAGAAAATAAATGTTCCTAAATGTATTTGTGTGTGTATGTATAAAACTTTTAATGCTCTTTTTTTCTCCCTTCCCATCTCTCCTCACCTGTAGGTAGTTTACATCTTGTTAATGCCTGCTGGTGCACCTCTGGATATTTCCTCTGACTTTAAGTATCACTTCTTGAAAAGTGGTGGCTTACCCCTTGTACTAAGTATGCTGATACAAAATAACTTCTTACCAAATACAGATGTTGAAACTCGTAGAGATGCTTACCTCAGTGCCCTTAAAATAGCCAAACTGTTGTTAACTGCTATTGGCTATGGCCATGTCCAAGCTGTAGCAGAAGCTTGTCAACCCATTGCAGATGGTACAGATCCTAAAACACCGGTAATAAATTTTAAGAAATATTTTGTAATTTACTCTTAATCCATAATTTTTAGAGATAAATTCAATGACTATCATATTTTCATCTATTTAGTTCTTTACACTGAAAGTTCATATTTGACTATATTAATATAAGATGTTATTTTTTTCTATTTCTGTACTTTTCTATTTTTAATTAATTGAAGTTTCATGTAATCCTAAAAATGAGTCTTACTAAATCATAGCATGTATATATTCATACATGTATATACACACTTATATATACACACACATATAAATGTTCTGAAATGCTTTCAGTTAAATGTCACATATGCTTTTCTTATCAGCAATTCTTCACTGTGACCGCTGATATTTACCACCAACAGTTTATAACATTTTTGATCTGCTGTTAAAGTTTAACTCAATTCTAAGTAAATTTGAGTTAATTTATTTACATTGAAAATTACTAATGTCTATATTGTTGTTTGGAAATAGTGTAGCCAACCTTTTTAATCATGCTTTAAAATATTTCTAGATATGTAAAATGATAATCAGAAGCTTGACTAATAACTATGTGTTTACCATTTTAAATTTTAAAATTCACTTTTAAATTTATTTGAATATTAAAGCATGCCATTTTATTTAAAATAAGACAAATAAAATGTAATTGCTGTGGTGCACTTCAGAATAATAATTCTAGGACTGTATCAACAAAATTAATGGATAATTCAGATAATGGATAATAACAAGTTTATCTTACTGATAATTCCTGAACCTAACTAAGGTAATACATGTCTATTCTTTCATGTGATTTTGAGTATTTTGAAACATTTTTCAAAAGTAAAAACAATGTGATTTATACACATAAATATAAAATAAACATTTGTAAAGCTTTTCCCCATTTTAAGTATGTTTTTGGCTGATTGGTAAGTTTTTGTACATCAGTCAACATGCTTATCTTATTTAGACATTCAGAAAGTCACATTAATTAGAAGTTTCTATTTTCTGATGTAGTAGAAATGAGCTAAGATTTTTCAATGAACTGTAGTAGCTCTCAAGATATACTTTGAAATCTGTATCAACAGATCCTCACAGATAGGCTGAAGGATAAAAACTGTTACAGTATATGTAGCATATTTTAAGTTTCTCTTGTTAGAAAAACTGGGAGTATTAGACTTGTGTCTTTGTTTTGCCCACTTTATACTTTACTTGTATACAAACTCTAAATTTCTTTAAGACAACTATATTAAAAATCTTACCAAGTGTAATAATGTAGTCCTACAATGACAACATTTGGAAAGTCCAGGCAGGACAATTACAAGTTCAAAACCACATTCTGCTATAATATGAATTGAAAGGCCAGTCTGGTACAGAGAGTAAGAGCCTGTCTGTAAAAAAAAAAAAAAAAAGACAAAAATAGCAAGCAGTATGACATTTTAGGAATTTTATAATGAAACTAAAATATAAAAGATAATACATTAACTAGAAGAAACTGCTGTTCTGTTATTACAAGAGTGCACATAATAAAAGTAGTGTTGAATACAAGAAACATTTTAAAGATAAAATCATGAGTTACAAGAATGCACATTTCAAGAAGTGAAAGATACTTTGAGTGTGTGTATATGTAAAAGTGCACGTCTATGGTCATGTTTACATGTGTGCACATCTATATATATGTGTAATGTGTTCATATATGTGTGTGTGAGTATATGCGCATGTACACAAGTACATATAAGTGTCTGTATATTTTTGTACATATACACATACCTGTGTGTACATGTGGAGACAAATTGTTGACATTGGTTATCTTCCTCAAGTACTTAAATACTGAGATGTAGTCTCTCATTTGAACCCAGTGTGTGCCAATTTAGCTAGTGTTCCTGGCTGCTTTCTGAAGGTCCCCTGCTTTATTCTGTGTACTGTAATTATGTGTATGCTACTATATATACACCATTTAGATAATTCCTAGATATTTAAACTAAGAACCTCATGATTTTTCAGCAGACAAATAATACTGAACAATGTCCTTGGCCCTGAAGGTCTTTATCTGTTACTTCCAGCCTTTTCAGAAGATATAATTATTTGTTGAAAGCATAGGCATTGGAGAGTAATCACCCCAGAAATATGTAAAAATGTTAGTACAGAGTTGTAGTTTTTTTCAATCTTGCCACAGAAAGTGAACTGAAATGTAGAAACGATATATTAATTTCATTGATATTTGAAATCTGTAGAGGGTTATAGTTAAAATGACAGACAACTAAGAAAAGAAATGTAAAATATTAACAGATTTAGATGCTTTTATTTAAGTCGCCTTAAATTTTAGCGAGAGTAGAACTCTTGAGAAATGATTTGAGTGGTTGATTCTGGAATTTTATGTACAGGTTTTTAAATCATTGTTTTCCTTCAGATTAACCAGGTTACTCATGATAAAGCTGTAGTGCTCCAAAATGCCCTTCAGAGCATTCCGAATCCTTCTTCTGAGTGCATGCTTAGAAATGTATCAGTTCGTCTTGCTCAACAAATATCAGGCTTGGTTAGTATCAAACTTTGAAATTGCTGGGATTCTGGAGGACTTATTCATAAAGAAAACTTATTAATAAAGGCTACTTGTTCATAAAGAAAACTAACAACTTAAGAAAAAGAAAAATATTTCATTTGATTATTTTATGGTTGTGTTCAACATATTGAGTTATCCATTTTCTTGCAGGCCTCGAGATATATCCCTGATAGTTGTGTTATTAGAGCTATACAAAAAATTATCTGGGCATCAGGATGTGGATCATTAGAACTAATATTTAGTTCAAATGAAGATATCACAGAAACCTACAAAATGGTAAGAATAATAACAATGTTTTTTAAGAAATGCTTCATAATTTTACTTCAAGTTGAATCTCTGTGTACTGTATTTGAAACCAAGTCACTTGTCTTTTTTTAAGTAACTAATACGTATATAAATGAAAATAATTTCATTTTGAAAGTGAAGATTAAGAAAGTGAAGTAAATACCAGAGGCATTTATGATGATAATTTTTTCTAATTTTTCCTCATACAGCATTTAGATACTGTTTTAATTGGTTCTTTTAGTATAGAAGTAAGAAGAGTATCGTCATTTCCATGTTATATCAAGACCTATAAGCAACAAATTAGCCCCTTATTAAATAAGTAGCTTCTGCAAAGGGATTGACTTTTTTTGCCTGGTTGGTTTGTTGGTTGATTGGTTATGATTTTGTTTTGTTTTCTAGAGACAGGGTTTCTCTGTGTAGCCCTAGTGGCTGTCCTGGAATCACTCTGTAGTTCATGCTCAGACTCAGACATCTACCTGCCTCCTGAGTGCTGAGTTTAGAGACATGTGCCACTACCTTCCAGCTGCATTGGGATTGTTAGCTCTTATTATAATTACCTGCAAGATATGTACTTCAGATAAATTAAAATAAATAATATTTTTTAAGAAATCCAAATATTGTTGTATTGAATACATTTTGATGGGAATAGCAAATTAAAAATGCTTAGCTACATATTTTAGGATTCATGAGTGTCTATTGGTGTCAAAAAATTGTAAGATGATTACTTTTTTGACTAAAAATGGCATTTTGTGTAGGCTGTGGGAACATTAAAGTTGCTCTGTAAGGAATTATAATAACACAAATATAAATTACTTCCTACTTTGAAAAAAAGAAAGTAGATGACTAATTACACTTCTTTAATTTTATTAACCATACTAGTATTTCAGTAAAAACAAGTGAGTAGAAAAGGACATATGTACATCAGACAGAAGATAACTTTAAATACTAATTGAAACTTTGAACATCTTTTATAAGTGAATCTCTAATAATTTGTTGATGGCTATAATTTTACAGACCACCAGTACAAGGAGGAATCTAGAAGTTAAAGATGAACAGGTTTGCTGTGAAGCCCTGGAAGTGATGGCATTATGTTTTGCTTTAATTCCAACTGCTTTGGATTCAGTCAGTCAAGAAAAGGCCTGGCAGTCATTTGTCATTGACTTACTATTGTACTGTCCTAGCAAGTAAGTGGCTTGGATTTTTTTTAATTAATTATTTGGGAATTTCACAGAATGCACCCTGGTTAATTACACCCCTCTGGTGTTCACCCCACCTGCCCTTCAGAACTTCCCACTAAAAAGGAAAAGAAAATGCAAGTTAACTTATGGTAGATATATACTCATTATGGCATTGCCAGATTATCAGTGGCCAGCCCCTTACAAAATAACTGAATCCTTTTCTGCCCTAACCAACACCAGTAGCCACTTATTATGAAGTACTAAACCAAGTAAGTGTTTTGATTTTTTATTGGTTATTTTATTTATTTAATTTCAAATGTTATCTCTCTTCACTCTGCTTCTATGAAGGAGCTCACCCACCCACCCATCCATTCCTGCTTCACTGCCCTAGTATTACGCTAGTTGGGGTATCAAGTCTCCATTGAACCAAGAGCCTCCCCTCCCATTTGTGCCATATGAACCCATCCTCTGCTATATATGCACGTGGGATAAGATCTGTACTATTTGATTGGTGTTTAGTCCCTGGAAAGCTCTGAAGAGTTTTTTTTTAATTATTTATTTACATTTCAGATTTTATCCCCTTACCCCACTTCCCCCCACCACCCAGAAACCTCCTATTCCATCTCCCATCCTCATGCTTCTATGGGGCTGTGCCCCCACCTACACCCCTAACTCGTACCTCCCCACCCTCACATTCCCCCTACTTGGTGTTCAGTCTTCATGGGACCAAGAATCTCCTCTCCCACCTATGCCCAACAAGGCCATCCTCCCCTACATATATAGCTGGAGTCATGGGCCCCTCCCTATGTGCTCCCAGGCTGGTGGTTTAGACCCTGGGGAGCTCTGGTTGGTTGGTATTGTTGCTCTCCTCATGGGGCCACAAACCCTTTCTGCTCCTTTAGTCTTCTCTCTAACCTCTCCATTGGGAAATGCTTGATCAGATCAATGGTTAGCTGTGAGCATCTTCCTCTGAATATGTCAGACTCTGGCTGACCTCTAGGGAGACAGCTATATCAGGTTCTTGTCAGCATGCACTTCCTGACATCCACATCAGTGTCTAGTGTAGGTGATTTAGGTGTCTTCAGATGGCCTGTCCATCTGTTTCTGTCCCAGGTTTTGTTTCCATATTTGCTCCCTTGAGTATTTTTGTTACTCCTTCTAAGTAGGACTGAGGCATCCACACTTTCTCTTCCTTCTTCATGAGGTTCATGTGGTCTGTGAGTTGAGTCGTTGCTATTCCAAGCTTTTGGGCTAACATACACTTGTCAGTGAATAAATACCATGTGTGTTCTTTTGTGATTGGGTTACCTCACTCAGGATGATAATTTCTAGTTCCATCCATTCACCTAAGAATTTCTTAAATTCATTATTTTTTCATTTTTTTATTTTATATTTTATTTACTTTTCAGATTCCATCCACTTTCCCCATTTCCCCTCCCTAGAAAACTCCTATTTCATGCTCCCTTTTCCTTTTTGCTTTTATACAATTTTTTAAGTGTTAGTCATGGCTTTATAAGTTTGGTAATGCTCAATCAGAAGTGTAACCCAATACCCAACCTAGATACATAAACTGTCTTTGACTGGTGGAGACACGTGGACATCTGCCTCCATGTCTTCCCCCTCTTTCTCTCTCTTTCTCTCTCTCATCACCTTGCTTCTCCTCTCCTTCATCTTCTCCTCTCCCTACTCCATCTCTTCCTCTCGGTATTTCTTTCCCCTTAGCTCCTCTTACATACCACCCTTCCTGTTAAAATAAAACTTTTCTCTCAAAATACAATTGGAACATAATTATTCCTATTTGTACCAGTGAGGTACAAGATAATCCTAATACCCAGTCCATCATTTTGTTGACTAACCAGAACCTCTGTTGTCTCTCCTAACTAAAACACTTAGTTTTGAACCTGTTTTTTTTTCTTGGCTTAGAATGAATAGCAGCTGAAAACCTTCCACTCAGATCTTTTCTCTCAAAGTAAATAGCCAGGATTGGCTATGAGACTATAGGTCTTCAGCCCCATCAGAAATCTAGAATGACTGAGTTAACTGAAATTATGGGAAGCACAAAGCATAGCTTCTAAAACTTAGCCAATTTATAGAGACTGCTGAACACCTGGACAGCCCCTATACTACAGAACATTGGAGCATCAAATCTTCAGCCTTCTGTCCCAAAATCATCTGACAGACCTTAGTGATAAAGAGTCATTAAGGGCTGATTACTCTGTCTAGGCAGATATAATCAGTCAACTATTCTGCAAGTGTGTCCTTTTCTGGACAGTAATTTGTCTGTAGATGGAAAGAGGCAATTCTTGCCTAGTGGCTGTCACCGCACAACTGGAGTAAATCCAAGGATGCTCAATTTCTTCGTAGAGTCCATGACAGGAAGCTGTCAGGAGCAGACAGGTCTCTAATAAAAATGAACATTAATATAGAAATATTTGTAACATCAATTCTATGGAGTTCTGACATTTTGAAAACCAACTATTCATGTAAGGTAACCTGGACTGTTGTCTGTTAACTCCACTAAGCTATTTCTAAATAAAACATAGAGAACACCCTAACAATAAACTCCAAGCCATGAATTTCCTATAGTCCCTTAACTCACAGCTAACCATCTCAAATCTGTTAAAAAAAAAAAAAAAAAAAGTTAAAGAAGGACTGGGTCTAAGCCTGTATTCCTAAATGTATTATACAAGCACAATGCCCATGAGAGTATCAATATTCATCTCATTTTTATATCATTAAGAAACTCGTACCAATGAAAACCTTAAATTTGAAATCAAAGTAAATTTTGTACCATTTAAGAAATTGTAACTTCATCTTGATATTAATTATACTGATTTCTACCAATAGGTTATGGCTATGCAATAAGTCCTAGCTAATCTTCTCTGTTCCAACAAAACCACTACTTTTCCCTAGAAAGCCCAATATTAACCACCTTAGTCCCCAAGCCCAGGGAATAGGGGCACTGACTCTTCTTTAACTTCTTCAAGCTGACTAAGGACATTGAGATATTAGAAGAGGGGTTGGGGGGAAGAGTAAATTGGTAAGCATCTGACACTGTCTTGAATTCCAGGACATCGGAGGCTTGAGCGGGTCTGCTCAGTTTGTTTGATGAGTAGATACACCGAGGCTGTGTATTCTGCAATATACAATTCTCAGAACAAGTTTTAGTATCAAGAAAAAATTTTTTTTCCTAGAGGGCTGGCATTTTTTTAAAGATGTTGGTTCTAACAACTTTTTTCCCCTTTTTTAATTGGTTAAAATATTTATGTTTCAAATTCTATCCCTTATCCCATTCCCCCCACCACCCAGGAGCCCCTTTATCCCATCCCCCCTCCCTGTGTTTCTATGAGGGTGTGATTTTTCCAGTTTCTATGATGCTGTTTCCATTAACATAAACTGCCTCCTAAATTTCTAAATTCTTCCATTTGTGTTATTAAATTTCCTATTTTTATTTTTTCTTTTTTTATCTTTTTTTTCTTTTTTATCCTTCCTTTTTTCATCTCTTTATTTTTAAATTAGGTATTATATTCGACTTTCAGATTTTATCCCCTTACCCCACTTCCTCAGACCACCCAGAAACCTCCTATCCCATCCCCCCCTCCTCATGCTTCTATGAGGCAGTGCCTGCACCTAATCCCCCACTACCCCCTCTCCCCCATTCTGTGTTAGTTTTTTATGGTACCAAGAAATTCCTCTCCCACCTATGCCCAACAAGGCCATCCTCCCCTACATATACCACTGGAGTCCTGGGTCCCTTCCTATGTGCTCCCAGGCTGGTGGTTTAGACCCTGGGGGGCTCTGGTTGTTTGGTATTGTTGCTTTCCTCCTGGTCACAAACCCTTTCTACTCCTTCAGTCTTCTCTCTGAGTTCTCCATTGGGAAATCCTTGATCAGATCAGTGGTTAACTGTGAGCATCATCCTCTGAATGTGTTAGTCTTTGGCAGATCTCTAAGGAGACAGCTATATCATGTTCTTGACAGCATGCACTTTCAGCCATCCACATCAGTGTCTAGCTTAGGTGACTCTACATGGGATGGATACCCAGGTGGAATGGTCTCCTGATGTCTCCTCCTTCAGTTTCTGTTCCTTGTTTTGTTTCCATATTTGCTCCCTTGAGTGTTTTTGTCACTCGTCCTAAGTAGTTCTGAGGCATCCCCTCTTGGTCTTCTTTCTTCATGTGCATCATGTGGTCTGCAGGTTGAGTCTCCACTATTCCAAGCTTTTGGGCTAACATCCGCTTATCAGTGAGTAAATACCCTGTGTGTTCTTTTGTGATTAGGCTAACTCACTCAGGATGATAATTTCTAGATCCATCCATTTGCCTAAAAATATCTCAAATTCATTATTTTTAATAGCTGAGTAATACTCCATTGTGTAGATGTACCACATTTTTTGTATCCATTCCTCTGTTGAGGGACATCTTGGTTCTTTCCAGCTTCTGGCTATTATAAATAAGGCTGCTATGAACATAGTGGAGCATATGTCCTTATAATATGTTACAGCATCTTCTGGGTATATGCCCAGGAGTGGTATAGCTGGGTACTCAGGTAGTGCTATGTCCAATTTTCTGAGGAACAGCCAGACTGATTTCCAGAGTGGTTGTACCAGCTTACAATCCCACCAACAATGAAGGAGTGTTCCTCTTTCTCCACATCCTCAACAGCATCTACTGTCACCTGAGGTTTTGACCTTAGCCATTCTGACTGGTGTCAGGTGGTATCTCAAGGTTGTTTTGATTTGCATTTTCCCTGATGACTAAGAATGTTGAGCATTTCTTAAGGTGCTTCTCAGCCATTCGAGTTTCCTCTGTTGAGAATTCTTTGTTTAGCTCTGTACCCCATTTTTAATAGGGCTATTTGGTTCACTGGAGTATAACTTCTTGAACTCTGTATATATTGGATATTGGCCCTTTATCGGGTGTAGGATTGGTAATGATCTTTTCTCAATCTGTTGATTGCCGTTTTGTCTTATTAACAGTGTCCTTTGCCTTACAGAAGCTTTACAATTTTATGAGGTCCCATTTGTCAATTCTTGATCTTAGAACATAAGCCATTGATGTTCTGTTCAGGAACTTTTCCCCTGTGCCAATGTGTTCAAGGTTCTTCTTCTCACTTTCTTTTATATTAGATTCAGTGTATCTGGTTTTATGTGGAGGCCCTTGATCCACTTGGACTTGAGTTTGTACAAGGAGATAAGAATGGATTGATTTGCATTCTTCTACCTGTTGTCCTCCAGTTGGAACAGCACCATTTGTTGACTATACTGTCAAGTGACCGACCATAGGTGTATGCGTTCATTTCTGGGTCATCAATTCTATTCCATTGATCTACTTCTCTGTACCAATACCATGCTGTTTTTATCAATATTGCTCTCTAGTAAAGCTTGAGATTAGGGATGGTAAAGTTCTCTTATTGTTGAGAATAGTTTTCAATATCCTGGGTTTTTTGTTATTCGAGAAGAATTTGAGAATTGCTTTTTTTCTCTGTGAAGAATTGATTTGGAATTTTGATGGGTCAGGGATGTTCTCTTATTGTTGAGAATAGTTTTCAGTATCCTGGGTTTTGTTATTTCACATAAATTTGATAATTACTCTTTCCATCCCTGAAGTATTGAGTTGGGATTTTGCTAGGGATTACATTGAATCTGTAGATAGATTTTAGTAAAATGGCCATTTTTACTATGTTTATCCTGCCAATCCGTGAGCATAGGAGATCTTTCCATCTTCTGAGATCTTCAGTTTTCTTCTTCAAAGACTTGAAGTTCTTGTCATACAGATCTGCCTGTCACTGCTTGGTTAGAGTCACACCAAGGTATTTAATGTTATTTGTGACTATTATGAAGAGTGTCATTTCCCTAATTTCTTTCTCAGCCTGTTTATCCTTCAAGTATAGAAAGGCTACTGATTTGTTTGAGTTAATTTTATATCCAGTAACTTTGCTAAAGTTTGTTAGATGTAGGAGTTCTCTGGTGGAATTTTCAGGGTCACTTACATACACTGTCACCATCGTCAAGTAGTGATATCTTGACATTTTCCTTTCCAGTCTGTATCCCTTTGACCTCCTTTTGTTGTCTAATAGCTCTGAGGAGGACTTCCAGTACTATATTGAATAGGTAGGGAGAGTATGGGTAGCCTTATCTTGTCCCTGACTTTAGTGGGATTGCTTCAAGTTTCTCCATTTAATTTGATGTTGTCTATTGGGTATTGTGTCTGATTCCCTTCTGGGTTTCTGTGAGAAGATTAAGGGCAGTGGGAAGATAGTGGATATAGTGAGATAGACTCACTTCTGCTTGGCTGTGTGGGGGTCCCAGTTGGCAGGTGTCTCACCTGTGTTTCTGATTAGGGCAGACCTCCTGGGAACTGGCAGGCTGGAGAGTTCAGCGTGGCCAGGCATGCCAATCTATCACTTATGTTCATTTAATGTATGATGTTCCTAAGAAGTAATTTCAGACGGGATTCTAAATTTTAGGCTAGAACAAGGAAGTAGGCTTCAGACATGAAAATGACTTTGGTCTAGGACAGGAAAGTAGACTCAGATACTTTGGTCATCCCGATAAGCCCTTAGAAACAGTGAACACAGGAGTGTTCATGGAACTGACTGTTTGTGTTTATTGTCTTGTTTGTTCTTTGACTATTTGCATCTATTGTATTGCTAGTTCCTCAGCCTAGAACTGACCTGAATACATGCATATAATTAAAATGGTATAAAAACATAAAGGAGGAGAGGAGATGGGATGGGGGTTCTAGGGAGGGGAAATGAGGAAAGGGGATGACATCTAAATAAATGACATTGTAAATAAATAAAATATTCAATAGAAAATAAAAAATATATAACAGAAAAAGCATGTTTTTGAGAAAGTAAATGGATAGATTTTGTTTTTTGATCTGTTCAGTCAGTATTTGTCCTATGTTTGGATAATTGAGGTCATATTTAAACTTACATGTTTCAACTTGAGTGATAATGAAATGTGTTTGCTAATTGTGACCATCTTGTTATATTTTGATAATGAATGTTATGCAGGGGTCCTATTGGTAGGGTAAGTCCTGAAGGAGATGTAGGGCTTTGCTGCAGCACTGGAAACGTTGCAGGCAAAGATATGAAACTCAGGTTATACTCTGAAGAGGAGCATAGGAAGTCTGGATACAGTGGGATTTGTAGGTGCCCAGATGGAAATTTGGGTGGTTATACATACAGCTGGAAGCATAGAACTTAACTTTAATAAAGATGAGTTAGTTAAAGTTAGACTGGGGAACAGAGACTGGAACCCTGGTGGACTGTCCTGTCCAGCAGGGCATTAAACAGGGGTCTGGGGAGGTCACCTGAAAAAGAGCCTGGGGGTTAGGGGGAACAGGCAATGATGCAAAGAATGGCTATCTGTCTATAGGCTGATCAAATCATAATTTTTACTTTTTCACACAGGGGTTATATACACAAAAATGCAGGAGGGGGGAAGGGGATGATGCAGGAGCATAGGTGTTCAGAGAGAGTACAGATATCTTCCAGAACAGTGTGTCAGCTGGGTGACAGTTCAGGGGACAGGACACTATGACTCCACCTATGATTCACTTGTCCTTATCTAAGTTGGTACTGTCCACCAAGTTCACCTATCTACAAGGTCTTTGACTGAGGCTTGGCAAATTTCCACCTAAGCTGCTTGTTTACAATAGCTTCTAGCCATCTGTTTCAGTGTTTTTCCACAGAGATCCAAGACTTTGTGTTAGAATGCTTGTCAGGCCTATAGCTGACCCCAGGCCTTCAGTGTATAAGCAGGGCTGCCCCTGACATGTTATCTGGACAGTGGACATGTCCAGATAACACTGAAGCACTGACTGTAGGATCTAAGTTACATCAGATGGATTAAGGTAAATCAAAGGTTGGGTTTTCATCAGGAAAAATGCTGGAGGAGGATATGTTAAGTAGGATGATAGAGTTGATTTAGAGGAGTTAGTACAGTAAGGATAAGCCCTGGAGGAAACCCAGAGGTTAACTGTAGCACAGAAGGGAGTGATCAGACTGGTGTAATAACTGTTTTGTTAATTATCTTTTGGACCAATTTGGGTGAAATTTTATGCCTGAATGTAAAACTCTAAGTCACTTTAATTTTCTCAAGCTTTACATTTTTTAATGAATGGTGAGAAACCTATTGCTTGTAAAGAATTAAGTTGTATTTGTTCTTGATCAATATTTTCATATTCTTATATTTGGATATAAATATTTGGATATATACTTTGGATATACATTCTGAAGTCTTAACATTAACCTAAATATGTGAATGTAAACTCCTGAGGTATTTATTTTAGAGATATGAATGTTATATATAATCACATCATGTTTCTACTGTTAAAATGTAAAAGTTTGATTCCCTGCCTCTAAAAAAGAATAGTATACTATAATAGTAATGGAAGTGCTATTATATTTTATATTTTATGAATGCTCATGTGACAATGGTATCTTTTTTCCTTTTGTTTACTGGATATTTTATTAATTTACATTTCAGATTTCATCCTCTTTCCTCATTTCCCCTCCCTAGAAAACCCCTATCTCATCCCTCCTCCTCCTCCTTTTTGCTTTTATACCATTTTAATTACATGCAAGTATTAAGGTCAATTCTAGGTTGAGTAACTAGCAATACAACAGATGCAAATAGTCAAAAAACAAGCAAGACCATAAACACAATCAAAGAACAAGCAAGGCAATAAACAAAGTCCTGTGATCACTCCCATGATCACTGTTTCTAAGGGCTTATCAGGATGATCAAAATATCTGATCCAATTTCCCTGTCCTAGCCCAAAGTCATTTTCATGTCTGAAGCCTACTTTGTTCTAGCCCAGTATTTAGATTCCTGCCTGCAACTACTTTTTTGTTCTAGCCTACGATTTAGATTCCTACCTGAAATTACTACCTTGTTCTGGCCTAATGTCAGATTCCTGCCTGAAGCCCACTTCCTTGTCCTTGGCCAGTATCATATTCCTGCCAAGCAGCCAATTTCCTTGTCCTTGGCCCATGTCAGATTCTTCCCAAGTGGCCTCAAAGGCTCTCTGCCTCTCCCTCTTTTTTATTTCATAAACAAGACTGAGCCTGTCTTAGATCATTCTGACAAAAATGGCTTTCTTACCTGTCATGGAATATGTATTATCAAAAGTAATGCATTTCTATCTTAGGTTGGTAAGGCTCTGTACAGAATCTTACCTGTCCTTGGCTTGCCAACCTGTTAAATTAATAACTCTGTCTGGGGGTCCATTTTCAGAGTCTAGCCATGTACTATGGCTGCCAACATGTCGATGTTGTTAAAGAGAAGCTTTAACACAATGGGCAGGAATAAAAGTATTCCCCAGACAAAAAGGGCTAGCATGATCAAGCTATATAGACCATCCTTGAAGCTTTACCAAAATGAAAATATTGACCTCAGGCCATGGGTAATTTTATCAACAGTATCTGCTGCATCAACATTCAGCATAGCAGCATTGTTTAAATTCATAATCTCACTATCAAAGTTAAAACATCCAGAGAGCTCTTAGAATTATGCCAAATATACTACAAGTGTCTTTAAACTTTTTCCAAATTATAATGACTATCATTGTAATTTTTAGGAGTAACACAAATCCAATGGTATTTGGCATGACTCGAGATGGCTCCTTACTCTTAATCTCTGAACCTCCTTCCAATAATTTGAATAGGATAAAAATTATCAATCCCTTCTTCCAAATGTCTATATGAATCCTCTTGTATATTCAACACATTAGTAACATTTTTTTTGCTAAATGATTAACAAAAGTAGCCTCTTGTGTCAAAGCAATTGCAGAAGCAGTGGTGCTAGCAATTAATGTAATTAAAGCTGTTATACCAGCAATAGTCAAGCCCACTACCCTTTTGCTTCTGCTTAAAGACTGGTTCACTTCTTCCAGTACTTGCAAGTTTTTTTCAGAAAAAATATGTAACTTCACAAATTTGCATGTCATCCTTGCACAAGAGCCATGTTAATCTTCTTTGTATTGTTCCAATTTTAGTATATGTGCTGCCAAATCAAGCACAGTAATGGTATCTTTACAATTACAGGAACTTCAATATTGCATTAGCTGTATTAGGTTTTCATGAATTGTTTGCTGCAAAGCTCACTTCATCAGAACAATTCTGGGAAAGTTAGAGGGAAAAAAATATATTAGTGCACCATATCTTTCATAGTATCTAGAGTGGCATTTTTGTCTTCTTATTGAAACAGAAGTCATTCATATTTTTATTCTTCTGTGATTTTCTTTAGCATAATCCAACATGATTCTTGACTTGTAATGTATTTTAAAAGATTTAATAAGTCATACATTAAAACTATGGCAATATTGTTAATTGATGTTTCATTCTCATGTAAAAATTGGATGTTGAACTCTGAAAAATGTTGTACACTTATCTTTGCTATCAGTTAAGTGCCAATGTGTATTTGTTACCTTATATTGTTGCAGAACCATACGGCAGTTGGCACAAGAACAGTTCTTTTTAATGTGTACCAGATGTTGCATGGGACATAGACCTCTGCTGTCCTTCATTACTCTACTCTTTACCATTTTGGGGGTAAGACATTTTTAATGTACCTGTCAATATGATCTATTCCTAAAAATGAAAGATAATCAAGTAATAAATACAACTTTAATTTCATTTAAGTCATGATCAGTAGGAATAGATATGATATTATGAACATTAAGAGATGTTTTTGACAATTAAGTCAGTACTGATCCCAATATTTTTTTGATATTTCAGAGTGCAGCAACAGAGAAGGGTAAACATTCAGATGTCTACTTCACACTTTTAAGGCGTCTTCTAACTTATTCTTACAACAGCAACATTCATGTACCCAATGTTGACAATCTTCTCAATGACGAAATTGAGTGGCTTAAAAGGGTTAGGGTAAGATTTATAAAATTCAGATTATTTTATTGTTAAAATAAATTTAAAGAGAATGTATTCACTTATTTAAATTGTACCAGAATGTTCTGTATGAAAATTTGCAAGAGGAACAGTTGACTTTTGGTCACAGTTTTTAACCTAATTCTTCCAGATTTATTCATTTTGAACTATTGTATTTACTATGAGTATGTTGTACAAACAGCTCACATAATGACAGCCAACAAGCAAAGAAAATGTGTTGATGGGCTTCTTGTTTCTACTTCACTCAGGCTTCTAACCTTTAAGATGTTTTAATTCATATTTAGGACATATTTTTCTCTCTTGAAAAATACAAACACCTTCAAAGGTGCTTTGTAATCCCTTGAACTCTCTTAGTCCAAGCAAGTTGACAGGAAGATTAACAATTGCAGAGGTTTTATAACTTTTAAGTATTTATTTTGTTTTGAATACTACAAATAAACTACAGATGGTTATATTCCCTTTATTTTTAATACTCAGAAGTCGGAAGGAATATGATCAGGAATTCAACCAAATTGGCAAACAGCAAGTCGGAACTAAGCACAGGCAACAAGACACTAAAATTCAATGAAATTTTTAAAAGGCAAAATGTTTTTCAATTGGTGATGAATTACAGAAAATGCATAGCTTGTTTGGATTAATTATACTTGATGTTCTGATATTTATTTATATTTATTTTGGTATATCAACCTTTGTGAATTACAATGTTACATTTTAGGGACATTTGTATGTACATATGTTGATTCTCTGTTTGGGTTTTTTGGGTTTTTTGTTGTTTTTTGTTTTTGAGGTGTTTTCCTTTGTTTTTTTTTTTTTTTCAAGGCAAAACCTTACTATATTATCCAAATAGGACTTCAACCTAATGTCCTAGTACCTTAGCCTACAGAGAAGTTGTAAGATTATAGATTACAGCTAAATATGTTTATGCTAGTGGTTTATTTTTAATCAGTGTTACATTTACCAGCCTGAAATCTTTTATAATATAAAGTTCAAAATTTTTAACATTGAGATAGCCATTATTCTAATAGTTTGTTAAACCTACAACTGCTGAAAGATTTCTAAATCCACATTTTTTTCACTGGCACCAAAGAACCTGTTTTTTTATACAGAAATCCTGTTATACTCTTGCATACTCCATAATATCAAAGGGCAGCTGTGGCCACAAACACTAGTAGATGTCATTGAAATTTCTTTTCTCCCAAGATTGTAAAACTTAGAGAAATTGTGCATACATTCTCAGAACATTTATTGTGGCTTCCTACCCCTTCCTATGTCCTTCATAAATTAGACTTGTATTATTTTTCTTTGCAGGATTACATTAAAAATACAGGAGAAACAAGTGTAGAAGACCCAATCTTAGAAGGCCATCTGGGAGTAACAAAAGAGTTACTTTCCTTTCAAACTCCTGAGAAAAAGTATCATATTGGTTGTAAACCAGGAGGTGCTAATCTTGTTAAAGTAAGTTATAAGTTCATAAGTGTATGTACATGTTTGTATGTATAAGTTTAGGAGTGTGCATATTGTGTACATGTTTTCCTCCTTATTTAAAATTTAGGCTCATTGTTTGTTCACCACTAAATGTAGAGCTGCCATTCAAGCTTCCAAGGATTCTCCTTTTCTATGCCTCCAATCTTTAGAAATACTGGGATTCCAGGCACTTAATACTTTTCATGGGTCCTAGGGTTTCAAACTCAGAATCTTATACCAGAATCACAAGTGTTTTTACTTGCTAAACTATCTTCCCCAACACTTTAGTTCCAAATTTTTATTCTGAAATATAGACATACTGTTAGTCCTAGAATTTTGGAGTCTAAGGCAGGCAGCTTTCTGTGTCAGTCAAAGGTAAATGATTTTTCCCAGGAGAAAAAGCAAACTGTTAGGACCTTTTATGTGTTTAGAATATGTTTCTAATTAAGCTCTGTTAATGTGTTGTATCTTTTTTAAATTTTTAAATATTTTAAAATATTTTATTAATCTGGGGTTTTTGTTGGTGGTGGGGTTTTTTTAGTTTTTTTGAGACAGGGTTTCGCTGTGTATCCCTGGCTGTCCTGGAACTCACTCTGTAGACCTTGAACTCAGAAATCCACCTGCCTCTGCTTCCCAAGTGCTGGGATTAAAGGAGTGCACCACCAGTGTCTGGCTTAAGCTGGTTTATTAAGACAGATTTGAATATTTTTCTCTCACTTATTAATTTTTTCAGAACAGTATATTTTGATTGTGTTTCCACACTTCCCTACCTACCCAATTTTATGTTCTCTTTCTTTCCTTCTCCTTCTCCCTCTCCCTCTCCTTCTCCCTCTCCTTTTCCCTCTTCTTCTCCCTTTCCCTCTCCCTCTCCCTCTCCTTCTTCTTCTCCCTCTACCTCACCTTTCTCTCTCCTCTTTCTCTTGTCTTCTTCCCTCTCTCTCTCTCTCCATGTTTTCTAAAACACTCCTTTTAGAAAAATCTGATTTTTCCTTTTCCAGTGGGTATCCATTACTGGTGGTAGAAGTGGGACCCTATTTGCTTTGAACCTGACTGTGCATATTGCCATTGTTTTTGAGATTATATTTTAATTCAGTCTTGTTGTCTCTGGAAGATAGCTATTTGATTGATTGGTGTTGTTCACTACCTCTGGCTCTTAAAATTTGTCTCCTCTCCTGAATAGATCCCTAAGCCCTGAGAGGAGTTTAGGCAAGACATCCCACTTAGGACTTAGTGCTTCAAAGTCTCCTCTTTCTGCATCATCTAGTTATGAGTTTCTATTAATTCCTATCTACTACAGGAGGAAGCTAGGTAGGCATTTGATTGCTGAAGGTTTTAACCTTTTTGTTCTAGTAAATTTTATTTTGTTACTTTATATGTGAACAAGATAGGGGCCATCTTGATAGCTGATCTCCTATTATTTACTTTCAAAATATTTTCTCTCTGTAAAAACTATAATTAAATTTCTGACTTTAGATTTTTAAATATTTTATTCTTTGGCAATTTGATATGTATATAAAGTCTATTTTAATCATATTTCAAACATACTATTTCAGACTCCCTCATTTACCCCCAAATAGGCCAATTTTTTTCATGTCTTTGCTTTTTTGTTTTGTTTTGAGTCACTGAGTCCAAATGTTCTGCCTGTTGGAAACTTGCTTGCCTCTTTGCCTTGAGCTTGTGCAAATATACATATATATATATTATATTATATTATATTATATTATATTATATTATATTATATTATATTATATTTATAATAACTATTATATTATATTTATTATATAATATATATAACATATTTTAGCCATGACACTGTAAGTTC
The DNA here is from genome assembly GCF_011762505.2 of Arvicanthis niloticus. Taxonomy (NCBI): domain Eukaryota; kingdom Metazoa; phylum Chordata; class Mammalia; order Rodentia; family Muridae; genus Arvicanthis; species Arvicanthis niloticus. The sequence continues at coordinate 325,149 of NW_023044978.1, read as the reverse complement.
ACTCACTATGTAATGTCTAAAGTTCCACAGCTCTTATCTCCAATTCTTAAATTATTTTTGGTCCTTCTTTCATGTGTTCTCTGCACCTTAGAAACTTGATAATGATACTTCATTTAGGACTGGGCATTCAATAGTTACTTATTCTGTACACTCTGACCAGTTATGACTATCTGCATTACTAACTACTGCTGAAGAGGCTTCTCTGGCCAATGTTAGGCTTGGTAGCACTAATATACAAGCAGAAATATTTAAAAGATAAATTGACAACATACCCATTTAACAGTAGTAGAAGCCCTTTGCCCTGCCTCCTACCCATTTCCCTTCTCCATTCTCTGACAGTAGGGCCTGTGAACTCCCAGGACATGGGCTTTTGATAAGTTTACAGTGCCATGCATGAATTTTTTGCATAGAGTAGGGTAGATTAGTCTACCTCTAATCAAAAGGTAGTCATATCCATAATCTCGGGCTAGTGTTGCACCAGTGTACACATCTTCCCTATTAGGTCTGTATTGTAACATTTAGTACCCAGCAATGGGTAAGATGGTATCTTCTCTCCCACATCAGTGTCTTCAAATCACTGTGAATGTAACTTACAGGAAGGAAGTTTTCAGTTTGTTGTGTTTATGTCTCTTGTAACCAAAGTATGCTGTGTCATCTCCAAAATGATTTTAACATCTTGTTATGGTGGGCATTCAGAAGCAGTAACAATAGCTTAGGTTGGTTTAGCTACCTCCGTGGTCTCCTTGACTAAAACTGGGATTTTTTTTAATTAATGACTATCTTTTGGGGAATATGTAAAACAGAGGATAAATGATGCCATAGATTTTATCACACAGTATTTTTAGTGGCTCTTGGTGTGTCATTTCCCAAGATCTTAACTCAGATATTATGATTCTTAGTTTTAAGACAAGAAATCCATTAGGTGCTGAGAAGATGGTGTATTCTTTTGTATTAAGGTGAAATGTTCTGTAGATATCTGTTAAATCCATTTGGTTCATAACTTCTGCTTCACTGTGTCTCTGTTTAGTTTCTGTTTCCATGATCTGTCCATTGGTGAGAGTGGGGTGTTAAAGTCTCCTACTATTATTGTGTGAGGTTCAGTGTGTGCTTTGACCCCAGTGGAGGAGTTAGAGCAAGGACTAATGGAGCTGAAGGGGTTGCCACCCCATAGGAAGAACTATCAACCATCAGATCCCTAGAGCTCCCAGGGACTAAACCACCAACCACAGAGTACACATGGAGAGCCCCATGGCTGCAGCCGCATATGTAGCAGACAATTGCCTTATCTGGTATCAGTGGGAGGGAGGTCCTTGGTCCTGTGAAGACTCGATGCCCCAGCATAGGGGAAGGCTAGGGCACTGAGGCACTAGTGGAAGGGCAGGTGGGGGTGCACCCTCATAGAGGCAATGGGTAGAGAGGGAGAGGATAGGAACTTTGTGTAGGCAAAACTGGGAAGGGAGATAACATTTGAAATGTAAATAAATAAAATAATAAAAATATGAAAAAAGACAAATCCTATGTGTACTATTATGTTTATAATGAAAAGAGAAAAAAGGAGAAACTACAATTCATTATCCCACACTTAGAATTAGATGTATATACTCCTTTCCCCTTCCTTATCTGCCAACCCTTACTCTTTCCATATAGTCCTCTTATTACTCTCTACCTTTGCTACGACCATACAGGATGGATACTAATGAAAAGTATGCTTGAAATTTTCTTTGTCTTTGGTTTGTTTCATATTATACATTCATACATACATACAAATAATTTTGAGGTTGGTTCTTTGTTGCTTTGTTTTTCAAGCCAGGAGTTTTTTTGTTGTTGTTGTTTTGCATTGGCTTTCCTGGAACTCTGTTGACCAAACTTGCCTTGACCACAGAGATTATAAAATCATTATGCAGCCTTATATGATTGCTATTTGCTACATCTGGATTCATCCTGATATTGTGTTCAAATGAGATTTTCTGTCTTCAGATACTGTTTTCTTTTTTCTTTTGTTCTTTTGTTCTTCCTCTCTCTCCCTTTAGCTCAATCTCTTGATTTTACTTTGTAAGTAAAGGAAAAGAGTTTAACTTGGATGTATTTTGTATTTATTTAAAATGAACTTAATGTTAGTTTATGATTTTTAGCTTTTCATCTAGAAAATTTATGGTATTCATTCATTACTCTTATTTTTGGTTATCTGAAACAGTTTTTGAGTTAAGCATTTAAGTCAATTGTCAAATAATTGTAAAAGTATTTTCTTACAAGAAATTTAGTTTTTCTAAACATGTATTTATACTAGTATAATGTGTAATGTCTTTTTCTAACTCCTTAGGAATTAATTGATGATTTCATCTTTCCTGCATCCAAAGCTTACCTGCAGTATATGAGAAGTGGGGAACTGCCAACCAAGCAAACTATTCCAGTCTGTGGTTCACCAGCTACAGTTAATGCTGGCTTTGAACTACTTGTAGCTTTAGCTTTTGGTTGTGTAAGGAATCTTAAACAGATAGTAAACTGTTTGACTGAAATGTTTTACATAGGCACACCATTAAATAGTAAGTAAAATGTAAAATTCTTGTTTACTATGTCTCCATATTTTATTGTTTAAAATGTAAGACCTTTGTAAGCAGAAAGTTTATATATTGAATGCACTGGTATTAATTGTGTTTTGTAATTTAGCATAATAAATTTTATTTAAACATATCTGTCATGAAATCTAAACTCCAAGATATCTAGAACCAGAAATGATGCCAACAGTATAAACATTTAAACACTAGGTACTGTGAAGAACTTTATATGCTTATTTAGAGTGTTACATGTTAACTGAATTCTGAGAATAAAATCATTTTTAAGATCCAAAGAGAATATTCAAGTGACTTATGTGCTTTCCATGCCCTCAATGTGGGTCTGGAGATCTTACTCAGAAAAGTGCATACCTTGATCCTCAAACTAGAGAGAGTGAAGTAGATGAATTTGAGTTCACAGAGTGCTTTAAGGTAGCAAGTTGGAAGATCACTGGAAAGCATAGCAAGTCCTGGGTTTTGAGACATAAAAAGTGGAGGGTGGGAAGTAGATAGTTTTAAGTGTAATGTCAGAATGTAAAATCATTATATTATTTTAGGAAAGAAGCAATACTTATGTATATAATTGGTACTATTATTTAGAAGAAAGTTTAAGACCTGAAATTGTGTTATATACTATCTTTCAGAGTAAAAGCAATATTTTGTTCTTGCATTAACTTAAACAGTAGATCTTCTGTATTCTGGAGAACTTAGAATGAAAAATTATTTCTCAAAATTAGTAGTCATCTATTTGCCTAATACATTTGCATTGCTGACATTTTCAAGGATACCAAAATACAAAAGAAAAATTATTTATTTTCTATCTGTTTCTTGTTCCTGGTCCAGAGGTTGTGTGTATGCAAATTGTGCATGCTCCATGTGTCTGTCTCCTTTAGATTGATTTAACCCACCCCACATAAAAAGAAATGTAGTAAATGTTCTTAGCTTTATTTTATAGTTAGTATTTTTGTCAGCATTTGGAAGTCTGATTCTTTTAGATTTTGTTTTGTTGTTAGTATTTTTCTTAAGACACGGTGTAAGTAGACCTGGAACTTGACTATGTGGGCTAAGCTCACCTTGAAGTCATGGAGTTTGATATCCCTCTGACTCTCAAATGCTGAGAAGAAAGATGTATGACACTAAGCTTAGCTAGATGTCTGATTCTAATTAATATTGATAACTTTCAATTTAATATATTTTTGATTTATGCTGTATTCTTAATTTGTGATAATACTTTTTTTTTTTTTTGAGACAGGGTTTCTCAGTGTAGCCCTGGCTGTCCTGGAACTCACTCTGTAGACCAGGCTGGCCTCGAACTCAGAAATCCACCTGCCTCTGCCTCCCAAGTGCTGGGATTAAAGGCGTGCGCCACCACTGCCTGGCTTGTGATAGTACTCCTAACTTGTGTAATTTACTTATAAATTATTGATGATCCTTAAATTGGTTTTCATTTTTGCCGAGTATAGGGAATTTAAATGATAGGTTTTTCTTACATTAATTTTAGTTATACTGTCTCCTTCTCTTATTACAACAAACAAAATTGTGGATCTAAAGTAAAAGTTCTCAACCAATGAGTTATGACCACTTTGGGGTTTGAATGACCATTTCACAGGGGTTCTCTAAGACCATGGAAAGCAGACATTTCATTAAAATTCATAACTAAAAAAATTACAGCAGTGAAATTAGTTTATAGTTTGAAGTCACCACAACATGAACAACTATATTAAAGGGTCACAGCATTAGGAAGGCTAAGGACCATTGATCTAGACAAAGCAAAAAAAAACTTTATTATGAGGAAAAGTAAATGTTTATGTGTAAGAATTTATTTTTATTAATAGAACTATGGTTTAAAACAGTAATTTTTAAAATTAAGAAGATTGTAATGTTTTATTTATTATAATAGTTTTGTCCACAGTAAATTCAATATATTAATTTTAAAGGTACTAAAGTATTTGTACTCTTTATTCCTCTAATTATTGATGTTTTACTAAATTATAGAAATTCAGTATTAAATACTGTCTTGTACAAGAAGTTCTAGGAAAAGTGTAAATAGAAATAGTATTAATAAAAGTATGGATTCAATTTGGCTTACATTACTTAAAAGAAAATTTTAGTGTTCCAAATAATCTCTTGAGTTAAAAAAAAAACATTGTCTTAGGGTAAAGACTGTATAAATTGAAAAACTCATCTTTATGATGTAAGCATTTTGTTTTCTTCTCTCAGCTTGTGAAGCCCTTGCTGAATGGGAATATTTACCACCTGTTGGACCCCGCCCACCAAAAGGATTTGTGGGACTCAAAAATGCTGGTGCTACTTGTTATATGAACTCTGTAATCCAACAGCTATACATGATTCCTTCAATCAGGAACAGTATTCTTGCAATTGAATGCATGTGGAATGATACAGATGATGATATATTCAAAGATGAAAGACAGGACAGTGAGGTAAGTATTAATCAAGTTTTGTTTTATTTTTCAAAATTGAAGAATGGGTATTCTTACTCTCCCTGTGGAGAATAGTTTATTGTACTGTATTTGATGACAGGGGCAGAATATCTGATTTTTTTACCTCTGGCATACTATAGTTCCCTTTTATAGAATATAGAGTGAAAAGTCCAATCATGCTATTTGAAATTTAAGTTGTGTTTCTAGTAGACCATGTTACTTCTCGGTTGTTGTCTTCAGTACTGATAAAGATGCATAATCATGCTAGCTATAAGTAAGTGGTGCAGACAAAATATAAAACTTCAAAATCTCATTTTTGTTCTTAGTCATTTTATGTTTCATGTTGTCCATACTATAAAATGTTGTCAGCTTGTATACTTGTTTCTATTTCCTGGTTATGAATATATATTATGAAGTTTAAGTATAAGCAAAGATTATAAAAAGATGTTTAGTTATCTGTAAAACAGCTAAATTATAAAAGCTCTCAATTCTTCTATGAAGAGATTACTGTGCTACTACAATTCCTCTTAATAGCTGTAATATTGGGTGTTAATATTTTTATTTCGTGTATTTTAAAACACAATGAATATGGCATTGTTCCCTCAAGATGATATGAATACTAGAAGTTTTGTAAATTTTCCCATGAATCTTGTAAAGACATTCATGTGTTCCCAATCCAGTCTACTTGACCAAAATTTAGAATATTACCCTCATTGAACATTGAATATTAGTCAATGTTCAGAATTTTTTTTATAATTATTCTTTGTATTGTATGTGTGGTGGGTTCGGTTGCTATGCATACACATGCAGAATCCAGTGGACGTTGTCAAGTGTCTTCCTCTATCTCACTTTGCCTTACTCCCTTGAGACAGAATTTCTCACTCAACAGGAAGCCCATCAGTTCTGCTAGCTAGCCTGCCAGAGAGCTGTATCTGCCTCCAAATGCTGAACTACTCAGCTCATGCTCTGCTTTTTATGTAGGTAAAAAGTGCTGTTAGCCATCATACCATCTCCCTAACTGTATTTTAAAACTTTATTACATCTGAAGGAGTTCATGACATTCCACCTAGAAATAAATATGTAATTGTATAAATTGGAATGTGTTTTACAAATGGGAAATTCAAAGTAACGTAAGTCATTTATTCATGTGATACCTATTTTATTTGACTATATTTGAAAAACTTGTTTTGTTATTTTTGTATTGTTTTTGGTGTACTCTAGAACAACGTTGATCCCAGGGATGATGTATTCGGATATCCTCATCAATTTGAAGATAAACCAACATTAAGTAAAGTAGAAGATCGAAAAGAGTACAACATTGGTGTTTTAAAACACCTTCAGATAACCTTTGGACATTTAACTGCTTCTCAACTACAGTACTATGTGCCAAGAGGATTTTGGCAACAATTCAGGTAAATTATTGGTAGATTTCATTTAAATTTTTATTTAACTCGCAGTTAACAATAATCTTAAACTTTTAAACATGCACATTATGATATATAGTTGTAATATTCAAATAATGGTAGTATTTTTATTGTCAGTTTTAGTCAGTTTTTTCCTTACTATATTCAAATAGTAAAATGAATATATTGCCATAATATAAAGAAACTATTCTGTACTGTCAGAAAATATAGGGCTACTATATGTTTTGTGTTTTTGTTTTTATTCTGTAACTCATAAAATGAAATACTAAAGTACAGTTATTTGGAACTGATACTTCTAAACTAAAGCAAATATCAGATTATTTTATCAGTTATTTCTGAGTTTATAAGCTTTATGGGTGTAATTTTTTTCTTTTTTGCTGTGTTTTAAGGTTGGTTTTGGGTTTAGTTTCTTTTATGAGACATGAATTTATGTATAGCTCAGGCTGATCTTGAATCCTGTGTGGCTGAAACTGTCACTAATCCTCCATTCTTTGCTCTCCAAATACAGTATTACAAATGTGACTCAATTATATTTGTGATTCACCATGCTAGGCTTTCAAAAGCTTTTTTTAATTAATATGATAATGATTCATAATAATACTTAAAGTCTTTTTAATATCACTAAATATCCATCACTCTCTTCTCTCTCTCTTTTTCTCTCCCTTCCCCTCTCTCTCTGTCTCACACACACACACACACACACACACAATGTGAGTTTTAGGAAGCATAGTTTGAGGTCTGTTTGCTACAATTTGCTATCATATCTTTGACTCTTGACATCAAGTTTACTTTTCATTTTTGATAAATTGTCTTGTTAGGTTTTGCTTTTGTGTTGTTTTTAATTTGAAAATGTTTGTTTGTTTCTCTAATGATAAAACCAATGCGTTTACTCTTGATATTTTTCTCGATTTTTATGTTCAAGTTACATTCTAGCTTTTTCCATTTTAGGAAAGGGACTCTAATACTTAAGTATCTTAGTTGGGATTTCCATTGCTGTGATAAACCACCATAAACAACTCCAGCTTATATTATAATTCAATGCTGAGGAAAGTCAGGACAGCAACTCAAATAGGAAAGGAACATGCATACAAAAATACAAAGCAGATTTCACAGAGGAGGAGTGTTGTTTGTTATCTTGTTCCTCATGGCTTCCTCAGCACCTAGGACCATCAGCCCAGATGTAGCACCATCCACAATGAGTCAGACATCAATTAGAAAAATGCTTTATACACCAATCTAGTCGAAATATTTTCTCTCTTGAGGTTTCCTCTTTCAAAATAAACCATCTTGTGTCAAGCTGACATAAAAGTAGCCAGCACAACAAATCTGTGGACCCACTAATTTAACAAGAAATTAGTTATTTCATTCAAGTACCTCACTCTTAACTTAAAGGTTTTTTTTAGAATCCTTTAATTATGGCCACTTCTTTCTGTTCTATTCAGAGCATGTTCTTTGACTGTATTACTTTATTTTGCTCTCATAATCAAATTTGACAAATTTTATGTGTTTCAGTATTAATTCCTATTGTACATAAGATGAACTGATACTGTACATCAAAAGAGTGATATTTACATGCAGTAGTATTATTCAGTTCTATATCATAAGTTTTGCCTTGTTCTTTATTTCAGCTATTTCTTTGCTTTCTTATCCCCATATATCCTACAAAGTTTAGCTTTCAAGTTAACATTTCAATTCTTCCATGTTATTCCCAAGTTTTTCTAAAAATATTTTGCCACTTATTTGTATGTGCACAATTACTAAGTAATTTTACAGTTGAGGAAGAAAGCCACACAATTTGGCCTTTTGAAAAACATCTGTATTTAAAGGTACTAAAGTGTAAGTTTTTTTATTCAAATATAAATATATTTGTGACTTTTTGTGATGATGATACTGGGTATGCCATTATTATTCATTCATACTGTTAATATACTAGATGGAAAATATTTTTAGTGTCATTCTGTCATAAAATTTGAATAAAAATTCAAATAATAAAAAATCATCATTATAATCATTAAAAAATTACATTTAATACATGTCATAGTGTTTTGTGTATCCAGGAGTAGTGGTTCACTCCAGTAATCCAAGCACTGGACTTTCATAATTTTTAAAGCTCAAATTTGCATAAATACATTTATGCAAAATAAATCTATAGAGTAAATACAAAAATATAGGATAAAAATATTTTGTTTTGTTCTAGAGACTTTTTTTGAATCTGAGTCCCACTTTGTAGTTTTATTCTTCACTATGTTTTTCAGAGTAGTCTTGAATTTGCAAGTATTAAATTAAGCGTGTACCACCATGCCTGTTTGTTGTCACTTTTCATTATTATTATTTAGAAATATTAAGGTTTACTAGAAGATTTAATTTTTAAAAATTAATAAATGTGTGGCCACATGGTAACACACACATTTACAATTTTTTCTAGCACTGGAAAAGCACTGGCAGGCAGATCTCAGTGATAGACAAGCCTAGCATACATAACAAGTTCCTGGCCAGACAGGGGTGTGTAATGAGATCTTATCTCTGATAATAACTATTATTATTATTATTATTATTATTATTATTATTATTATTATTAAAAATATTAATATTAAAATATATTCTATATATTTTATTTTTATATACTTTGTATATTTTCATATACATTAAACATAATTTAATTATTATTAATAAAGACATTTTCTCTATCAGTAAGTAATACCCTGGATACTCAAAAAAATCCCTTGATACTGCAGCACTAACACCATAAAATTATGCCTGTTGTTATTTTATAACCATAATGAATAATAATTTAAATATCTGTTTTCTGATGGTTTAAGGCAACCCCGTGAAAGGGTTGTTTGACCCACAAGTTGAGGATGACTGCCCTATAAGAATGGAAAAAATGATAGTTTACAACTGGGTGAAGGTACTTGGCAAATATGTATACAGACAGAATAAATCAGGAACTTTCTCAAAAAGTTAAAACTAATTTAGAACTTTGAAACAAATAAGGTACTTGAAGAGACACTTAACCTGCTAGACATTGTTTATGTCTAATCCTAGCACTTTAGAGGCAGAGTCAGGAGTGCCAGCAGTTCTAGTCCAGTCCACACTACACAGTTGAGACAATATGACGAACTATAAATGGTGTGAAACTTCTTTGCTTTCTATTAGTCATTGGGTGTCACATTAAAACTGTAAGAGAAGTCTATGGTGGTAGCACACATGTTTAATCCCAGAGCTCAAGAGACATAGGCATGTGGATCTTCAAGACCGTCCTTGTCTATCTACATAGTGAGTTCCATAACAGTTAGGAACACATAAACACTCTATCAAAACAAACAAAATGCCTTTCAGAGTTAATAAGCTTAGTTTTTTAATTTAATCTTTTTTTTACTGTCCATATTTTATCCCCCTCCTGGTCCACTCTTTGACTGTTCCACATCCCATACTTCTATCTCCACCCGATCTCCACAAGGATGTCCCTCCACCCACCAGACCTCCCCACTCCCTGGGGCATCCAGTCTCTTAGAGGATTAGGTACATCTTCTCTGACTGAGTCCAGACCTGGCAATCCTCTGCTGTATATGTGTTGGGGCCTCATATCAGCTGGTGTATGCTGCCTGGATGGTGGTCCAGTGTCTGAGAGATCCTGGGAGTCCAGGTTAATTGAGTCTGCTGGTCCTCCTACAGGGTCGTCCTCCTCCTCAGCTTTTTTCAGCCTTTCCTTAATTCAACCATAGGGGTCAGTGGCTTAGTCAGTTGTTTGGGTGCATATATCTGCATCTGACTTTGAGCTGCTTGTTGTGTCTTTTGGAGGGCAGTCATAATTAGTCCCTTTCTGTGAGAGTTCCATATCCTCAATAATAGTGTCAGGCCTTGAGACCTCCCCTTGAGCTGGATCCCACTTTAGACCTGTCTCTGGAACTTCTTTTCCTCAGGTTCCCCTCCATTTCCATCCCTGTAGTTCTTTCAGATAGGAACATTTATGGGTTAGAGTTTTGACTGTGGGATGGCAACCCCATCCCTCCTTTGATGCCCTGTCTTCTATAAATTCTCTCTCCCCACTGTCAGGCATTTCATCTAAGGTTCCTCCCTTTGAGTCCTGTGAGTCTCTCACCTCCCAGGTCTCTGGAGAATTCTGGAGGAGCTCCCAATATAGTATCTCCCTAGGTTGCCTGTTTCATTCTTTTTGCTAGCCCTCAGGGCTGCAGTCTTTTTCCCTGACCAGTTACTGATCATGTTCCCCTCTTTCCCTCCCTGTCCCCTTTACAACTCAGGTCCCTCCCTCCCACCTCCTGTGATTGCTTTCTTCTACCTCCCAAGTGGACTGAGGTGTCCTCATTTGGGCCCTTCAGCTTGTTGATATTTTTGAGTTCTGTGGATTGTAGCCTGGGTATCCTGTACTTCCCCCTGCCCCCGCCTTTTTTGGTTAATATTCACTTACTAGAATTACCATGCATGTCCTTTGGGATCTGAGTTACCTCACTCAGGATGATATATTCTAGTTCCATCCATTTGCCTGCAAAACTCATAATTTTCTTGTTCTTAATAGCTGAGTAGTATTCCATTGTGTAAATGTCCCACATTTTCTGTATCCATTCCTCTGTTAGGGGACATCTGGGTTCTTTCCAGCTTCTGGCTATCACAAATAAGGCCACTATGAACATAGTGGAACACATGCCCCTGTGGTGTTTTTTTTTTTTTTTTTTTTTTTTGGTTATAGTCCCAAGAGTGGTATTACTGGGTCTTCAGGTAAATCTGTTTCTAATTTTCTGAAAAACCTCCATATTGATTTCCAGAGTGGTTGTACCAGTTTGCAATCCCACCAACAATGGAAGACTGTTCCTCTTTCTCCACATCCTTGCCAGCATCTGCTGTAACCTGAGATTTTTATCTTAGCCATTCTGATTGGTGTGAGGTGGAATCTCAGGGTCATTTTGATTTACATTTTTCTGATCACAAAGGATTTTGAACATTTAAGTGCTTCTCTACCATTTGAGGTTCCTCTATTGTGAATTCTCTAAGTTCTATGCCCCATTTTTTGATTGGATTGTGTTTGTTTTTGTTTTTGTTTTTTTGGTGGCTAGCTTCTTGAGTTCTTTATATATTTTGGATATTAGCTTATCAAATGTGGGTTTAGTGAAGATTTTTCCCCAAAATTATTTTTTCTGTAGGTTGCTGATTTGTCATATTGATTATGTCCTTTGCCTTACAGAAGTTTTTCAGTTTCAAGGTTTCATTTATCAATTCTTGATCTTAGAGAATGAACTATTGGAGTTCTCATTAGGAAATGTCCCCCTGTACCAATAAGTTCAAGGCTCTTTTGCACTTTCTCTTCTATTAGAGTCAGTGTATCTGGTTTTATGTTGAGGTCCATGATCTATTTGGACCTTTATGCAAAGTGACAAAATGAGTCTATTTTCATTTTTCTACATAAAGACTGCCAGTTAGCATCATTTATTGAAGATGCTTTCTTTTTTTCCATTGTATATTATTGTCTTCTTTGTCAAAGATCAAGTTTCATAGTGTGTGGTTTTATTTCTGGGTCTTCAGTTCTATTCTATTGATCAACTGTCCCCCTCTGTACCAATACCATGCAGTTTTTCCTCACTATTGTTTTGTGGTAAAGCTTCAGGTCAGGGATGGTGATTCCTCAAGAAGTTTCTTTATTGTTTAGAATTGTTTTTGCTCTTCTGGGTTTTCTGCCTTCCAGATGAATTGTTCTCTCTATGTCTTTGAAGAATTGTGTCAGGATTTTGATGGGGATTTCATTGAATCTATAGGTGACCTTTGGTAGGATGGCCATTTTAACTATGTTGATTCTGCTAATCCATGAGCATGGTAGATCTCTCCATTTCTCTGGTAGATCTCTGAGATCTTTTTTGATTTCTTTCCTGAGGGGCTTAAAGTTATTGTCATACACATCTTTCACTTGCTTGATTAGATTTACCCCATGATATTTTATATTATTTGTGGTTATTGTAAAAGGAGTTGTTTCCGTAATTTCTTTCTCGGCCTGTTTATTATTTGTATAAAGGAAGGCTACTGATTTATTTCAGTTACTTTTATATCCAACACTTTGCTGAAGTTGTTTATCAGCTGTACAAGTTCTGGTAGAATTTTTGGGGTCACTTAAGTATACTATCATATCATCTGCAAATAGTGATATCTTTACTACTTCCTTGCCAATTTGTATCCCCTTGATCTTTTTGTTATCTTATTGTTCTAGCTAGGACTTCAAGTACTATAGTGAATAGATATGGGGAGAGTGGGCAGACTTTTCCCTGATTTTAGTGGGATTACTTCAAGTATTTCTCTATTTAATTTGATATTGGCTGTTGGTTTCCAGTAAAATGCTTTTATTATGTTTATGTATGGGTCTTGAATTCATATCTCCAATACTTTTAACATAAGGGGTGTTGAATTTTGTCAAATGCTTTCTCAGCATTTAAGGAAATAATTATGTGATTTTTCTTCCTTGAGTTTGTTTATATAGTGGATTATGATAATGGATTTTTATATATTGAACCAACCTTGCATCCCTGGAATGAAGCCTACTTGATTGTGATGAATGATGGGTTTGATGTGTTCTTGAATTTGGTTTTCAAGAATTTTATTGAGTATTTTTGCATTGATATTCATAAGCTAAATTGGTCTAAAGTTCTCTGTTTTGGTTACATCCTTGGGTGGTTTAGATATCATAGTAATTGTGACTTCATAGAATGAATTAGATAGTGTTCTTTCTGTTTCTATTTTATGGAATAGTTTTAGGAATACTGGTATTAGGTTTTCTTTGAAGGTCTGGTAGAATTCTGCACTAAATCCTATGATTTTTTTCTCTTAGCACTGCTTTCATTGTGTTCCATAACTTTGTGTATGTTTTGTCATCATTTTCATTGAATTCCAGGAAATCTTTAATTTCATTTCTTCCCTAACCAAGTTATCATTGAGTAGAGTTGTTCAGTTTCCACATGTATGGGTTTTCTGTTGTTTTTGTTATTAAAGACAAGCATTAGTCCATGGTGATCTGATAGGATGCATGGGATTAGTTCAATCTTCTTGTATTTGTTGTGGCTTGTTTTATGACTAATTATATAATAAATTTTGGAGAAGTTACCATGAGGTCCTGAGATGGTGTATTCTTTTGTGTCAGTGTGAAATTTTATGTAAGATGTGTGTTAAATCAATTTGGTTTCTAACCTCTGTTAGTTTCACTGTGTCTCTGAGAGTTCATAAGTTTAATCACAGGACTCAAAGTTTCCCTGAGCTACATTTTACTGAGTTGAGAACATAATAGATTAAACCTCTATTTTTAAAAAAAAAAAAATTTAAGAGATACATTAGCAGTGTCAGCTGTGCACCTCTTTATACTTGATAAATATTAAGCAACTATGATAGATCCAAACTGAAGCTGAATAAATAATGCAATCAATATTTTACTTGATGTGAAACTTTTCATAAAAAGTAGCTTTATTATTAACTGCAAAAATCCAACCAGACAAAACTAAAAGCAACCTTTTTCCTGTATATCACTAATAAATTATAAGTTATGGTATTATCTATACAGAGATTTTCCACAGAACAAATAGAAAAGCTATTGATATCTTAGTGAATTTAAGGAAACCCACAGAGAAAAAACTTAAAAGAACACACAACCAGTAACATTTCGACTAAAAAAAATTTTTTGTGCTGTTACTATTTTTTTCAATTTTTTATTAGATATTTTATTTACACTTCAGATGCCATCCTCTTTCCCCAATATCCCCCTTAGAAAACCCCTATCCCATTCCCCCTTTTCCTTTTTGCAATTATACATTTTTTTTAAAAAAATGTTAATCATAGGCTTCATAAGTTTGGTAATGCTCAATCAGAGGTATAACCCAATACCCAACCTAGATATATCAACTATCTTTGACTGGTGGAGACACATGAACATCTGCCTCCCTGTCTCCCACGTCTTTCTCTCTTTCATCACCTAGCTTCTGCTCTCCTTCTTCTCCTCCTCTTCTTACTCCTCTTCCTCTCAGTACTCCTCTCCCCTTAGCTCCTCCTACATATCACCATTCCTGTTAAAATAAAACTTTTCTCTCCAAATACAATTAGAGCATAATTATGCCTATTTGTACCAGTGAGGTACAAGATAGTCCTAATACCCAGTCCATCATTTTGTTGACTAAACAGCACCTCTGTCATCTATCCTAACTAAAAGACTTAGTTCTGAACCTGGCTTTAGGATGAATGTCAGCTGACGACCATCCACTCAAATCTTTTCTCTCAAGGTAAATAGCCAGGATTGGCTATGAAGCTGTAAGTTTTCAACCCCCTCAGAAATCAAGAATGACTGAGTTAACTATAATTGTGGGAAGCACAAAGCATAGCTTCTAAAACTTAGCCAATTTATAGAGACCTCTGAACAACTGGACACTCACTCTACTACAAAACATTGGAGCATCTGTTCTTCCACCTTCTGGCCCAGGATCATCTGACAGACCTTAGTGCTGCCCAATTATTAAGGGCTGATTACTCTGTCTAGGCAGATATAATCAGTTGACTATTCTGCAAGTGTGTCCTTTTCTGGACAGTAATTTGTCTGTAGAAGGAGAGAGGCAATTCTTGCCTAGTGTCTGTCTCACCACAAATGGAGTAACTCCAAGGATGCTCAATTTCTTCTTAGAATTTAACATAGGAAGCTGTCCGGAGCAGACAGGTCTCTAATGAAAATGAACATTAATACTGAAATGTTTGTCATGTCAATTCTATGGATTTCTGATGTTTTGAAAACCAGCTATCCATGTAAGGTAATCTGGACTGTTGCCTGTTAACTCCACTCAGCTATTTCTAAATAAAACATAGAGAACACCCTTATAATAAACTCCAAGCCATGAATTTGCTATAGTCCCTTAACTCACAGGCTGACCATCTCAAATCAGTTAAAAAAGTTAAAGAAGGACTGGGTCTAAGCTTTGTATTCCTAAATGTGTTATACTGGTACAATGCCTATGGGAGTATCCATATTCATCTCACTCTTATATCACTAAGAAGCTCATGCCAATGAAAATCTTAAAATTTGTAAACAAAGTAAATTGGTGCCATTTAAGAATTTATATCTTCATCTTGATATTAATTATACAGATTTCTACTAATAGGTTATGGCTGTGCAGTAAACCCTAGTTAATCCTCTCTATTCGGACAAAACCACTACTTTTCCCTAGAGAGACAGCCCAACATTTACCACCTTAGTCCCCAAGCCCAGGGAATAGGGGCGCTGACTCATCGTTAGCTTCTTCAAGCTGATTATGGGCATTGAGATATTAGAAGAGGAGTGGGGGTGGGGGGGAGAGCAAGTTGACAATCCTCTGATGCTGTGTCTTCGCTGCCTCCAGATGGAATTCCTGGACCTCAGAGGTTTGAGCAGGTCTGCCCAGCTTGCTTGTTGAGTAGATACACCAAGGCTGATCATTCTGCAATATACAATTCTCAAGACAAATTTTAGTATCAAGATAGTTTTTTTTTTTTTAAAGAGGGCTGACATTTTATTAAGAATGTTGGTTCTAACCGCTTTTCTATTTTTTCCCCTCTTTTATTGGATATAATATTTACATTTCAAATTTTATCCCCTTACCATATTTCCCCCACCACCCAGGAACCCCTTATCCCATCCCCCCTCCTCCTGCCTCTATGAAGGTGTTTACCCACCTAAACCCAGCCCTCCTCCCCCCCCCTCAGATCCCCCCTTCTGTGCTCAGCCTTCAGGGTACCAATGATCTTGTCTCCCACCTATGCCCAACAAGGCCATTCTCCCCTACATATACAGCTGGAGTCATGTGTCTCTCCATATGTGCTCCTAGGCTGGTGGTTTAGACCCTGGGGAGCTCTGGCTGGTTGGTATTGTTGCTCTCCTCATGGGGCCACCAGCCCTTAAGGTTCCTTCTATTTACTCTCTAACACCTCCATTGGGAACCTTTGATCAGATTAATGGATAGCTGTGGGTATCTGTCTCTGGGTATGTCCGACTCTGGGGGACCTCTAAGGAGATAGCCTTATCTGGCTGCTGTCAGCTTTCCCATCCTGACATCCCTATCAGCGTCTATTTTTGGTGACTGCCCATGGAATGAATACCCAGATGGAATGGTCTCCCTACAAACCCCCCCCTTCAGATTCTGTCCCATACTTTGTCTCCATATTTGCTCCCTTGGGTATTTAGTTACTCCTTCTAAGAAAGACCTAGGCATCCTTACTTGTTCTTTCTTCTTCATGAGCTTCATGTCATCTGGTAGTTGAATCTTTGTTGTTGCAGATTTTTGGGCTAATCTCCGCTTATCAGTGAGTAAATACCATGTGTGTTCTTTTGTGATTGGGTTACCTCACTCAGGATGATATTTTCTAGTTCCATCCATTTACCTAAGAATTTCCCAAATTCATTATTTTTAATAGCTGAGTAATATTCTATTGTGTAAATGTACCACATTGTTTACATCTATTCCTCTGTTGAAGGGCATCTGGATTCTTTCCAGCTTCTGGCTATTATAAATAAGCCTGCTATTAACATAGTGGAGCATATGTCTTTGTTATTTGTTGGGGCATTTTCTGGGTATATACCCAGAAGTGGTATAGCTGGGTCCTCAGGTAGTGCTATATCCAATTTTCTGAGGAACTGCCAGACTGACTTCCAAAGTGGTTGTACCAGCTTGCAACTCCACCAACAATGCAGGAGTGTTCCTCTTTCTTTACATCCTCACCAGCATCTACTATCACCTGAGTTTTTTATCTTAGCCATTCTGATTGGTGTGAGGTGGTATCTCAGTGTTGTTTTGATTTGCATTTCCCTGATGACTAAGGATGTTGAACATTTCTTAAGGTGCTTCTCAGCCATTCATGTTTCCTCAGTTTAGAATTCTTTGTTTAGCTTTGTACCCCATTTTTAATGGGGTTACTTTGTTGTTTGGAGTCTAATTTCTTGAGTTCTTTGTATATATTTGATATTAGCCTTCTATCAGATGTAGGATTGGTAATGATCTTTTCCCAGTCTGTTGGTTGCCATTTTGTCTTATTGACAGTGTCCTTTGCCTTACAGAAGCTTTGCAATTTCATGAGGTCCCATTTGTTGATTATTGATCTTAGAGCATAAAGTTCAGGAACTTTTCCCCTGTGCCTAGGTATTCGAGGGTCTTCCCCAACTTCTCTTCTATTAGTTTCAGTGTGTCTGGCTTTATGTGAAGGTCCTTTATCCACTTGGAGTTGAGCTTTGTACAAGGAGATAAGAATGGATTAATTTGCATTCTTCTACATGTTGACCTCCAGTTGAGCCAGCACCACTTATTGAAAATGCTGTCCTTTTTCCACTGGATGGTTTTAGCTCCCTTGTCAAAGATCAAGTGACCATAGATGTGCGGGTTCATTTCCGGGGTTTCAATTCTATTCCATTGATCTTCCTGTCTGTCTCTGTACCAATACCATGCAGTTTTTATCACTACTGCTCTGTATTACAGTTTGAGGTCCAGAATGGTGATTCCTCCAGAAGTTCTTTTATTTTTGAGAATAGTTCTCACTGTCCTGGGTTTTTTGTTATTCCAAATGAATTTGTAAATTGCTCTTTCTACCTCTATGAAGAATTGATTTGGAATTTTGATGGGTATTGCATTAAATCTGTAGATTGCTTTTGGCAGGATAGCCATTTTTACTAAGTTAATCCTGCCAATCCAGGAGCATGGGAGATCTTTCCATCTTCTGAGATCTTCTTCAATTTCTTTCTTCAGAGACTTGAAGTTCTTGTCATACAGATCTTTCACTTGCTTGGTTAGATTCACTGCAAGATATTTTATATTATTTGTAACTATTGTGAAGGGTGTCATTTCCATCATTTCTTTCTCAGCCTGTTTATCCTTTGAGTAGAGGAAGGCTACTGATTTGTTTGAGTTGATTTTGTATCCAGCCACTTTGCTGAAGTTGTTTATCAGGTTTAGGAGTTCTCTGGTGGAAGTTTTAGGTTCACTTAAGTATACTATCATATCATCTGCAAATAGTGAAATTTTGACTTCTTCCTTTCCTATCTGTATCCCTTTGACTTCCTTTTGTTGTCTAATTGCTCTAGCTAGGACTTCCAGTAATATATTGAATAGGTAAGGTGAGAGTGGGCAGCCTTGCCTAGTCCCTGATCTTAGTGGGATTGCTTCAAGTTTCTCTCCATTTAGTTTGATGTTGGCTACTGGCTTGTTGTATATTGCTTTTACTATGTTTAGGTATGGGCCTTGAATTCCTGATCTTTTCAAGACTTTTAACATGAAGGGATTTTGAATTTTGTCAAATGCTTTCTCAGCATCTAGTGAAATGACCATGTGGTTTTTTTCTTTGAGTTTATTTATGTAGTGGATTACATTGATGGATTTCCGAATATTGAACTATCCCTGCATTCCTGGGATAAAGCCTACTTGATCTTGATGGATGATTGTTTTGATGTGTTGTTGGATTCGGTTTGTTAGAATTCTATTGAGTATTTTTGCATCAATATTCATAAGAGAGATTTGTCTGTAGTTCTCTTTCTTTGTCGGGTATTTCTGTGGTTTAGGTATGAGTGTAATGGTAGCTTCATAGAATGAATTGGGTAGTGTTCCTTCTGTTTCTATTCGATGGAATAACTTGAAGAGGATTGGTATTATGTCTTCCTTGAAGGTCTGAAACAATTCTGTACTGAAACCATCTGCCCCGGACATTTTTTGGTAGGAAGATTTTTAATGACTGTGTCTATTTCTTTAGGAGTTATGCGACTGTTTAGGTGGTTTATCTGCTCCTCGTTTAACTTTGGTACCTGGTATCTATCTAGAAAATTGTCCATTTCCTCCAGATTTTCCAATTTTGTCGAGTATAGGCCTTTTTAGTAGAATCTGATGATTTTTTTTAATTTCCTCAGTTTCTGTTGTTATGTCTCCTTTTTCAGTTCTGATTTTATTAATTTGAATGCTGTCTCTGTGCCCTTTGGTTAGTCTGGCTAAGGGTTTGTCTATCTTGTTGATTTTCTCAAAGAACCAGCTCCTGGTTTTGTTGATATTTTCTATAGTTCTTTTTGTTTCAAGTTGGTTGATTTCAGCCCTGAGTTTGATTATTTCCTGCCGTCTACTCCTCTTGGGTATATTAGCTTCTTTTTGTTCTAACGCTTTCAGGTTTGCTGTCTAGTTGTTAATGTATGCTCTTTCCAATTTCTTTTTGTGAGCACTTAGAGCTATGATTTTTCCTCTTAGTACTGCTTTCAATGAGTCCCACATGTTTTGATATGATGTGTCCTCATTTTCATTTAAATCTAAAAAGTCTTTAATTTCTTTCTTTATTTCTTCCTTGACCAAGTTATCATTGAGTAGAGCATTGTTCAGTTTCCAAGTGTATGTGGGCTTTCTGTTGTTTTTGTTCATGCCAAAGAGGAGTCTTAGTCCATGGTGGTCTGATAAGGTACTAGGGATTATTTCAATCTCTTTGTATCTGTTGAGGCCTGTTTTGTGACCAATTATATGGTCTATTTTGGAGAAGGTACCATGAGGTGCTGAGAAGAAGGTATATTCTTTTGTTTTAGGATGAACTGTTCTATAGATGTCAGTTAAGTCCAATTGGTTCATAACTTCTGTTAGTGTCATTGTTTTGTACATTTGATGTTTTGACTATTATGTGGCAGGAAGTATTTCTTTTCTGGTCTAAACTATTTGGAGTTCTGTAGGCTTCTTGTATATTTATGGACAGCTCTTTCTTTAGGTTAGGGAAGTTTTCCTCTATAATTTTGTTGAGGATATTTACTGGTCCTTTAAGTTGGAGGTCTTCCCCCTCATCTATACCTATTATCCTTAGGTTTGGCCTTCTCATTGTGTCTTTGATTTCTTGTATATTTTGGGTTAGTAGCTTTTTGTATTTTGCATTTTCTTTGACAGTTGTGTCAATGTTTTCCATGGTATCTTCTGCACATGAGATTCTCTCTTCCATCTCTTGTATTCTGTTGGTGATACTTGTGTCTATGACTCCTGATCTTTTTTTTAAGTTTTCTATCTCCAGGATGTTCTCCCTTTGTGATTTCTTTATTGTTTCTACTTTCATTTTTAGATCCTGCATGGTTTTGTTTAATTCCTTCTCCCGTTTGGTTGCATTTTCTTGCAATTCTTTAAGGGATTTTTGTGTTTCCTCTTTAAGGGTTTCTATCTGTTCTTTGAGAGTATTTTTTATGTCTTTCTTAAATTCCTCTATCATCATCATAAGAAGTGATTTTAGTTCTGAATCCTGCTTTTCTGGTGTGATGGGGTGTTCAGGGCTTGCTATGATGGGGGAACTGGGTTCTGATGATGCCATGTAACTTTGGTTTCTGTTGCTTAAGTTCTTTCGCTTGCCTTTTGCCATCTGGTAAACTCTAGTGCTGCCTGTACTTGCTGTCTCTGACTGAAGCCTGCCTTTCCAGTTATCTAGCTTTTGTCTGATCTCCTAGGGGTCCAGATATCTCTGTGATCTTTTCCAGCTGCACTGATTACAGTTGTACCTCTAGGATGTCTCAGGATATGGTGTCTCCAAGGTAGCAGTCCAGCTAGGTGTCTTCTGTTCTGGGTGCAGTGTCTCCTCTAGGATGTCTCAGGATATGTTGTCTGATGCTCTGAGTTCAGTTGTTCCTCTGTGGCTCTGGGTTGAGTGGACCTTCCAGTATGTCTCAGGTGGAATCCTGGGTCCACACAACAGCAGACTGGGCAGAGGTCTTATCTAGGCCTCAGATCCAGGAGAGGGGTATAAGGGGAGTGCTAGTCTGCAGGGGCTGAGGGGGAGGGGTATCTGCTAGAATCTGATTGCTCACAGCACCCAGCTATGGGCTTAGGGCAGTGTGTGGGTCTTCCTACCTAACGCTGGCTGTGGGATCCGTGGAGCCTCCAGAATGTCTCGGATGGGATCCAGGGTCCACACAATAGCAGACCGGGCAGAGGACTAAAAATTCAAGAAATTATTAGGGAGCCATGTCAGCAGGTTAGTCTTTAATGTCAAGAATATAAAAATGATAGAAAATGAGAAGAATTGAATGATTTCATACTCCATATTAATATAAAATATAATTTCAGCTGGTGCACCCCTTCAAATTTTCTTTTGAAGGCTGGAAAGAGGTCATTTAGTAAAGTGCCTGTCATACAACCATGAAGACCTGAGCTCAATCAATAATCAGAACCTACAAAAAAAGTTGCATATGATCACAGAAACTTATATACATAATACTAGGGAAACAGAAACAAATAGATACTTGTAATGCTTGACCAGTCAGCTTAGCCTAATTTGTGAGTTCCAGGACACTATGTCAAAAACAAAATATTTTCAGTGTCTGCAAACACACAAAGTTGAACTTTTATTCTACAAACATGCACACACAAATAAAACATATTGCTTATGGGACTGAAGAGATGACTGGATGATTCTGAGCACTTGATGTTCTTGCAGAGGAACTGGGTCAAATTCTAGTATTCACAGGATTGTTTACAATCTTAAGTTCAGTTGCAAAGGCCCCAAAATCCTCTTCTGACTCTACTCAGGCACCAGGCATGCATGTAGTACAGATACATATACATGCAGTCAAAACTAATACATTATTTGATAAAATTCAGTTCTCCTATTCTTATATCCAAGAAAGAAGGATGAAAGTAATCCAGTATTACATAAATCTTCTGTCAAAAACACATAGTAAGGTCCTGAGAGATATCCCTATGGTTCAAAGTACCAGAAGTCCTAGGTTCAATTCCCAGTACAACATAGTGGTTTAGTACCACCTATAACTATGCTCCTATTGGATTAAGTTATCCTGTTGTGTGCAGTAATACATGCTGACAAAATACACACGTATGTAAAATAAATATTGTTAAAAGATCCATAGCAACATATTGTTAAAAGATCCATAGCAACATATTATTCTGAGTTTTGTTTACAGTTTTCATCCCTTATATTTGCTAGAGCAGACAGTTACTCTAGCCATAGCAATTAGTCAAACATTCACATTGTAAATTAAGAAGCAATACTAGTTCTTTGCATATGTTAGGATATAAAGTATATAAAACACTAAGAAAAACTTTCTTGAAACACACAAATTGCTATTCCAGAAGCAGAGAAGATAGTTTAATAAAAAAGAGCCCTTTCCACCAAACTTGATGACCAGAGTCAATCCCTATAATTTACAGGTTCCCTCAGACCTGCATGTGGTCATGCACACTCAAACACACAAATGTTAAAAGGTATTTTTAAGCCAATCAGTTAATAAATTAGGTAAAATATAGATACAACATTGGCATTTAGAAATAACTGTACATTTCTGTATATGAGCAGTAAATAATTTAGAAAATGAGTTACAAAAATGTTCCCATGTATATCACATAAAGTAGAATAAAATGCTCAAGTATTAATTTACCAAAAGTTTGAGAAGACCTGTATTATCACAGTGGTGAACTGTACTGTGATGTTTGGCAATTCTGATTTATAATTCCAGCACACAAGATGTTCTAGCAGGAAGATTATACCTTTGAGGCTTGCCTACAGTACATAATTCTAAGCGATTGTGGGTTACAATAGCAAGGCCCTATATGGTGGTTTAAATAGAAGTGGACCCTATTGACGCCTGTGTTTCAATGCTTGGCCAATAAGAAGTGTCACTATTAGGAGAAAGTGGCCTTGTTAGAGAAAATATATTACTGTGGGGGTGGACTTTTTGAGGTCTCCTGTGCTCAAGCTATGTCCAGTGTGCCATGCAGACTCTTACTTGTTTTTAATCAAGATATAGAACTCTGACCTACCTCTCCAGCAGCATGAATTCTTATGTGCCATGATGCTTCCTGACATGACAATAATGGACTAAACCTCTGAACTGTAAGCTGGCCTCAGTTAATGTTTTTCTTTATAAGAGTTGCTGTGGTCATGGTATCTCTTCACAGCAGTAAAATCCTAAGACACCCTCTTTCAGGAATCTGTGAAACACAACCAGAAGAAATTAAAGAAGGCCTGTCTTTAATGAAGGCCATCTTAAAGAAGATGTGTTTCTTACTTTTCTAATGCCATAAGAAATGACCATGGGCAAGACAACTTAAGAAGGCACTTAATTTTTGAACTCTGAGTTCCATAGGGTTAGAGTTCATAATTATCATGGAAAGGGAGAATAGCAGTATGAGGCAGATAAGATGCTAAAGCACTTGACAAGAGCTTACATCTTGACAAAATGACAAGATAGAGCTATTTGGAATGGTGTATGTTTTTTGAAACCCTAAAGCCTCCCTCCTCCAATAAAACCATAGCTCCTAAATCCTTTTCAGTTTGACCAGCTAGAGACAAACATTGAAATATATAGCCTATGAAGTGAAATATATAGCCTATGAAGGAGGTACTTCTTACTCAAGTCACCACAGCTGAGTTTGTAGTTCAACTGATTAAGTGCTAATCTAGGATACAGAAAGTTCTGGTTTCACAACCCAGAACCACATAGTATCAGCTATGGAGACACACAAATGAAAAATATCAGCTCTTGAGCGGGAGAGGCAAAAGATTCAGAAGTTCAACTCCATCCTTAGCTATATAGTCAGTTTGAGGCCATCCTGGCATATCTCAATATTCTGTCACTGTCATTTCCAAAGAAAGGGGGAAGGAAGGAAGGAAGGAAGGAAGGAAGGAAGGAAGGAAGGAAGGAAGGAAGGAAGGAAGGAAGGATTACAGACACAAAATAAAGGTATATCTCCTGTTTATGTGATGGGTAAGAGGCAGTACTACACAAAAAAAATTTTTTTAAAAATCTGTGCCAGTATCTGTTAAAATTTTCAGTGATTTTTTTTATAAATTGAAAAAATTAATAGTTGTTATCAATGCTGAAAGAAAGAGACCCACAAACCACCAAAATATTTTAGGAGAAAAAAAAGAAATGAAACTAACAATGATTTCAAAACTTAAAACCTTCAATGATAAAAATAGTTTGGCATAGGGCTGGAGAGATGACTTAGCAATTAAGAGTGCTGGCTGCATTTCCAGATGTCCTGAATTCAATTCCCATGGCTCACAACCATCTGTAATGGAGTCTGATGCCCTCTTCTGATGTGTCTTAAGACAGCATACTCATATAATAAAATAAAATAGAATGGCATAGACTTAACTCTGAAACATACCAATGATAAACATATCTCGGGGAATAAGGTCCTTCATTGAGGAAACTGTATGGCCATCAAATGTTTTCTCAAAGCTTGTAATTTACAAACAATATCTAATGTGAATATAGTCAGATTGGTTTCAAAACTTCCCAACTACAAAAGTTTAGTAATTTTTCTCAAAATTATATTTAGGCATGGCCAATATGCATGTTTAAAGGGGTCCAATATTGCACTCTTAGTTATTTTTCTATGGTGATAAGACACCATGACTGAGGCAATTTGTAGAAAAAGAAATTATTGTTCAGAGGGTTAGAGTCTTTAGCCATTATGGCAAGGGAGATGGAAGCAGGTATGAGGTCTGGGGTAGTAACTGAGAGCTTTTATTTTTATTTATAGATGAGAGTCAGAGAGAATATAAAAAGGAACAGTTTGTGGGCATTTGCAACCTCAGAACTAACCCTCAGTGACACACCTTCTCCAAGGAAGCCTTACTTCTTAATCCATCCAAAACAGTTCTACCAATTGGGGCTCAAGCATGGGAGACTATGGAGCTATTTTTATTTAAACTACCACAATTTGCTAACTAATACTTTATTGTGTGATACTTACTTTACCAAGTGTAATATGTAAATAATGAACACCTGAACATTGTTGATGACAAGATTACATGGCATTTCTGGAAAAGAAATAATTCATCCTTAACATTTTAAAAAGAGAATCCAGAGTTAGGGTTACCTAACAAGCAAGTAGTCCCATGACCAGTTCCTAGAACCACTTAAAATACATACAGCAATTCTTTCTTGTAATTCTAGCATTCAGAAGCTGGAGGTAGGAGAATCAAGTTCTTCAAGACCATCCTGGGATACATCTAATGTCAAAAACAAAGCAAAATTTACATTTATTTATGCATTGGTTATATATTACCAATCAGCATTACTACATGAAAGTATTTACTACAATCCAGCTTTGTCTTAAATAAATATTATTTGCAAAGAATATGCATAGATGACATGGGAAATGGTTTAATCAATAGAGAGCTTTCATTTTACAAGATGAAAAAGATTCTCCAAGTACTTGTGGGCACAACAAAATGAAAGTATTCTTCCTTATCTCTTGATTAGTTTTGGTTATTTTTTAAGCTTCCTTTTCAATTGCTTGGGACATATTTTTCTATCCTATTACCTTAAGGTGATATTTATCCCTTATGTTGAGGCATGTTTCTTGGGAGTAAAAGAAGGAAGAAAGTATGTTTTCACATCCATTCTATCAGTCTGTCTTTTTATTGGGAAATTTGGATTATTGATGTTGACAGATATTAATAATAGTGATTTTTTATTCCTATTGCTGTGGTAGGAGTGTTGTGGGGGTTAGGTGGATGAGAGGTGTGTGTGTGTGTGTGTGTGTGCGTGTGTGTGTGTGTGTGTGTGTGAGAGAGAGAGAGAGAGAGAGAGAGAGAGAGAGAGAGAGAGAGAGACAGAGAGACAGAGAGACAGAGAGACAGAGAGAGAGAAAGAGAAAGAGAGAGGGGGGGGAGGGAGACAAAGTGGGGGAAGGAAAGGGAGAGGGAAAGAGAATGTACTCTCACATACACTTCACATCTTTTGGGTTTGCTGGGTGTGAGATTTTCTGTGTCTTCATGAATATGGTTAATCTTGCATAAGAACTTTCCTTTAAGAACCTTCTGTAGGGCTGGATTTGTACATAGATGTTGCTTAAATTTGACTTGATCATCAAACATTTTATTTCTCTATCTATGGTGATTGAAATTTTTGGTAGGTCTACCAGTCTTGTCTAACATTTAAGGTTTCTTTGAGTCTGGAGAAAATCAACTGTCTAAGCTTTTCTGGCTTTTAGGTTCTCATTGAGAAGTAAGATGTAATTCTGATAAGCTGCCTTTATATGCTACTTGATCTTTTTCCCTTGTTCTATATGTTTAGTGTTCTGATTATTAAATGTAAGGGGACTTTCTCTTTGCCCAACCCATTTGGTGTTCTGTAAGCTTCTTGTACTTTTATAGGCATCTTCTTCAGGTTAGTAGAATATTCTTCTAAGATTTTATGGAAGACATTTTCAGGGCTGGGATTATTTTTCTCTAGTCCTTTTATTCTTAGGTTTGGTCTTTTTTTTATACTGTTGTAGTTTTTCTGAATGTCTTGTGCCAGGAGTTATTTAATTGAACATCTTCTTGATGTATATATTTCTCCTACCATATCATCAATGCCTGGTATTGTCTTTTCCATGTCTTATATTCTGTTAGTCAAGCTTGCTGCTGTAGTTCTTTCTCAAAGTCCTTGCTGCTGTAGTTCCTTCTCAAAGTCCTGAAGTTTTAACTTCCAGAATTCCTTCAATTTGTGTATTTTTATTCTATTTTCATTTTCAATTCTTGAGCAGTTTTATCCATTTCCTTCATTTCCTTGGTTTTCCTAGGTTTCTTAAAATTTATTCATATTCTCTGATTTTTGTGTTTTCCTTGATTTCTTTAAGGAATTTATTCATCCCCTCTTTAAGGACCTCTACCATCTTCATGTACCTGATTTTAATATCTTTTCTGGTCCTTTACTGTGATGGAATATTCAGTATCTGTTGTAATCATACCTAAGTTCTAGTAGAGACATATTGCCCTAGTTGTTATTGATTCCCTTCTAAACGGACATCTAGGCATCTGGGTTTGGAATAATTCTGTATCTATCTAGGCTCTGAGTTCTAGATTTACCTTTGTGGGTAGGTGTTTTGTTGTGCAGTTTCTATTTCCTCTATTGATTTTTAGAGAATGTGATGGCTATGTGTTGTCTGTTTCTCTTGTTTGCTATGCTGATTTGTTCCCTGGGAGTATACTGCCAGGTGTTAGAAACTGAGACAGTAGAATGAGTTGGGAGATGGAAGGTTGGAAGAGAAGGTCTTTGTGATCCATTGGGGATGGGATCAGAAAGAAAAGGGAGATTACAATTACAGCAGCTATCCAGCTACAGAGCTGGGAAAGCATTGGGGAGGGAACTGTCCTAGATGAAGTACAGTTAGGATAGATGTAAGTTGGCGTTCAGAAAAGAATCCAGAGGAGATGGGTGACAGAAAGTTGACATGGATGTTCTGCTGCACAGCTACAGGTGAGAATAAAGATTGACTCCTGGAGGAAAGAGAGGGAGGGAGGGGAGGGGGAAAAGGGAAGGGAGAGGGAGAAAGAGGGAAATGTCTAGAGAAGAAGTTGAGGTTGAGAAAAGGTGACTCAGAGTAAATGGTCTGAGATCCACAGAAGATATGGACAGGGGACAAGGGAATCTGCAGCTCATGTTCTTTGAGATTAGGTCTGGGGGAACATTAAAATAGGAATTTTTCCAGAAATAATTTTATATGATATATTCTGATCATTGTTTGCTGCTCCAAGATTCTCTCAATCACTTTATGCCCGCTTTTTCTCTTCTTAAAAACAAACATAAAACAGCTAAGAAAAAGCACAAGAAACATGCATATCTAATAACACATCCAAAAAACAAACTCCATCAAACCAGGAATCATGATGTACAGGCAAAAGACCAAGGAGATAGAAAATGCCCCCAACAAAGCAATAAACAAGGAGGAAAAGCCACTACAATATTGCTTTTGTCTGGAAAGCATTATTTCCTTGGTGTCATTCATTTCCTCTGAAGGCTCACTACAGGAGATAAACATGCCTGAAACTGTTCAAGTGCCTGGAACTTGAGATCATATAGGTGATAGACCTAGGGAAAAACTGCTAGAAGACTAGCAGTAAAATAATTCTTAAAAACATTGTGCTATATTCATAGGTCAGTCTCTTGCTCAGTGTAGTAATTTGAATACGAATGATCCCCATAGACTCCAATGTTTGAATGCTTAGCAGAAGGAGGTATAGCTTTGTTAAAGGAAGTGAGTTGCTGTGGGAAGGGCTTTGAGGTCTCAGCCACTTTACTTCCTGATGCCTGCAGACCAAGAGGAGAACTCAGCTGCCACTCTAGTACCATGTCTGCATGCATACCACCATGCTTCCTACCATGATCATAATAAATCAAACATCTGAACTGTAAGCATGCTCCAATTTAAATGTTTTCCATTATAAAAGTTGACATTGTCATTGGGTCTCTCTTGGGCAATACAAAGAAACTCCATCATCATCAGAGAGGCTCTTAGAATCTTTCTTCCTCCTCTTCTTCTGTGTAGTTCTCTTGGCAATTGAAACATTGAAGCATTTGATTGTTCTGTAGTGGGCCTTAAATATAATCAAATCGTAGTTGGTTTCTCACTTATTTCTGCCATTCAAGCATGTCACCAATGCACATCACAAGGTTTGTAGGTAGGTTCTTGTTTACCTTTCTCCCCTGGTAATATACAGAGTTCTTGCCAGTACCGTATACCCTAATCAGTAGGGGTGAGGTTCTAGGTAGACATCAGCTCAAATTTCTGTGTTCACTGAATTATGTGGGTGTGATCTTCAGCAATAGGACCCTAGTATTGGTTTGTGGTAAGCAATCAATAGTTTTGACCATAGCTTATGTTACTTGGGTTATAGTGACTCTTTGACCAGCAACTCAATTACAAGCTATTTATTTCTGGAATGGTAGATTTATTTTATCACAAGAGAGGTTCCTGTCACTCGAGGACTCTATTTAGAAAAATATATATATGTGTATGTGTGTGTGTGTGTGTATATATATATATATATATATATATATACACACATATATAAATACAAACATTTACATACGCACATATTTATATACATACACATATATATATAATTTTGTGAAGCTTCTACTGTAATAAGTTTTTACCTCTCAAGTGGCTCTTAGGGTTAGTTTTCTCTCCCATATATATTTCTTCCCTCAACTATCCTCCTCCTCCTCCATCTTCCTCTCTGTTTATCCTCCTGTTTTAAGTCTCCCTCTGTGTCTCCTTAACTTTATGCTCTGTTTGCCTTTCTTGAAATATGTTCTTCTCCCCATCGCCTTATAAGAGAATTCACACAATATGTGTCTTTTGGAAGCTGAGGTATGTCATTCAGGATTATTGTTTTTTTCTACCTTAGCCAAAAAATACCTGCAAATTTCATAATTTTACTTTTTAATAGCTGAGTAATATTTCATACTGTAAATATATTTTAATTACCCATTTATTTATTGATGGACATCTAGGCTATTTCCTACTTCTGGGTATTATAAATAGAGTAGCAGTGAACATGTTTGAGCAAATGTCCTTAAGGTAGAATGTGAAGTCTTTTGTGTATACATACATACATCCAAAGAGGTGTACCTAAGATAGATCTATTTCCAGAACCTTGAGGAACTGCTACAGTGAGTTCCATAGTGACTGTATAAATTTGCTTTGCCAACAGCAATAAATGAGTATGCTTCTTACCCCACATCTGTGTCAGCATGAGCTCTCATTTCTTTTGCTTATTTTTTAAATATTTTAATTTTATATACATACGTATTGGTATATTTTGTTTGCCTTGCATGTGTGCTTGGGAAATATATGGGTACAGTGTCCACTGAGGCCAGATCACTGGGATTGGAGTTACAAATAGTTGTGAGCTATCATGTCTATTCAGGGACCCTAACCCTGATCATCTGAAGTAACAGTACATACCTTAACTTCTGGGCCATATTTATAGACTCGTACCCATGTTGATTGAAACTGACCACCTGCAATATTATTTTGACTGTAAATTAGCTTTCAATTTGTAAATTACTACCCCTATCTACACTGTGTACATTGTTTCTTCTTCACATTCTGTAGAATATATTTTTACCTTATATTTCCTTTTATAATTATTTCTTTTGATTTACATTGTTCTTTTTCTTACAGATATAAAGTATAACTGGCACTTTCTTACATTAATTTTCCTGTTTATTTCTTAGGCTTTGGGGTGAACCTATTAATCTCCGTGAGCAACATGATGCATTAGAGTTTTTTAATTCTTTGGTGGATAGTTTAGATGAAGCTTTTAAAGCTTTAGGACATCCACCTGTGCTAAGTAAAGTCCTTGGAGGATCCTTTGCTGATCAGAAGATTTGCCAAGGCTGCCCACATAGGTAAATTCCAATAATGCTGTTTTTTGTTATATTGTTCCTTTTACAGACTTTTTTTGCTAATATCTTTTTTATTGGATATATATTTACATTTCAGATTTTATCCTCTTACCCCATCCCCACCACCACCCAGGAACCCCCTACCCCAATCCCCCTCCTCCTGCTTCTCTGAGGATATACCCTCACCTGTTGCTCCACTCCCACCTCCCCACCCTCAAATTCCCCCCACTCAGTGTTCAGCCTTCATGGGACCAAGAATCTCCTCACCCACCTATGTCCGACAAGGCCATCCTCCCCTACATATACAGCTGAAGCCGTGCGTCCCTCCCTATGTGCTCCTAGGCTGGTGGTTTAGACCCTGGGAGCTCTGGTTCGTTGGTATTGTTGCTCTCCTCATGGGGCCACAATATAGCTCCTACAGTCTTTTCTCTCACTCCTTTATTCAGAACACCCTGATCAGATCAATGGATGGTTAGCTGTGAGCATTGGCCTCTGAATATGTCAGACTCTGGCAGAGCAGCTGTCTGGAGACAGCTGTATCAGGTTCTTGTCAGCATGCACTTTCTGACATCCACATCAGCATCTGCATTTGGTCACTGCACATGGAATGAATACCCAGGTGGAATGGTCTTCAGATGGCCTCTCCTTCAGATTCTGTCCCACACTTTGTCTCCATATTTGCTCCCTTGGGTGTTTTGTTACTCCTAAGTAGGACCGAGGCATCCACACTTGGTCTTCCTTCTTCATGAGCTTCATGTGGTCTGTGAGTTGAGTCTTGGCTACTCTAAGCTTTTGGGCTAACATCCACTTATCAGTGAGTAAATACCATGTGTGTTCTTTTGTGATTGGGTTACCTCACTTAGGATGATATTTTCTAGTTCCATCCATTTACCTAAGAATTTCTTGAATTCATTATATTTAATAGCTGAGTAATACTCCATTGTGTAAATGTACCACATTGTTTACATCTATTCCTCTGTTGAAGGGCATCTTGGTTCTTTCCAGCTTTTGGCTATTATAAATAAGGCTACTATGAACATAGTGGAGCATATGTCTTTGTTATATGTTGGGGCATTTTCTGGGTATAGGCCCAGGAGTGGTATAGCTGGGTCCTCAGGTAATGCTATGTCCAGTTTTCTGAGGAACTGCCAGACTGAATTCCAGAGTGGTTGTACCAGCTTGCAATCCCACCAACAATAGAGGAGTGTTCCTCTTTCTTTACATCCTCGCCAGCATCTACTATCACCTGAGGTTTTGATCTTAGCCATTCTGACTGGTGTCAGGTGGTATCTCAAGGTTGTTTTGATTTGCATTTCCCTGATGACTAAGGATGTTGAGCATTTCTTAAGGTGCCATTTGTGTTTCCTCAGTTGAGAATTCTTTGTTTAGCTCTGTACCCCATTTTAAATGGGGTTATTTGGTTGTCTGGAGTCTAATTTCTTGACTTCTTTGTATATATTGGATCAGATGTAGGATTGGTAAAGATCTTTTCCCAATCTGTTGGTTGCCATTTTGTCCTATTGACAGTATCCTTTGCCTTTACAGAAGCTTTGCAATTTTATGAGGTCCCATTTGTCAATTCTTGATCTTAGAACATAAGCCATGGTGTTCGGTTCAGGAACATTTCCCTCTGTGCCTAGGTATTTGAGGGTCTTTCCCACCTTCTTTTCTATTAGTTTCAGTGTATCTGGTTTTATGTGAAGGTCCTTTATCCACTTGGAGTTGAGCTTTGTGCAAGGGGATAAGAATGGACTGATTTGCATTCTTCTACATGCTGACCTCCAGTTGAGCCAGCACCATTTGCTGAAAATACTGTCCTTTTTCCACTGGATGGTTTTAGCTCCCTTGTCAAATATCAAGTGACCATAGGTGTGCGATGTGCGGGTTCATTTCTGGGTCTTCAATTCTATTCCATTGATCATCCTGTCTGTCTCTGTACCAATACCATGCAGTTTTTATCACTACTGCTCTGTAGTACAGTTTGAGGTCCAGAATGGTGATTCCTCCAGAAGTTCTTTTATTGTTGAGAATAGTTCTCGCTATCCTAGGTTTTTTGTTATTCCAGATGAATTTGTAAATTCCTCTCTCTATCTCTATGAAGAATTAATTTGGAATTTTGATGGGTATTACATTGAATCTGTAGATTGCTTTTGGCAGGATAGCCATTTTTACTAAGTTAATCCTGCCAATCCAGGAACATGGGAGATCTTTCCATCTTCTGAGATCTTCTTCAATTTCTTTCTTCAGAGACTTGAAGTTCTTGTCATACAGATCTTTCACTTGCTTGGTTAGATTCACTCCAAGATATTTTATTTTGCTTGTGGCTATTGTGAAGGGTGTCATTTCCATCATTTATTTCTCAGCCTGTTTAACCTTTGAATAGAGGAAGGCTACTGATTGGTTTGAGTTGATTTTATATCCAGCCACTTTACTGAAGTTGTTTATCAAGTTTAGGAGTTCTCTGGTGGAAGTTTAAGGGTCACTTAAGTATACTATCATATCATCTGCAAATAGTGAAATTTTGACTTCTTCCTTTCCTATCTGTATCCCTTTGACTTCCTTTTGTTGTCTAATTGCTCTAGCTAGGACTTCCAGTACTATATTGAAAGGTAGGGTGAGAGTGGGCAGCCTTGCCTAGTCCCTGATCTTAGTGGGATTGCTTCAAGTTTCTCTCCATTTAGTTTGATGTTGGCTACTGGCTTGCTGTATATTGCTTTTACTGTGTTTAGGTATGGGCCTTGAATTCCTGATCTTTCCAAGACTTTTAACATGAAGGGATGTTGAATTTTCAAATGCTTTCTCAGCATCTAGTGAAATGATCATGTGGTTTTTTTTCTTTGAGTTTGTTTATGTAATGGATTATATTGATGGATTTCCAAATATTGAACAAACCCTGAATTCCTGGGATAAAGCCTATTTGATCATGATGGATGATTATTTCGATGTGTTCTTGAATTCGGTTTGTGAGGATTTTATTGAGAATTTTTGCATCAATATTCATAAGAGAGATTGGTCTGTAGTTCTCTTTCTTTGTTGGGTCTTTGTGTGGTTTAGGTATGAGCATAATGGTAGCTTCATAAAATGAATTGGGTAATGTTCCGTTTCTATTCTGTGGAATAATTTGAAGAGAATTGGAATTGGTATTATGTCTTCCTGGAAGGTCTGATAGAATTCTGTACTAAAAACATCTGGTCCCAGACCTTTTTTTTTTTTTTTTTTTTTTTTTTTTTTTTTTTTTTTTTTTGGTGGGGAGACTTTTAATGACTGCTTCCATTTCTTTAGGCATTTTGGGACTATTTAGATGGTTTATCTGCTCCTGGTTTAATTTTGGTATCTGGTATCTGTCTAGAAAATTGTCCATTTCCTCCAGATTTTCCAATTTTGTTGAAAATTGTGGTAAGTTCTGATGATTTTTTCAGTTTCCTCAGTGTCTGTTGTTATGTCTCCCTTTTCAGTTTTGATTTTATTAATTTGGATACTGTCTATCTGCCCTCTGATTAGTCTGGCTAAGGGTTTATCTATCTTGTTGATTTTCTCAAAGAACCAGCTCCTGGTTTTGTTGATATTTTGTATAGTTCTTTCTGTTTCTACTTGGTTGATTTCAGCTCTGAGTTTGATTATTTCCTGCCATCTACTCATTTTGGATGTATTTGCTTCTAAAGCTTTCAGGTGTGCTTTCAAGTTATTAGTGTATGCTCTCTCCAGTTTCTTTTTGTAGGCACTTAGAGCTTTGAGTTTTCCTCTTAGTACTGCTTTCATGGAGTCCCACAAATTTTGGTATGATGTGTCCTCATTTTCATTAAATTCTAAAAAGTCTTTAACTTCTTTCTTTATTTCTTCCTTGACCAAGTCATCGTTGAGTAGAGTGTTGTTCAATTTCCACTTGTATGTGGGCTTTTTATTGTTTTTGTCATTATTAAAGACCAGCCTTAGTCCATGGTGATCTGTTAAGAGTACAAGGAATTATTTCAATCTTTTTGTATCTGTTGAGGCATGTTTTGTGACCAATTATATGGTCTATTTTGGAGAAGATACCATTAGGTGCTGAGAAAAAGGTATATTCTTTTGTTTTAGGATGAAATGTTCTATAGATATCAGTTAAATCCATTTGGTTCATAACTTCTGTTACTTTTATTGACTCTCTGTTTAGTTTCTGTTTCCATGATCTGTCCATTGCTGTGAGTGGAGTGTTGAAATCCCCCACTATTATTGTATGAGGTACAATGAATGCTTTTGAGTTTCTTTTATGTATATCGATGCCCTTGCATTTGGGACATAGATGTTCAGAATTTAGAGTTCATCTTGGTAGTTCATCTTTTGATTATTTTTGGTTGAAAATCGATTTCATTTGATATTAGAATTGCTACTCCAGCTTGTTTCTTGGGACCATTTGCTTGGAAGATTGTTTTCCAGCCTTTTACTCTGAGGTAGTGTCTGTCTTTTTCACAAAGGTGCGTTTCCTGAATGCAGCAAAATGTTGGGTCCTGTTTACATATCCAGTCTGATAGTCTATGTCTTTTTATTGGAGAATTGAGTTCATTGATATTAAGATATATTAAAGAAAAATGATTGTTGCTTCCTGTTATTTTTGTTATTACAGGTGTAATTATTTTTGTGTAACTATCTTCTTTTGGGGTTGTTGGAAGATTACTTTCTTGCTTTTTC
Organism: Arvicanthis niloticus; assembly: GCF_011762505.2. NCBI lineage: Eukaryota > Metazoa > Chordata > Mammalia > Rodentia > Muridae > Arvicanthis > Arvicanthis niloticus. Next base: position 289,925 of record NW_023044978.1, on the reverse strand, counting down.
TTGGTTGTAGTTTCCCTCCTTGTGTTGGAGTTTTTCATCAATTATACTTTGAAGTGCTGGATTTGTGGGAAGATACTGTGTTAATTTGGTTGTGGATTTTTTTCATGGAATATCTTGGTTTCTCTAAAATAGTGATTGAGAGTTTTGCTGGGTATAGTAGTCTGGGCTGGCATTTGTGTTTTCTTAGGGTCTGTATGATATCAGTCCAGGATTTTCTGGCTTCTATAGTTTCTGGTGAGAAGTTTGGTGTAAGTCTTTTTTTTAGGTTTTCCAGACTGGGTTTCTCTGTGTAGTCCTGGCTGTCCTGGATTTCATGCTATAGACCAGGCTGGCCTGGAACTCAGAAATCTGCCTTCCTCTGCCTCCCAAGTTCTGGGATTAAAGGCGAGCACCACCACTGCCCACTGGTGTAATTCTTATAGGTCTCTCTTTATAGGTTACTTTACCTTTTTCCCTTACTGCTTTTAGTATTTTTTCTTTGTTTTGTACATTTGATATTTTGATTATTATGTGACAGGAGGTATTTCCTTTCTGGTCTAAACTATTTGGAGTTCTGTAGGCTTCTTGCATATTCATGGGCATCTCTTTCTTTAGGTTAGGGAAGTTTTCCTCTATAATTTTGTAGAATATGTTTGCTGGCCCCTTAAGTTGGGAATCTTCACCCTCGTCTATACCTATCATCCTTAGGTTTGGCCTTCTCATTGTGTCCTGGATTTCCTGGATGTTTTGTGTTAAGAACTTTTTCCATTTTGCCTTTTCTTTGACAGTTGTGTCAATGTCTTCCATGGTATCTTCTACACATCAGATTCTCTCTTCTATCTCTTGTATTCTGTTGGTGATGCTTGCATCTATGACTCCTGATTTCTTTCCCAGGTTTTCTATCTCCAGGGTCGTCTCCCTTTGAGATTTCTTTATTGTTTCTACTTCCATTTTTAGGTCCTGGACAGCTTTTTAATTCCTTCACTTGTTTGGTTGTGTTTTGTTGCAATTCTTTAAGAGATTTTTGTTTTTCCTCTTTAAGGGTTTCTATCTGTCTAGCTGTGTTCTCCTTCAATTCTTTGAGAGTGTTATTTATGTCCTTCTAAAAGTCCTCTATCATCATCGTGAGAAGTGATTTTAATTCTGAATCCTGCTTTTCTGGTGTGATGGGGTGTTCAGGGCTTGCTATGGTGGGAGAACTGGGTTCTGATGATGCCATTTAACTTTGGTTTCTGTTGTTTACATTCTTGTGCTTGCCTTTCACCATCTGGTTAACTCTAGTGCTACCTGCATTAACTGTCTCTGACTGGAGCCTGCCTTTGCAGTTATCTTGCTTGTGTCAGAACTCCTCAGGGTTCAGATATCTGTTATCCTGTGATCCTGAGCTCCAGCTGCCCTGAGTACAGTGGCTTCTCTAGGATGTCTCAGGATATGGTGTCTCCATGGTAGCAGACCAGCTAGGTGTCCCCTGCTCTGAGTGTAGTGGCTCCTCTAGGATGTCTCAGGATATGGTGTCTGCTGCTCTGAGTTCAGTGGCTCCTCTAGGATATCTTGTCATATGGTGTCTGCCCCAGCCACAAGGACCAGGCTTAGGGTGGAAGGGGAGTTGTAATCTGCAGGGCGGGGTTTGGGTTCCTAGTGGATCATGAGTGCCCCCTGCTTTTAGTTGTAGCTGTGGGGCATTGGGTAGTGGGCAATTGTTCTTATCTGCTGGTCTGAGTTCAGTTGCTACTCTAGGGTGTCTCAGGATATGGTGTCTTCACAGGAGCACACCAACTGGGTGTCTGCCCCAGCCACAAGGACCAGTGGAGAGGCGAAAGGGGAGTCCCTTTTACAGACTTTTGATAAAATCTTTACTATTGTTTATGGAGAATAGCTCACTATCGTTAATCTTTCTTTCATGATATATTTTTCATGCATGATTATTTTTGGGTTCTATATTCTTTTAGGAAATGGCATTTTTACAATAACATAGATATTTTATTTCTTTATGAAAATAATAATTATGCCTTAATAGAAATGTAGAAAATGACTAGCATTTTAGATTATTATTTCTAATACAAAGTAAGTTCTTTATTGACAATATTATCTTTTAAGTTTTTAACTTAATCAAAAAGAATGGATGTATTATGATTCCTAATAAAAGTAAATGTATTAATAGTCATTCAGAAAAGTCAGATATGGACACAAATATGTACCTATCCAATGGATATTTTGTTTGGTGATTTTTTTTTAATTTTACTTGAACTATATTCTGATTACACTTTTCCCTAAGATTATTTACAACCTCCATTCTATGTACATTTTCTCTTTAAAAAACAGAAACATAGAAAATAGAACACATAAACAAAAACAACTAAAAGACCAGTAAGAGGGTGAAGGAAAAAAGCACAAACATGAGACAGAAAGTGTACAAAAACACCACTGAATTCTGTTTGAATTATCCAGCTATTTCTATATATGCAGACCCTGTCCCAAAACCTGGTTAATATGCCCAGTCAGACTCAACTAGATGAAACTAATATTTTTCTTTCAAAGCAGTTTTAAATAATAGCTTTTTGATCAGCAGTGTGAGCCTGTGTCCACTTCTCCCTTTCAGTTCTGGGACTTGTATGTGCTGCCATCTTTCTGCTCAGTCCATATGTACATGAATCCTATTGAGTCTGATTTTCAATGCTTCTTCCAAGTCCTCCATCACATCTGGGTTTATACCTTCATTTCACTTTATATCCCTGAGCCATAGGAGAGAAAGTTAAATTGAAGATATATCATTTAGCACTGACATATCCCAGTATTAGCACACTATTCAGTTATGCTTGGTGAGGCATTTATCTATGATTATAGCAGAATGTAATTAGGAGTCATTTTAATCTCTTCATTTTAATGCCATTTTAACTCCTTTATTAGAACTTTTGGTTTTCTACCTGGCCAGTGTTGGATTCCATGTCATGAAATGTGTCTTAAACCTTAACAGAATGGTATTGTTGTTCTACTTTATACTACCATAACTTTATGATAACTTCATATTTTATTTTTTTCTACTAGGGAGATTCTCTATCCTCCTTAATCCCTCACTAGGGACCTAACCTCTGTGATTATAGAGATGTTAGCACAGGTATCAAAGCTTAAAAGAAAGCATCCACATGTAAGATAAAAGATACAATGATTGTCTTTTGCATTTGAATCACTCCACTCAGCATTATTTGTATCTCTGTCCACTTGCCTGCAAATTTTATAATTTATCAACTGAATAATCTTCCACTAAGTAAATATATACCACATTTTTGTTATCTTTTAATCTGTTGATATACATCTAGATGATTTCCAATTTACTGGTATTAAAAATACAGCAGCAGTGACTATAACTGAGCAAATATCTCTCTGGTAGGATGGATATACTGTCATTTGAAAATATGCCCAAGATTGGTATAGCTAAATCTTGGAGTAGATTGATTCCCTTCTTCCTAAGAAATTGCCACACTTATTTCCATGGTGGTTGTACATGTTTGTACTCCCATCAGCAATACATGAGTGTTCCCCTGATTTTTCATCCTCACCAGCCTGACCCATTATTTGTTTTATTAATATTGGCCATTGTGACTGGTGTAAGATGAAATTTTAAGTAGTTTTGGTTTGCATGTTCTTTTTCTGGGTTGGGTTGGGTTGGGTTGGGTTGGGTTGGGTTGGGTTGGGTTGGGTTGGGTTGGGTTGGGTTGGGTTGGGTTGGGTTTTGGTTGGTTTGAGTTTTTGGTTGGTTTGAGTTTTTGGTTGGTTTTGGTTTTTGGTTTTGGGGTTTGGGTTTTTGGTTGATTTTTGCGTTTTGTTTTTTCAAGACAGAGTTTCTCTCTGTAGTACTTTTCATCCTGGAACTCAGTCTAGTGCAGGTTAGCATTAAATAGAGATCTGCCTGCCTCTGCTTCCAGAATGCTGAAACTAAGGTGTGCACCACCACTCCTGGCAGATAACTGATGGTATTACCATGTCTTTATGTTTTTCAATGATTTTGTTTTATCTTTGAAAGCTCTCTACCCAGTTTTGTATCTGCTTTTTAATTGATTTGTTTTATGTTTTATTTTCTCATGTCTTTTTGGTTATTTATATATATATATTTGATACTGTTGTGTATTTGTATTTAGAGTTGGTATTTAAAAAAATCTTCTCATTCTGAAGGCTGCCTCCTTGTCCAAATAATGGTCCTTTTTGCTGTTTGAAGTTTTAGGAGGTTGCATTTATTAAATTATTGATCTTAGTGTCTGTTATAATGATGTTCTTTTCTGAAAGTCTTCTGTGCCAATGAGTTCCAAGACTGTTTCCCATTTTGTCTTCTATGAGGTTTAGTGGATCTGCTGTTATTTTGAACGTTTTGATCCATTTTGACTTGAGTTTTGTGCAGGATGGTAAATATGGGTGTATTTGTATTCCTCTACATGCAGACATTCTGTTTGACCATCATCATTTGTTAATTATGCTGTCTTTTATTCTAGTGAGTTATTTCTGACTACTTTATGAAAATCCATGTGTCTACAGATGTGTGGATTTATGTCTGGGTCTTCAGTTAGACTCCCCTAAACAATATTATGCTTTTATACTCATGTAATGTTTATTTTTATAGCTTTGGAGTATAATTTGCAACCAGGAATACTTCCAGGAGTTCTCTTTTACTCAAGATTGTTTTAGTTATTCGTGTGTGTGTGTGTGTGTGTGTGTGTGTGTGTGTGTGTGTGTGTGTGTGTGGTGTGTATGTGTCTGCACATGCATGTGTGCATGCTTATATCTGTATAAAGCTAAGGATTGTAATTTTAAGTTCTGTGAAGAAATGTGGCCTAAGGACCAAGATGTAGTTTTCAGCTACTGTGCCAGTGTCATTCATGCCGTCACCATTCATGCCATCATGTTCTCAGTTATAATCGTATACTAAGCTTCTGAAACTGTAAGCAAGCACCAGTTAAATACTTTCTTTTATAAGAGCTGTGTTGATTTTAGTGTTTTTTCACAGCAATAGAAGTGTGACCAAGACAAAAAGATAATATTTAAAAATGTAACAAATGCCTTTGTTTTCTAATATATTTAGGTATGAATGTGAAGAATCTTTTACAACTTTAAATGTAGACATTAGAAATCACCAAAATCTTCTTGATTCTTTGGAACAGTATATTAAAGGAGATTTACTAGAGGGTGCCAATGCATATCACTGTGAAAAATGTGATAAAAAGGTATGTATCATAGTTTTCAAAGTTATTACTGTATGTAATAGAGACTGGGAAACTTTGGAGTTGCCTGTAGTTAAGCTTAATATTGGCTTCTATTTGGATGTTTGGGGTGACTGGCTGTCTGTAATAGTCATTAATAAAAATTAAAATTCATTACTTTTTTGTTGCTGTGATACAGCCCATGGCCAAGGAAACTTACCTTTAGTTTTATTTGGTTTATATGGTTTATTTGCGCTTATAGCAAGTAACAGATGGACTAATATTAACTAATAGTAGTAGTCCATCACTGTCATGGGGAATTATGAGTCCTGCTGGCTGGAGCAACAAGGTATAAGTTCATATCTTAAATTGCAAGCACAAAACAGAAAGAGAAAACCAGCAATAGTAGGCAAGATTTTGTTTTGTTTTATTTTGTTTTTACTCTCAAAGTCTGCATCCCTACTAATATACTTCCTGTGGTAAGACCACACCTCCTAAATCTTACCAAATAGCACCACGATTTAGAGACATTTCTCATTCAAACCTTCACAGTTGGTTATTGGCTAGTTAGAGAAACTTTATTACTTCTGCTATTCTAAAACTATATTGCCAGTTGGTGACTTTTAACTCAGACTCTTTCTGCTTCTTGGCACTGTGATTGCAGGTATGAGTAACTGCCTAGTACTTCTCTGTCTTTAATTCCCTTTAACAGAAAAGAAGTCAGCATTCTAGCTTACTTAAATATTTGTCAGGAAAATAAAAGTGCCAAGCTTAGTAAACCCTACCTTTAATGACAGCACAGACAGAGCCTTAAATCATAGCTAACTTGGTCTACATAGAACATTATGCCAGCCATACCTACATTGTCTCAAAAAATAAAGTAATTTAACAGTAAAGCATAGTAGATGGCTTAGTGGTAATAGTTGCTATACAGTGTAAATACTAGAACTCATATTTCTAGAGCCCACATAAAAGCCATGTGAACATAACAGCCTGTCTGTGATCCTAGTATGTAGGAGGCAGAAACAGAATTTTGGATCAAGCTGCTAGCCTAAGTAGGAAAATGGTGAGATTAATATTATACAAGGTAAAGAATGAAGGAGAAAGCCCCTACCCTCACACCAAACTTTAGCCTTTATGTACATGCATCTACACATTCACATGCCCTCACAGACAGGGAAACACACATTAATACATAATATAGTAATAGTTGATAGAGGCACATCCATTAATCCCAGAACTAGGAGGGCTAAAGCAAGAGGGTCTTTTCAAGGCTACCCTTAGCTTCATCAGAGAGTTCCTTACAAGCTAGGCTACATAACTAAATACTTACTATAATAATAATTACTAGTCAGAAACATTCATGCTTCAGGTTACTCATCAAATTGGGGTTTACAAAATTTACTTGATTCTATCAGACTATTTTTTTATTTTAATAACAGGTATGAGTCTTAGATTCAGTCAATTCCTTTAGACATTTGGATTGTAGAATAAAATAATAAGACTATCAAAAAATAATAATAATAGACTATCTTTAAAGATACTGTGTGAGAAATAATTCATCTTTATTCTTGACCCACGTACCTTCTGTTCTCCAAGCTTTCTGCATTGTACTTGATTAGTTACTTAACAATGTCTCAGGTAATAAAAATGACCTCAAACTCCTAATCCACCTTAAAGAGGTGATTAGATAACAGTGACAATGTGGCATCATTCCAGGAATAATATATTCTACTAATTTTTGCACTGTGTAAGAAAAGGCATTATGTATTTGAAGATTTTTAAGTATTGCTTAAAATTCACTTATTTTTTAAATTACCTTGATTGTATTATCAATTATAAGAAATTTTAAGTGATTTATAACAAACATATTTTTAAGGTTTTATGTATTTGGTTATAACTGTTTCAGGTTGATACAGTAAAGCGCTTACTGATTAAAAAACTACCTTCTGTTCTTGCTATTCAACTGAAACGATTCGACTATGATTGGGAAAGAGAATGTGCAATCAAATTTAATGATTACTTTGAATTTCCAAGAGAATTGGATATGGAACCTTATACAGTAGCAGGTGCCACAAAGCTGGAAGGTGACAATATAAATCCACAGACTCAATTGATTAAGCAGAGTGAGCAGTCTGAAAGTGTGATACCAGGAAGCACAAAGTATAGACTTGTCGGCGTGCTTGTACACAGTGGTCAAGCAAATGGTGGACATTATTATTCTTACATCATTCAAAGAAATAGTAAAGACAGTAAGAGAGGTCACTGGTTCAAATTTGATGATGGAGATGTAACAGAATGTAAAATGGATGAAGATGAAGAGATGAAAAATCAGTGCTTTGGCGGAGAATATATGGGAGAAATTTTTGATCCCATGATGAAGCGTCTGTCATACAGGCGTCAAAAAAGATGGTGGAATGCTTATATTCTTTTTTATGAACGTATGGATATAACCAATGAAGATGATGAAATGATAACATATATATCAGAGCTAACAGTCACCAGACCTCATCAGATTATGTCACCAGCTATTGAAAGAAGTGTGTGGAAACAGAATGTGCAATTCCTCCATAACCAAATGCAATTTAGCTTAGAATATTTTCAGTTTATTAAAAAACTGCTTACATGTAATGCTGTATACTTAAACCCTGCTCCAGGTAAGTTTCTTGAAATTAACCTAATATTAAAGCAATACTTCTTGATTGGTTTGAAGGTTTCGTACTGGATACTACTACTGTGCTTAAAATTTTTCTTCTTTTCTCTGATCCCACCCCCTATAAACACATTTGTGTATTTGCTCACTTCAATCTACTTGAATATGTCAGAGTTTTTGGTTAGATCTGTTTTAAAGTAAAACTTGTAGAAAATATGTATCACTGAATGGGTAGAGTTTAATACTGGAAAGTAAGAGCTTTTGTTCAGTTTATTTATTTTGGTCCAGACATTAGTTAAGTTTTAAACTTGGTTTGTGGTGTTGGGATAATCAGTAAGGATCAGTCTTGGTTCTGTTACTTTTTTAACATACAAGTTGAAAATAAAAAGTGTCTGAATCTGTGTCTTTTATACTTAAAGGACAAGATCACCTGCTACCAGAAGCAGAAGATATCACAATGATCAGCATTCAGCTTGCTGCTAGATTCCTCTTTACTACTGGATTTCATACTAAGAAAATAGTCCGTGGACCTGCCAATGACTGGTATGACTTTGAATTTTATTTTGTATATTTGTGTGTACTAAGTTAATTGGTAGATGTTTATTATACTGTGTTTTTGTTTTTTAGGTAGTTTTTGTTGTGGTGGTGGTTCATTGGTTTGGTTGGTTTGGTTTGGTTTGGTTTGGTTTGGTTTGGTTTGGTTTGGTTTGGTTTGGTTTGGTTTGGTTTGGTTTTTGTTACTGTTTTGTTGTTGTTTTGATTTGACTGAGTTTTGTTTATTTTGGTTTTTTGAGACAGGGTAACTGTGTATATCTGGTTGTCCTGGAATTTAGTCTGTAGACTAAGGTGTTTTATGTATAGAAGTGTTTTTTTAAAACATGAGAATATTATTTCAAATACAGAATATTTTGGTAAAGATGTTGAGAGAAATCTTTGTATTTAAATTTTTTATTTGTATTCTATGTATAGGACAATTTTACCTGTATGTGTATCTTGTGTATTCATTGCACCCATAGAGACTAGAAGAGGTTAGATGCCCTCAAACTGGAGTTAAAGATTTTAGGACTAGAAACATGGGTGTTCTTAAGAAAGTTCTTTTAGCCAGAGATGCATCTTTCTTACCCCTATTGTTTTGAGACATAGTGTCACTATGTTCTGGCTACCCTAGGACTTGGCTATGTAGGTCATGCTGGCCTTTATCGATCAATTGCTAGAATTAAGGTGTATGCTGCCACACCCAGTCCTTAGAAGAATTTGACTAAAGCTACTTTTTTGTTTTTCATTAATTAGGTGTTCTGCCCAGGCCCAGTGGTGGTGAGATCTTTTAATCTCACCTCTTGAGAGGTAGAGGCAGGTGGATCTGAGTTCGAAGGCAGCATGGTCTACATAATTAGTTTCGGGACAGCTAGAGATATCTCTTCTCTAAAACTTAGCTATTATTTTTTAATAATATGTCTCTGTATGAGTGTGCAACATGTGTACAAATGTACCAAATTTTTTGCATCAGGAGTCACAGGCAATTGTGGGCATTAGATATAGATGCAACAGCCCAAAATTAGTTGTTATTTCTGATTTATGCCATATCTTTATGATCATTTTCATCTTGAAAATAATTAAACTGTATCATTTTAGATGAAATTCTCATGCCTTAAATTCTCAATTGTATAGTTTTAAATCATTGCTAACTTTAAAATTAGAGAACAGATATCTAAATTTAAAAACTTTCAACATCATTTATATTAAAAGATATTAAAATAAGTCATCAGATAAAGAAGTTGATTTGTACAGAGGCTTAACAACATTCTTAGAGACTTAAATCATTTTATTATTCTGTGAGACTTGGAATAGTACTTTAGTAATTGGTGTGGTATTTGTGTGAGAACCGACAGGAACCACTGATTGGTTAAAAAAAAAGACTGCTTCTTCTTTTTCACAAAAACCTTTCTGTGCTCTGAAGTGCCCAATATTCATAGATGTTTCTGTTTTAGGTATGATGTACTGTGTATTCTCCTCCGTCACAGCAAGAATGTGCGTTTTTGGTTCACTCATAATGTCCTTTTTAATGTATCAAATCGTTTTTCTGAGTACCTTCTGGAATGTCCAAGTGCAGAAGTCAGAGGTACATTTGCAAAACTTATAGTATTTATTGCACATTTTTCTCTGCAAGATGGATCTTCTCCTTCACCTTTTGCATCACCTTTTGCAACTCAGGTAATTGTTAGCTTTTCTATAGTTATTAAATAGTTAAAAATAAAATTTTGTTTCTTACAGATTAAAATTATTAAAATGTGTTTTTGAAATATTTATCATGGGGAAAATTATTCTAAATGTATATTGAAATACATAAAGTTTTAATTTTGTGCTATTGAAAATTATCATTGGGACTTTGGTAAGGAAATTTGTACTCAGTTACTATATTTTAAATTACGTTTAATTTTGTAATCACAAACTTTTTTGCTAAGTACTCTGTGGTTGAGTAAGAGCAAGATTACACTTCATAGCTCAGGCTGATCTGTAATTTATATGGAATCAGACACAACTTTATAAACTGTAACATACTATCAGGTATGGAGGTACCTGGCTTTTAATCCTACTACTCAGAAATCAGAGGCATGCAAATCTCTGCTAGTTCAAAGCCAGCCTATTCTGTATATCAAGTTCCAGGTCAGGTAGAACTACAAAAACTTTGTTTCAAAATGGACCATAACACATATATTTTGTTTCAAAATGGACCATAACACATATATTTGAACAAAATAAAAGATGAAGTCTTCATGAAATTATTTCCTTTTTGATAAACACAAATTTTTTTCTGAAATAGGAACATAAGCATTTCTTTGCAGATAAAAATAAAATGATTTTATATGCAACTACTGATAAAATAACTAATGTTATTTTTTCCAGATCTATGACAGTTTAAGCTTGAGTGATCATTTACTAAAAGCAGTATTAAGTCTTTTGAGAAGGGAAGTTTCTGAACATGGACGACATTTACAACAATATTTCAATTTATTTATAATGTATGCCAGTTTAGGTAAGGAGTACTTAATTCTTTTAGTGATTGTTTCATAATTACATAGAAAATGAGTAAACCATTTAATCAAATGATGAAATAATAACTTAAACTATGGACTATATCCTTAAAACTCTTGTAAATGTACTCATGCATTTTATCTTATACTATAATAGAATACATACAGTACTTAACATTTTTCCTCTGATAATGTTTTAGATCAGATTCCATATCTGATTCAAGTTGCTTTCTGAAAAATAATGATTCTTATGCTACATTCTATCTAAGTCAAAATATAATTGTGTTAAGGAATTACTGTTTTCTAAAGGGTATGGACAACCATAAGTTTGGTGTTTGTTACATTTAGGAAGCATTTCTAGTAAAGCTTACAGTAGTTAAACACTGCTGTTGAAAGAACTTAAATTGAAATTACTAATAATATAGGTAAATAATCCATTTACATTGTTCTGTTGATATATTAGTTACATTTTAGCTTGTTTTTACTAGAGTACTTGTTATTTTCTCCCGCCATGTACCTGTTCATTACCTTCTATCAGTGATTTCTACCTCAATGTGTGTGTAGGTAGATGGGCAGACAGGCAGGCAGATAGACAGATTATGCCATGATTTCAGAGTTGTTTCAGGTTTGGTGATTTGGGGGAGGGGAGTTTGGGTGCTGATATATTTTGGGAAGAGAATAAATTTATTACAAAATTAGTTATAAAATTTAAATATCTGTAATTCATTTGTTGGTGCATCAGTGCTTCAGTTTTCTAATTTATTAAAATGTGACAAGAAGCCAGAAAGATGGCTCAGTTCAGCTATTATTCTTGCAAAGAACCTGGGTTCAGTTCCTAGCATTCACACAGTGACTCACCATTATTCATAACACACATTCCAAGAGATCCAGCACCCTCTTAACCTGTCATAATCCACAATTTGTATGTATATATACATACAATAAAACAACTATGTACATAAAATAAAATAAGTCTTTTTAAAAGTGTAGTGTATTTAATTTTATCAGGCTTGGGTAAAGGTACTAGTTATCAACCCTGGAACCAATTCTTCCAAGTTCTCTTTGACCTCCACACATACACACTGAGGTATGTATGCATTCTAACACATATGTACAAACAAACTTAAAAATAAATTTTTACAAATTGATAAAAAAAAACATGTATTTGCCATAGTTTTATGATTAATGATGTTGAAAATTATAAAATTGTATTAAATAACTGCCCACATCATAAACATACCCAAAACTCTGAATTTACAATTTACTTCAAACCTTAAAAAGAATGTTTTACCATTTTGAGGTAATAGCATTAATAAAAATGGAAGTCATTATATGAGTAGAAATTTAAATGAAATTTTTTATGATTTAATAATTTTTATGCTTATGTTCAAGTCAAAGTTCTGACAGTAACCAGACATTAAGAATCAAAGTGGAAAGGAGAGTAAAAACATAACTTTTTTTTGTTACCCAGGGAATTTTTCTAGTTAGGGAAAAAGACTGGTAGTTTTAAAAATAATTTTTATTTGCCATTTATTTTACCTTTTCTTTTTTTGGGTCCTAGGAAATGTTAATTGTTTTTTGACTTACTGTAGGTAAGCTTGAGAATTGGCTCTGGTTGAATATTTATTGTTGTTACCTGGATTCAATTTCCAGTACCTTCATAGAGACACACCACCTCCTTGAAGACTAGACATGTGTGGGGTACACAGAAGCACATGCAGACAAAACACTCATATACATGAAATAGATAAATCAAAACAAAACAAGATGTTAGTACCATAATACTATTTGTTATGATACTTAGTCTTAATTAAATGTCAGTATTTATTGCTGTCTACACTCTATGTATATTGTTTATATTCTCAACTATTAAGATTATATTCATGTCTCCAAGAGCTGTAAATTGTGTAGTCCATCCTAATTTTTTTCTACAAATTACTTTGCTCCCCTTTTTTGTAGGTTTGGCAGAAAAGACCCAGCTTCTAAAACTGAATGTACCTGCAACTTTTATGCTTGTGTCTTTGGATGAAGGACCAGGTCCCCCAATTAAATATCAGTATCCTGAGTTAGGCAAGTTACATTCAGTAGTGTCTCAGCTGATCCGATGTTGCAGTGTCTCATCAAGAATGCAGTCTTCTATCAGTGGTAAAGTAGCAACTTTATTGTATAGTAGTTTCAAAATAGTGCTAGCTATGCATTATACTTAAAGACTGAAGACTTATAAGGTAGAAGAGTGAAGATTGTGTACTTTTTGTTATATTTTACTTGACACATTTTTAGTAATTAATTATTGTTTAGAAGGAATTTTTTATTTTTGGTTTTTTGTTTTTTGTTTTTTGTTTTGTTTTGTTTTTTTCGAGACAGGGTTTCTCTCTGTAGCCCTAGCTGTCCTGGAACTCACTCTGTAGACCAGGCTGGCCTTGAATTCAGAAATCCGCCTGCCTCTGCCTCTGCCTCCCAAGTGCTGGGATTAAAGGCGTGCACCACCACCGCCCGGCTTATTTTTGTTTTTATACAGTCTCTTCCCCTTCCCTTTCTACTTTTCTTCCAGTTCTGTCTTTTCTCTCTCAGGTAGAATTCACTACATTGCTTAGCAATTCTTGAGTATTCTTGCCATAAACTATTAGCTTGTTTATAATTTAAAGTGATCTTTTATAATCCAGATACTGATGCATAACTTTTAATTTGCTCATGTTCCATAGCATGAGGGCCTGAAAAAAAATCATCAAGAGTCTATTCTATCACCTAATCCACAGCAATCTATTGCTGACAGGGCTTTTGAGATGGTTTATTGATAAAGATGGTTGCATGCCAAGCCAGAAACCTAAGTTTAATGCTTGGAACACACATAGTAGGAGAGAATGAAATAGTTCTCTAACATGTAAACCTGCATGTCATGGCAGTAGCACATGTATCTGTAAAGAAATGCTGTTACTTTTTAAAATGTTTATATATAGTCATTTTATCTGTATGACTGTCTTGCCTTCATGTTTATCTTGATTACTTTTTAAAATAAGGGGTAGCTTCATTTTTCTCAGTTTTGAGAAACTACCTTTTTATAATGTATCACTTGATCACTTTACTGAAATTTCTATTGTGCTTATTTAGAAAAATATAAAGGTCAAATTTCATTGTTTGAAATAATAAATCTGGCATTATAATTTTCTGTAAATGTTTATTGACTTTTTATTAATGACAAATATGTTGCAGGTAACCCTCCTCTTCCAAATCCATTTGGTGACCCAAATTTATCACAACCTATAATGCCAATTCAGCAGAATGTGGCTGACATTTTATTTATAAGAACCACTTATGTTAAGAAAGTTATTGAAGACTGCAGTAACTCAGAGGAAACAGTCAAATTACTTCGCTTCTGTTGCTGGGAGAATCCCCAGTTTTCATGTTCTGTTCTCAGTGAACTGCTATGGCAGGTAAAACAAAATAAATATATCTAATTTTATTCATAGTCCTTTAAGTACAATTTAACTATGCCTTCACTATTTTTTTAGGTTGCATATTCATATGCATATGAACTTCAACCATATTTGGATCTACTTTTGCAAATTATTCTGCTTGAGGACTCCTGGCAAGCTCACAGGTATACATATACCTTTATGCTAATAGCATAATTAGTTCCACAAGTTCTAAAAAGACTTGCATAAGTGTACTTTTGCTTTTTTGGTACTCTGTTGAATAGTTTGCTAAGCTTAATTTTGTTAAACTTCAGTTAAGAAAAATACTTATTACAATCTTGTATGTAAATTAGAAATGTTATATTTTATAAATTAATATTTTCAAATTGTCATGCAGTTAATCTTAAATTTCAGTATGAATATCAACTAAATATTTTTAGCAGATTATCAGATGTTAATTTTTAAAATTCTGGTTCAACAAATCAGCTAATATTATACAAATTTTATGAACCAAACATATTACTGTGAAACAAAACTTGTAAAGCTGTTTTAGTAATTTTCAATATTTTTTAGTTGTTTGTTTGGGGTGGTATTGTTTCTTTTAATTTGTCTTGATGGAATCTAATTTTTACTAATTTATATTTTGGAATATCAAAATATATTATTTAGATGTCACTTTGGATACTTATTTCTAATTAGTCACTTCCTCCCTTTAATGCTTTACTCAAAGAGATGCTAATAATAGAGGTATAATTACTCTAAACAAAATTAAATAGTAATATGTAATAAACACAAATGAATATCAAAACAC
This sequence comes from Arvicanthis niloticus, assembly GCF_011762505.2. Taxonomy (NCBI): domain Eukaryota; kingdom Metazoa; phylum Chordata; class Mammalia; order Rodentia; family Muridae; genus Arvicanthis; species Arvicanthis niloticus. The sequence continues at coordinate 274,848 of NW_023044978.1, read as the reverse complement.
TATATGTTTATGTAGAAACTCAGTGAACAGTATTCTGCAGTTATTTATAAAACATTTGCTTTGTCCAGGCACTATTCTAGACAGTGGAGAACAAGTTAAAATTTTTATTGATCTAGTTGCTCATAAAAACACTTAGCAGTAATGATGATAGGACAAAATACACACTAAGGTCTCATACCTTATTTTTGTCAGAATAACTAAACTGTAAAGACTGAAATTTCTGTGTCAAACAGAAAACAATTTGCTTGTGAGTTCAAATATAACAATTTACTGAGTGAAATACATGACATAAAGGAAAACTTTTTCATATAATTTCAGTATTATATAACATGTAAATTTATAATCTACTGAGAAGAAAAACAATTAGGGAATATAAAATTTTAATTTAGTAATTCAGAGCATATTATTGTCAGAGAGAAAATATTCTACACATCACATATTCCTAGTATTAAATATTTAAATTATTACATGTGTGTGTTTCTGTTCTCTACATGCACATATATCACGATGCCCATGTGGAAATCAAAACAAAACTTATGGAAGTCAATTCTCTTCTTCGAGTAAGTCTTGGGGACTTAACTCAGGTCATCATGCTTTATGGCAAGCACATTACTTGCTGATCCATTTCAGCAGCCCTAAAGTTATCTTGTACCACCAAATGTTTTCATTCATTGGTTCTTCTAAAATTCACTTGTTCACCTTCTGAAATGCAGTGTTGTTGTTGTTGTTGTTGTTGTTGTTTGCTTGCTTGTTTAGATTCATTTAATTTTATTTTATATATGGTATGAGTGTTTTCCCTACATTTATGTCTATAATATCCACATGCAAAATACCCACAAAAGTCAGAAGAGAGTATTCAGTCCCCTCTAGCTGGAGTTACATATGGCCACCCTGTGGGTACTCTAAACTTCTGAGCCATCTCAAATCTCCCTGCTGAAATACAAATCATTTAAAATAAAGTAACAGGACTTAGCAGTCTTGAAGAAAAGAGACATGTTTAACTTGAATAATAGTGTAATATCATCCTCCATAACTCTATTTTAGTGATTCACTTAAATGCATTTTAACTTTACATTAAAGCTTACATTAAAAATTTGGAAGAGATCAAAACCTTAACAGAGGTTGAGACTAGAATGCTAGACATTTAAAGTATTGGCTTCAGCCAGATGTGATAGGGCATTTGGGAAACAGGGTCAAGTAGCTCTCTTTGAGTTCAAGGCTTCTCTGGTCTGATACTAACATTAAAAAGGAGTTAGAAAAAATATATTCCTTCTAGATGTTATAGATTTTTTTTTTTGCTTTGACATCTTTTCAGAATTCATAATGCACTCAAAGGAATTCCAAATGATCGAGATGGACTGTTTGATACAATCCAGCACTCTAAAAACCACAATCAAAAAAGAGCCTATCAATGTATAAAATGGATGGTAACTCTCTTTAACAATTGTCCTGTTGCCAACCAGATCTTACAGGTAGGAGTTCTTTTTTTACAGTTGTATGAAATTCTGACTTAAATTTTTCAAAGAAAACACAATTTTTTGAGTTCTCATTTTAGGTTAAAACACTAACATTTAAACTATTTCTTGACATACATAGTTTTGCTTTCTGTTGAAGGGTAATGGAGACCTTAAAAAAAAGTGGACTTGGGCTGTTGAATGGCTTGGAGACGAACTGGAAAGAAAACCATATTCTGGCAATCCTCATTACACTTACAGCAACTGGTCTCCTCCAGTACAAAGCAATGAAACAGCAAGTGGTTATTTTTTAGAGAGATCTCATAGTGCAAGAATGACGCTTGCAAAAGCTTGTGACCTATGTCCAGAAGAGGTAAAAAATAAAAGCCGTTAATGAAACAAAAGTAACATATACGTCAATACCAATGTATTTATGATTGTGTAAATATTAGATTATGCTTCTGTCTGTTTTGAATTAATGGGATATGTACCTAACATTTAACCAGGTATAGTGACACATGCAGGTTTTTTTTATTGGTTATTTCATTTATTTATACTTCAGATGTTATCCTGCTTTGCAGTTAAACCTCCTGCTTTCTCCCCTGCTCCCCCTGCTCCCCCTGCTCCTATGAGGGTGCTCACCTACCCACACCCTTCCACCTCAGTTCCTTAGCATTCCTCTACACTGAGTCATCTTAATCCCAGCATTTAGGAGATCTCTTGAGTTTGCTACTTGCCTTGTCTCAGTAGCAATTTATAAGCTTCTAGAGCTACATAGAAAGACCTATCTCAAAAAACAAAACATACAATTTATTATTATACAATGTGAAATTGTTTCAAACACAGTCTCTGTAAGGACTCAATTGTGTATTTTACTTGAAACTGTTCAAGTAAGTAAAAATGTATTGAAGAGGCCAGCTTTGTGCATTAATTTGTTGTTTAAAACATTAAATGAGGGAAATTAATTTTTTTTTTTTTTTTTTTTTTTTTGGTTTTTCGAGACAGAGTTTCTCTGTATAACCCTGGCTGTCCTGGAACTCACTCTGTAGACCAGGCTGGCCTCGAACTCAGAAATTCCCCCTGCCTCTGCCTCCCAAGTGCTGGGATTAAAAGCGTGCGCCACCACCACCCGGCAAATTTTATTTTTTAATTTATTTTAATTAAGTTATTTTTGTTGTTTTTTTGACTTTGAGAAGATTTTGATTGGTTGGTTGATTTGTTTTGTAAGGGATGAGAGAAACAGAGTTTTATGTAACTCAGGATAGCTTCAAGCTTGCTATATATTTGAGGAGGACATTGAACTTATAATTCTGTTGCTTCACCCTCCCCATTGTTGAAATTATAGGTGTTGAAACTACACCTACTTTATTAATTTTTTGTAAATTAGGACCCTGATGTCCAAGATGCCCCAGATGAGCATGATTCACCTGCACCACAAGATAAAACACCACAAGATAAAACATTTTATCTTTATTCACACAGAACTCAGTGTCAACAGGTAAACAGTTTTCTTCTTACTCCTAGTTCACCTCTTATACTTTCCTTCATTTTATAATTATATATGATGTATGACTTCAGCTTTGCCCAGATAACAAAAAAGAACATTTGTACTGGAATCATCACTTATCAATTACCTACCCCAGGTGCCTTCTGCTACTACTATCTTAATTAAGATGTATGAAAAGTGTAAATTCCATGACATCTGTCACCAGCATAATGTTAATAATTATGAGAGAAACAGCAGAAACAGAACTGTTTTTGTTACTCACTCTAATTCAAAGTAAATGTTTAGTAATTTGGGGACTGACAATATGACTGACTCCATTGATAAAGGTACTTTCTTTGCAAAGTCTACTTTGATTCCTGGAACTCCTGTAAAGATGTAAGAATAGAACCAACTACAAAGTTGTCCTTTCCCACATCTATCCCTACACACTTGATTTTATATACAAGTTAGGCCTCTAAAACTCATATAAAAATATCTGGTACAGTAGCTTGCCTATTGGATTCCAGCACTAGGATGATAGAGACAAAAGGGTTTTACTGACTGGCTGGTCTAGCCAAATAGGTACGTTTTAGTTTTAGTGTGCAATCCTGTTGTTTTGTTTTTGTTTAAATAAAAGTTAGAGCTTGTAATAGGATTTAACAAGTAAAGATGCTTGCTATATACAAACCTGTTGACCTAAGTTTGATCCCTGCAAATCACATACACAAAGGTAAAGATAAAACTTCACAGAGTTGACCTACATACATTGACTGGTGTCTACACTCATGATGTGTGTATCACAATAATAATAAATTTTATTTTTTTATTCCTTATATATGTACATGCATAAGAATATATGTGTAAGTCAGAGGGCATTTTACTGGATTAAGTTTTGTCATTCTACCTTGTAAGTTCCAGAGATGGAACTCAAGATTTCAGGGTTGGTGGAAAGACTTCCTGTAGGAAACTCTCCAGCCCAATAAGTTTTCAGTTGTTTGAGAATTTCAACCATGTATAAAATGAGTTTTGGCCAAATCTGCATCCACTTCTTTTCCCATTCTTCCCAGATCTCACTCAGCTGCTCATGGGGATTTAGTAATTTGGTTGGTTTCACTCTGTTGCTTTTTTTAGCCTAGAATTTGCCTCAAATTCATAGATTCTGTCTGTCTCTGCATCCTGAATGCTGGAATTAATAGTGTGCATCACCACACCAGATGATACATTCTTTTTTTTTTTTTTAGATCACTTATTGCACAGGTTTAGGACCATCCACTGGAACATGAGTATCCTACCAGAGTCTATATCCCTAAAAAAAATAACTCTCCCACCTCCAGCAGCCATTAGTTGCAAGTAATTCTTCAGGATTACTTAAGGATTAATGGTTAAGGATGACCATTCATGAGCCCATCCCAGATTCATGTTATGATTTTGTCTGGCTCAATATTGTACAAGAAGTCACAGCTGCAGTGACTTCTTATAAACAATGGTCCTGTCATGTCTGAAAATACTTCCACAAAGGTTGTTTACTACCTCTGAGACTTAACAGTCTTCTTTACCCCCTCTTACCTGGTTATTGTTCTTTGGAAACATTGTGGGGAGAGATGTTACAGATGTCTTGAATATAGCTGAGCATTTTACAGTTTTTTTATTCTCTACACTTTGACCATTTCTGAGTCACAATTTGCTAAAGAAAAGGAAACAGAAAGGAACAGCAAGGCAAGGCAAAAGGGAAGGAAAGGAAAAAAGAGGGAACATCTCTGGTGAACTTTGAGTGCTGCACTACTAATAGGTCCTTTGGGACCTATAATCAACCACAAGTTCTTGGTCCAGTTAAAAGTACCAGGAATTACACCTTCTTTTAAATTGGGACTTAGATCAAATCAGAAAATGGTTGGGTACTCCTATAATGTATTATCACTGTTGTACAGTGGGAAACAGCTTACAGTGTCTAAGGGAGGCATATCCCCACATAGTGTAACTTCATCTAAACTCTTTATATATGTGTATGCATTTCATGAAGCATCTGCAATAGATTTTCATATGACCTTTTCAATGTAGTGTTTTTAAACTCTTTCTACTGCCCTTCTATATCCTGCCCTTCATCTGTTGCCCCAGAAATATTCCATATCAGTCTTTGGCCTGTACACACATGTTTGTACATGAGCGCATACTAAACATAGGGGGGCAGGAAATGCTTGTGATACTTTACTTGGGAGGAAAAAGGGCTGAGGAATGCTGAGAATGATGAAAAGATGATTATAACATTAAGTTGGGAGTGTTACATAATTCAGTTCAGTTGTTCTTAAGTTTAGTATGTATAATAATAGTTTGAAAGAGCTTGGTTAGGCTGCCAAATCACACAGAAAGATTCCCAGTCCAGTTAGAATGTTCAAAGCCTTAAAGATTTGCTGTTCTGGCTCTGTTAATGGTGATGCACAACTGTGATCCCCACATTTCAGCCACACAGCTATAGGAACATTGTAGTTTAAGCCATCCTGGTTCACATATTAGCAAAATTCTATTTGACAAAAAGGCATTTCTAACAAGTCTGCAAGTGATACCACTGTAGCTCTGGAAACTATACTTTTTTCCTGGTCCTGGCTCTGAAGTGCCACAACTTTTATCTGAGTTAGAGATGAAATATTCTTACATGCTTTGCCTATTCTTTCTCTCCATAAATATAGATCAAAGATAATTTGATCAAAGGTTTATATGTACTTATTTTCTCAGATAGTACTGGCTTTACTTTAACATAGAAATCAGTTTGTAAGTTTTTTGTTTAGCAGCTACATGAAAAAATATTTAAAGAAATATCAAGTTTTAATAACATTTTTAATCTACTTTATAAAACATGAGCTTTAAATTTTAATTGTAATTTTTGAAAAATTTAACCTGGAAATTTCTTCCACCCTCCTAGAATTATGAGCCTGAACAGCCGTATTCAGGTCCAACAGCACATCACTTGAACAACCCTCAGAAAAACGATGAACCACAAGAAACTCATGAAAGTAGTGAAGAAATATCTTCATCTCTAATAAAGGATCAGTGAATACAAATAATTATCTGGTGTGTTATGTCCATATATTCCAGCCTTATATTAAAACCTTTTTCTGTACTTGGTTAGTATTTAAAACTATAAATATGTGCCAAACAAATGTGAGTGGAAAGTATATGCTGTGTAATTTACTGTGGTTATATATATGACCTGCAGTGAAATGTATAGTGTTTAATTCTTAATGCCCAATATTAGTACACAAATGGAAAATATATGTACAATATGTTGTTTGACTATTAATTCTCATTCTCAAGAGAGTGACAACAAATACACATTTTTTCCATACCAGGGTGTATAGAAGCATAATAGAAGATAGACAGACAGATAAATAGATTTTGGTAGAATTTATTAGGTTAAGCTTTGAAAACTTTTCTCTGCAGTATTGTGGATTAAGTGGATATCAGAATCTACAACATTTTGAAGTGTCATTTTCCAGTATATCTGGCTTATTTTCTAGTAATTATCAATATTACTTGGCAGTAACACTTACCATTTTTCTTTGTCCATTCTCCAAAACTGTTATTGTTAGATAAGAGGCTTAGTTAAGATAGCAACTACTTAATGCAAATAATTCTAAGAATATGTTGAAACATTTCAGACTTAGAATTCTCAAACATTTTCAAATTAATAGTATTTTTAAGTAGTAACTGTAATATGTGTCATATTTTGGAAGCTCTCTTAAAATGCAACTAGTCTCAATATCCAATAAAAAAAAGCAAATATTCTTACAAACAATACAACCTGAATAAGTGTATTTCTGTTTGTGTTAGAGAAATTATTTTGCTGGATTCATAAATATAATTTAAGAAAAATTATACTCTTGTTTTTATTTTTTTAAAGACTACACATTTGGTCTATGCATAGCATACTTTGGTATTACACTGACTTCACATTTCAGATATGTTTAGCTTCTGTAGATAAAAGATTTTTCCTCCTGAAAGAAAACAGGTATCAGTACTATTTCAGTTTCCTTATGTTATCAGCATATTTTTGTATAATGAATTCTTGAGACAGGGTTTCTCTGTGTAGCCCGAGTTGTCCTGGAACTCAGTCTGTAAACCAGGATGGCCTCGAACTCAGAAATCCACCTGCCTCTGCCTCCCAAGTGCTGGGATTAAAGGTGTGTGCCACAATGCCAGGCACATGAATTCTTATTATTAATAATGGTTCTATTGTTTAAAAAGTGGGCTTTGCATACTCAATAAATACTGTTTCAATATATTCTTAGAATTCTAAGAGAACCATGAGAACTAAATTAGTTAACAAGTACTTTACACAAATACTAATTTCACCTTTCACAATGATGCTTTAAATGCCCATAATCTTTAAATCTGACCCTGTAACCTGTAACATGATAAGCACATTTGATATATTTCTTGAGCCATTGTTAAACAGAATGTGCTATAAAGTCTTTTTCTTAGTCTAAAACATGCAAATTATTGTCAAGATTTCTAAGAATATATTGAAACAGTATTTATTGAGTATGCAAAGCCCAACTTCTTCATACTTATAAGGGGATATTAATGTTGTTGCTGTATGATCAGTATTTTTATTACATTACCCCCTATGTTCATGGTCATAGGCAATTTTTCTGCTGTGTTCTGTAATACAAATGATTCTTTTTTTTTTAAACTATTTATTTATTATATGAGTACACTGTAGCTGTCTTCAGACACCCCAGAAGAGGGCATCAGATCTCATTACAGATGGTTGTGAGCCACCATGTGGTTGCTGTGATTTGAACTCATGACCTCCGGAAGAGCAGTCAGTGCTCTTAACCACTGAGCCATCTCACCAGCCCCAATACAAATGATTCTTGGTATTTTATTCCATGAAGTACAAAAAGAAATATATCAAGATTCACCCTTCTGTATTACAGTTTTATCATGGAATAACCACCTTTGTGTACAAATGCCAGTTCCGGTCACTTTCTGTTCCTGTAATGAATGTCAGGTTTTTCTGATTTAGTTTACATAGAGATTTCCATAGAATACTGCCATGTCTGCTCTGTTATTTAATAATAGAATTTTCTAAGATCTACATGAGCAGGCCATTAATTATTAAGCCATGAACTGAGAGATAGCACCATTAATAAATAAGATATATGACTTCTATTTATAGTCTATTGCTTAATCACTCTTTTAACCTGTCACTAGGCTACATCTATATAGTATTCTGTTTAACTTCTTTGAAAGTGTCATTTTTTAGTATTAGCAACACTTTGTTTTGCAAGGGAAAAGTTACAGGTAAAAAGCTCAGTATTTTATGACACTATTCCTGAGAAGTTGAGAACAAACATGTGCTTACTATAGATAAGAACCTACAGAACACAGAAGGATATCACCAAAGTCTAATTTGAACAGGGACAGTATTTGTTAACTTTATTTTAAATAAATGTTAGCTTGTAAGAGAAGAAATGACTTGAAGACACTAAATCACCAAAAACCTACCTCATGAGAAACCTAGAGCATACTCCACAGCCTGTAGGCAGTTCAAGGGATTGGAAAGTATCCTTTCTAGGTCTCTTTGTCCAAGGGTGTCTCAGTAGGTTTCTTACCCCTTAAATATGCCTAGAGAGGCTAGTCAGTTTCATGGATTTCCTGATAATATATTGAGTCATTTACTTACTGAGCCTAGGGAACTTCCTATAAATTGGGGTGTTTACTTTCCTCTCTTAGAGTATCCTATTTTTCTATTTCATTTAAACATCCTGTCTTAAAATTTTCATTTTAAGGAGACCCTCTTTGGAACATTGTTAATACATCTGGGTGTGGGCATTACTGCCCCTGTGTGGGGCCCAGAGGATGGTGAGGGAGGCTTACATACCACTCTAATAGTATGAGTGCCTACTATGTGACACAAAATAGAGGATCCTAACAAACTAGTGGAACCTCATAATGGGCCTGGAATAGGGCAGTGGCTGCTCCCCCATTGTCATGGAAGTCCCCTCAGGTGTTGGCATCTGACACCTCCCCATAGAGCCACTGGTATGGTTGGCTGCTCCAGTATTCCCGTTGATTCCCCATTGGTCCAAAGGCTATATAAAGATGCTTGCTGCTGTGTAGTACAGTAGATCTGCACCTCGATATTGGTATCCAGAGTCTGTTTCCCAAGATTGTGACTCAAACCTCTCTCACGCCTGTCCTAGAACCCAGTTCCCACAATCTCAGTACACTCCATACAAGTACTCACCTATCACACACAAACCAGAGTTTGATCCCCAATGCTACAGATACAGGGGAAGAGCAATAGAAACAGCTTGTATGTTTTGGTGATTGCCCTATACCAGAACTTTCAGCATTTGCTCAACAGCCAGAAAAAAAAGCACGAGTCTTCTAAACTTTTCAGTAAAGTATGTAATAATCCTAGACTTTCCTTAAGCATTTGGGCATTATCTTAGTCACTCTTCTATTGCTGTGAAGAAACACCATAACAAGACAATTCTTAGAACTCAATGAATTGGGTCTTTGCTAAGTACCATCCTCAGTATGAAGAGGGGATCCTGAAGAAGGGTTGTTTGGGAACAGCGGAAGAAACTACTTGAAGTCAGTAATGGGTACAAGCTGACAGCTGTCTTCTGCTTGAGACAGCTCATCTAGATAGCTCAGCTCTTGGAAACCAAAGCCCATTCTTATTTGCATATTAACTCAGTCATATGCCATTTCCTTTTTATTGTCTCACAAGTCAATGATAGCCCCTTGATTTTTAGAAAAAGACAGCTGAAAGAAAATTTTAAAATAGGCCCAAACTAATAAGAATAGCAGGGCCCTGGAATTCCTTTTCCCTAACCTAAGTAGTTAAAAATGCCGGTCTGCAGGTTTGTTAGCCCAAGACCCAGCTAATCAGTCACAGAAAATGTAAAGTTATAAGACAAAAGGCTGTTAAATCATCCCAGAAACTGGCTGGCCATAAAAGATAAAAAAATATGCAAGGACATCCTTGGGAAGAAAAACAGGGACATTGGGCCATCTGATGTCCTTCCAACCCTCCCCCTTTTGGGCCTGCTCAGCATTCCCAAAAAATCATAGTTTCTGCCCTGTTACACTTAGCAACCAATCATGTGTAACTGTGCAAAAATCTCCTGCTTCCCCCAACCCTTTCCTATAAAAACCCCAAGTTTTGAGCTTCTGGGTAAACTCCTCTGTCTCCTGTGTGAGATGCGTGTTGAACTGAAGCTCTGCCATTAAACTGCCTCGTGTGCTTACATCAAGTTGGTCTCTCATGAGTCCTTGAGTGTGCACCGTCCTGAGACTTGAGTGGGGGTCTCCCTTTGGGGGTCTTTCACAGCAAGTACATTTTTTAACATAGCAAATGAATTCAGAGATCTGCCTGCCTTTGTAAAGCAAAAAAAAAAAAAAAAAAAAAAAAAAGTGACAAACCTGAGATCAACAGTCCTACCATACCTGGACTTAAATTTTCTCTGTTCCAGGCTGACCTTAAACTCAGAAATTGGCCTGCCTTTGTATCTTTTTGACAAGCAGGCTCATTAGGTCACTGCCTTTATTCTTTTAGGTCTGTAAAGCCCTTCATACAATTTATATTGCATCTTTATATATTCCATACTTGAGAAATTAGACATTCTTGATTCAAAGTTTTCAGAGTTCTTTCCCACTAGTGCTGTCTTGAAGGTCACATCACTCACCATCTTTCTGAGGAACACCAGACATGCCCTTGCTTCCTGGACTCATGGAGTCATTAACATAACTCATGGAGTCCATTTCTGATCGTTTTGGCAGGGAGAAATTTCCTGAAGGAGGAACATTGAATTATGTACATCATTATACAAATAACCCAACACCCACAGCAACCATCAGCACTTTGTGGAGAGCCACATCCTGCTGGCTCTGCTCCAGGGGCTTGGAAACTCACAGTATCACTTCCATGCCCAAGCAGGACTCAGCAGGGGGATTGGGGTTTTTTTCTTTGTTTTTTTAAGAAAACGTTTTGAGAATTAAAACTCTGGATCATTGCTGCCTTGACCGTTGGAGGGCACTCAAGGATCCTGGAAGGATGTCAACTCACCAGTACCCCAGCTCCTCCACCCACCCACTTCAGGATTAAGTTTGCTGGCTTCATCCCTAAAAATGCACCTAGGGAAGGAAAGTAGAGGTACAAGACTACAGGATTCCAGAAACCAACAATTTTTTTCCACTTTTGCATTTGGTCAAAGGCTAACCCTTTACACCCAGTCCTTTGGCTGGTTGACAAAAGGGTTCAAGTAAACTGGACTGTGCCACTCTGCCCTGCCCCCCAACCTCCCACTGAGCTTGGAGCTCTTTGGACAAACTGGAGATTACAAGGTTCTGTATGTTGCTGTGTCCTCTCCAAGGAGCCATTCCTGTGTTTCTGGCACCAAATTTGGTGGGAAGAAGACCTAGGTCATCCTTAGTCCTTTAGGGAAACTAAGGTTTGTACCTTGCAGCAGCCTTGCCTTAAGTGGACAACATGGATCACTTTGACTTTCTCTTCCCAGGCTCTCTTTCTCCTCATCTAAACAAAATAATAAAAAACATCCCCAACTTTCCAAGGTGGTTTCCTCTGAAATTTTATGCTTTCTTTCCAAACAGGCTGTTTCACCATGCCCCATACCTCAACTGCATTGGAACTTCTAGAAATATCAGGATTGTCAGTAGACAATCTCAGGACCCGATAGCTGGTAGTCCAGTATAGATGATTAAACTCAGGTTGAAGTAACTTAAGGTCAAATTCAACTTGGGCCCCCAAAAGCTATTGGGGAAGGCACAGAATACACCCTAAGAGAAGTGGACACCTACAGGAAAAGGAAGCTTGTGTTTTGCAAGCCTCTAAATCCCCAAACAGGCCAGTGTGTTCAAGGCTTTAGGAGGAAAGTTTTGGGTTTAAGTCCCCTCTTATTGGGCCTATAACCCTCAGTTCCCTTTCCTTCTAGCTGGAAAGCTGTGATAAACCTCAAATCTAGAGTGTTCTTGATACATCCCTTGCAGATCCAGCATTTGATGATAGATTCAGCTGCAGATCCACAAACCCACTGCAGAAAGCTCCATCTTGTTCAGTGGCAGCCACATCCCATAATACTCCTGGTTCGCTCCCTGGCCAGTACTGAACCCAGTGCTCAGGCTTCAACCAGAGTCTCTGCAGACATACTTAAAAGTTTCAAAGTTCATTATCTTGGTGGAGAGCATGGTAGCAGACATGTTACCAGGGAAGTAGATGAGAGCCGCTAGCTACATCCTGATCTGTAGGCCAAAAAACAGATACTGGCCCTGTCTTGGGCTTCTAAAACCTTGAAACTCCAGCAGCAGCAGCAGTGGGGGGGGGGCACGCTGCAGAGAGCCAGGTGGCAGCACCATCTTGTGCCTGGGGCCAGCGGGGAGGATAGGGAGACAGACCCGGGGGCACAGGGGACTACAGGAACTGCCTGGAGTCTGAGGAGCTGGAGCCTGAGAGCCTGAGCCTGAAGAGGAGCCATCCCAGTCCCGCGCCCCTCGAGAAGCTCCGGGTTCTGGGCCGGGCTCAGGAGCCCCGGGCAGTCAGGAGGAGGAGAAAGAGCTGGGACTGGTTGAGGCCAACACAGGGAACGGTGCCGTTGAGGACCCAGAGCTAGAAACCATCATAGCTCGAGTCAGGGAAATGGAGGAAGAGGCTGAGAAGCTAAAGGAAAAGAAACTAAACCAAGACACAACGAAACTCACAGAAGTTATGAACCAATTGGACTTAACTGACATCTATAGAACAGTTCATCCTAAAACAAAAGAATATACCTTCTTCTCAGCACCTCATGGTACCTTCTCCAAAATAGACCATATAATTGGTCACAAAACAGGCCTCAACAGGTACAAAAAGATTGAAATAATTCCTTGCATCCTATCAGATCAAGACTTGTCTTTGACATGGACAAAAACAACAGAAAGCCCACATACACTTGGAAACTGAACAATGCTCTACTCAATGATAACTTGGTCAAGGAAGAAATAAAGAAAGAAATTAAAGACTTTTTAGATTTAAATGAAAATGAGGACACATCATATCAAAACATGTGGGACTCATTGAAAGCAGTACTAAAAGGAAAAATCATAGCTCTAAGTGCTCACAAAAAGAAGATGGAAAGAGCATACATTAACAACTTGACAGCAAACCTGAAAGCATTAGAACAAAAAGAAGCTAGTATACCCAAGAGGTGTAGACAGCAGGAAATAATCAAACTCAGGGCTGAAATCAACCAAGTCGAAACAAAAAGAACTATACAAAATATCAACAAAACCAGGAGCTGGTTCTTTGAGAAAATCAACAAGATAGACAAACCCTTAGCCAGACTAACCAAAGGGCGCAGAGACAGCATTCAAATTAATAAAATCAGAACTGAAAAGGGAGACATAACAACAGAAACTGAGGAAATTTAAAAATCATCAGATCCTACTACAAAGGCCTATACTCAACAGAACTGGAAACTCTGGAGGAAATGGACAATTTTCTAGATAGATACCAGGTACCAAAGTTAAACGAGGAGCAGATAAACCACCTAAACAGTCCCATAACGCCTAAAGAAATAGACACAGTCATTAAAAATCTTCCCACCAAAAAATGTCCGGGGCCAGATGGTTTCAGTGCAGAATTCTTTCAGACCTTCAAGGAAAACCTAATACCAATCCTCTTCAAGTTATTCCATCGAATAGAAACAGAAGGAACACTACCCAATTCATTCTATGAAGCTACCATTACACTCATACCTAAACCACAGAAAGACCCAACAAAGAAAGAGAACTACAGACCAATCTCTCTTATAAATACTGATGCGAAAATACTCAATAAAATTCTCGCAAACCGAATCCAACAACACATCAAAACAATTATCCATCAAGATCCAGTAGGCTTTATCCCAGGAATGCAGGGATGGTTCAATATTCAGAAATCCATCAATGTAATCCACTACATAAATAAACTCAAAGAGAAAAACCACATGGTCATCTCACTAGACGCTGAAAAAGCATTTGACAAAATTCAACATCCCTTCATGTTAAAAGTCTTGGAAAGATCAGGAATTCAAGGTCCATATCTAAACATAGTAAAAGCAATATACAGCAAGCCAGTAGCCAACATCAAACTAAATGGAGAGAAACTTGAAGCAATCCCACTAAGATCAGGGACTAGGCAAGGCTGCCCACTCTCACCTTACCTATTCAATATAGTACTGGAAGTCTTAGCTAGAGCAATTAGACAACAAAAGGAAGTCAAAGGGATACAGATAGGAAAGGAAGAAGTCAAAATTTCACTATTTGCAGATGATATGATAGTATACTTAAGTGAACCTAAAAGTTCCACCAGAGAACTCCTAAACCTGATAAACAACTTTAGCAATGTGGCTGGATATAAAATCAACTCAAACAAATCAGTAGCCTTCCTCTATTCAAAGGATAAGCAGACAGAGAAAGAAATCAGGGAAATGACACCCTTCACAATAGCCACAAATAAAATAAAATATCTTGGAGTGAATCTAACCAAGTAAGTAAAAGATCTGTATGAAAAGAACTTCAAGTCTCTGAAGAAAGAAATTGAAGAAGATCTCAGAAGATGGAAAGATCTCCCATGCTCCTGGATTGGCAGGATTAACTTAGTAAAAATGGCTATCCTGCCAAAAGCAATCTACAGATTTAATGCAATACCCATCAAAATTCCAAATCAATTCTTCATAGAGGTAGAAAGAGCAATTTACAAATTCATCTGGAATAACAAAAAACCTAGGATAGCGAAACTATTCTCAACAATAAAAGAACCTCTGGGGGAATCACCATTCCGGACCTCAAACTGTACTACAGAGCAGTAGTGATAAAAACTGCATGGTATTGGTACAGAGACAGACAGGACGATCAATGGAAGAGAATTGAAGACCCAGAAATGAACCCGCACACCTATGGTCACTTGATCTTTGACAAAGGAGCTAAATCCATCCAGTGGAAAAAGGACAGCATTTTCAACAAGTGGTGCTGGCTCAACTGGAGGTCAACATGTAGAAGAATGCAAATTAATCCATTCTTATCCCCTTGCACAAAGCTCAACTCCAAGTGGATAAAGGACCTTCACATAAAGCCAGATACACTGAAACTATTAGAATAGAAGTAGGGGAAGGCCCTCGAATACCTAGGCACAAGGGAAAAGTTCCTGAACAGAACACCAATGGCTTATGCTCTAAGATCAAAAATCGACAAATGGGACCTCATTAAATTGCAAAGCTTCTGTAAGGCAAAGGACACTGTCAATAAGACAAAACGGCAACCAACAGATTGGGAAAAGATCATTACCAATCCTACATCCGATAGGGGGCTAATATCAAATATTTACAAAGAACTCAAGAAATTAGACACCAAACAACAAAATAACCCCATTAAAAAATGGGGTACAGAGCTAAACAAAGAATTCTCAACTGAGGAAACTCGAATGGCTGAGAAGCACCTTAAAAAATGCTCAACATCCTTAGTCATCAGGGAAATGCAAATCAAAACAACACTGAGATACCACCTCACACCAGTCAGAATGGCTAAGATAAAAAACTCAGGTTATAGTAGATGCTGGTGAGGATGTGAAGCAAGAGGAACACTCCAGCATTGTTGGTGGGATTGCAAGCTGGTACAACCACTTTGGAAGTCAATCTGGCGGTTCCTCAGAAAATTGGACATAGCACTACCTGAGGATCCAGCTATACCACTTCTGGGCATATACCCAGAAAATGCCCCAACAAATAACAAAGACATATGCTCCACTATGTTCATAGCAGCCTTATTTATAATAGCCAGAAGCTGGAAAGAACCCAGATGCCCTTCAACAGAGGAATGGATACAAAAAATGTAGTACATTTACACAATGGAAATATTACTCAGCTATTAAAAATAATGAATTTGAGTAATTCTTAGGTAAATGGATGGAACTAGAAAATATCATCCTGAGTGAGGTAACCCAATCACAAAAGAACACACATGGTATTTACTCACTGATAAGCAGAGATTAGCCCAAAAATCTGAAACAACAAATATTCAACTACCAGATGACATGAAGCTCATGAAGAAGAAAGAACAAGTAAGGATGCCTAAGTCTTTCTTAGAAGGAGTAACTAAATACCCGAGGGAGCAAATATGGAGACAAAGTGTGGGACAGAATCTGAAGGGTGTTGTAGGGAGACCATCTGGGTATTCATTCCATGGGCAGTCACCAAAAATAGACTCTGATAGGGATGTCAGGATGGGAAAGCTGACAGCAGCCTGATAAGGCTGTCTCCTTAGAGGTCCCCCAGAGTCGGACATACCCGGAGACAGATACCCACAGCTATCCATTAATCCAATCAAAGGTTCCCAATGGAGGAGTTAGAGAGTAAATAGAAGGAACCTTAAGGGCTGGTGGCCCCATGAGGAGAGCAACAATACCAACCAGCCAGAGCTCCCCAGGGTCTAAACCACCAGCCGAGGAGCACATAGGGAGAGACACATGACTCCAGCTGTATATGTAGGGGAGGATGTTGGGCATAGGTGGGAGACAAGGTCATTAGTACCCTGAAGGCTGAGCACTGAGGTGGGGCGGAATCTGAGGGTGAGGAGAGGGGCTGGGAGTAGTTGGGCAAACACCTTCATAGAAGCAGGAGGAGGGGGGATGGGATAAGAGGTTCCTGGGTGGTGGGGGAAATATGGTAAGGGGATAAAATTTGAAATATAAATATTATATCCAATAAAAGAGGGGAAAAAATAGAAAAGCGGGTAGAACCAACATTGTTAATAAAATGTCAGCCCTCTTTAAAAAAAAACTATCTTGAAACTAAAATTTGTTTTGAGAATTGTATATTGCAGAATGATCAGCCTTGGTGTATCTACTCAACAAGCAAGCTGGGCAGACCTGCTCAAACCTCTGAGGTCCAGGAATTCCATCTGGAGGCAGCGAAGACACAGCATCAGAGGATTGTCAACTTGCTCTCCCCCCCACTCCTCTTCTAATATCTCAACGCCCATAATCAGCTTGAAGAAGCTAATGAAGAGTCAGCGCCCCTATTCCCTGGGCTTGGGGACTAAGGCAGTAAATTTTGGGCTGTCTCTCTAGGGAAAAGTAGTGGTTTTGTCAGAATAGAGAGGATCACCTAGGGTTTATTGCATAGCCATAACCTATTAGTAGAAATCTGTATAATTAATATCAAGATGAAGATATAAATTCTTAAATGGCACCAATTTACTTTGTTTACAAATTTTAAGGTTTTCATTGGCATGAGCTTCTTAGTGATATAAGAGTGAGATGAATATTGTTACTCTCATAGGCATTGTACCAGTATAACACACTTAGGAATACAAAGCTTAGACCCAGTCCTTCTTTAACTTTTTTAACTGATTTGAGATGGTCAGCCTGTGAGTTAAGGGACTATAGCAAATTCATGACTTGGAGTTTATTATAAGGGTGTTCTCTATGTTTTATTTAGAGATAGCTGAGTGGAGTTAACAGGCAACAGTCCAGATTACCTTACATGGATAGCTGGTTTTCAAAACATCAGAAATTCTTATAATTGACATGACAAACATTTCAGTATTAATGTTCATTTTCATTAGAGACCTGTCTGCTCCTGACAGCTTCCTATATTGAATTCTAAGAAGAAATTGAGCATCCTTGGAGTTACTCCAGTTGTGGTGAGACAGACACTAGGCAAGAATTGCCACTTTCCTTCTACAGACAAATTACTGTCCAGAAAAGGACACACTTGCAGAATAGTCGACTGATTATATCTGCCTAGAGAGAGTAATCAGCCCTTAATAATTCTGCAGCACTAAGGTCTGTCAGATGATCCTGAGCCAGAAGGCAGAAGAACAGATGCTCCAAGGTTTTGAATTAGAGGGACTGTTCAGGTGTTCAGAGGTCTCTATAAATTGGCTAAGTTTTAGAAACTATGATTTGTGCTTTCCACAATTATAGTTAACTCAGTCATTCTGGATTTCTGATGGGGTTGAAAACATTGACCTTAAGAGAAAAGATTTGAGTGGATGGTCCTCAGCTGACATTCATCCTAAAGCCAGGTTCAGAACTAAATGTTTTAGTTAGGATAGATGACAGAGGAGCTGGTTAGTCAACAAAAGGATGGACTGGGTATTAGGACTATCTTGTACCTCACTGGTACAAATTGGCATAATTATGTTCTAATTGTATTTTGAGAGAAAAGTTTCATTTTAACAGGAAGGGTGATGTGTAGGAGGAGCTAAGGTAGGAGGAGTACTGAAAGGAAGAAAAGGAGTAAGAAGAGGAGAAGAAGAAGGAGAGGAGAAGCTAGGTGATGAAAGAGAGAAAGAGGGGGAGACAGGGAGGCAGATATTCATGTATCTCCACCAGTCAAAGATAGTTGTTATACCTAGGTTGGTCAGTGTGTTACACCTCTGATTGAACAATTCCAAACTTATAAAGCCTATGATTAACATTATTTTTAAAAAATGTATAAATGCAAAAAGGAAAAGGGGGCATGGGATAGGGGTTTTCTAAGGGGGGTGGGAGGTAATGGGGATAGGGGATGGCATCTTAAGTGTAAATAAAATATCTAATAAAAAATATTTTTTAAAATTGTGTGTGTGTGTGTGTGTGTGTGTGTGTGTGTGTGTGTGTGTACACATACTGTGGAAGTGGGGAGAATCCCATAACTATGAGGAGGGACCTGCTTTGGGAGTAAGGGAAAGCCCAGGGCATGGGGACAGAGGCTACATATTCCCTCTGGGAATTTGCCATGAACACATCTCAACTGTGCAAGCTGCTCCCTGTTTCCTTGCTCTCCTTCATCCTCTCTGGGCCTGCTCAAGGGTAGCTGGGCTTGGATGGTAGGAGGGCTTTTTTTTTTTTTTTTTAATCCAGGGCTCTGGAAGGACACCAAACTGTTCAGCTTGTTTCCTTCCCTGGTCTTCTCCCTGTCTTTTACAGTCCCTGCCTGCCTGTTCTACCACGTCTCTGCCCACCCCACTAGTTTGCCTGGTGATCTATTTTGTTTTCTGTTTTGAGTGTCTTTGGAGGTTTCTTTAGCTGGAAGATCTCACTCCCAGCAGCTTCAGTGTAAATTCCCCTCGGGGAAATGCACTACTTTGTTTTGGAGAGTTTGAGGGTGTTTTCATTTTTCAGGTGTTTCATGGTTTTTTGTTGTTGTTGTTGTTTTTTGTTGTTGTTGTTACTTTTTCCCCTCTTGTATTTGGAGGGAATGAGTGGAAGTGGGAACAGGGTGGGGGGTGTAGCTTTCTTTTTAACTCATTTCTGGAGGATGGGAATTTTTTTAAATAATGTGTCATGAATAAAGTTGTTTTATGGAAAACAAAAAAACCTTGAAGCCCACCCTCAAAAAGATTGCATCTACTTGCAAACTGCTCCACTCCCTGATGACTAAGCATTTAAACAACTAAATTTACAGGACATGTTTTTATTTAAGTTTTCAGTAATTCTCAATGGTTTTCCCATCCCCACTCATCTTCCCATTTTCCATGTCTGTGTTCCAACCTTGCATCCTCCCCCTAACCCACCCGCCTGTGTATCTGCAGCAGGCAAGGGGTGAGGCCTGATCACCTGTTCTTCTGTGGGCCATTCTTATTCAAACCCACAGAAATGTTTTTGTAAACTTTTTCAGATATACAGAAGTCATATTCAGCCTTATTCCTTTCTTTGGTATATACCATCCAAAGGATAGGAGCTAAGGGTGTGCATTGGGCCCTCAGAAGTACATGCATTCTGAGTGGCTGCTAGGTCCAGTCTTAATACTTGAAGGCAGCTATGAATATGTAGACCCCATAAGGACTTGTGTCTTGATGGTGAATGGGTTGTTTAGCTAATTGTTTGCAAGAGAGGGAACTTTTGGGGGATTTTCTTTTTCTTTTGAATATGGGTTCTCATTTTTATCCCTGGCTAGTCTTGAACTGGCTGTGTAAACCAGCCTCACTTCTAATTCAGAGAGATCCATGTCTCTAAGTGAGGGAATTATAAATTATGTTTTCAGCTTCCTTTCTGGATTAACCATGCTGCTCTTTTATTATACATGTAACTAGTCAAAGTATTGTCATTCACATTACTAGCCAAGTTAGTCATAAAAGTAGCAACAATCAGCATGACTACCTAAACCAAAAGCTTCCTAAAAGTCTCCAAAGCTTAAAAATCACAATATCGGTAGACTTCAATGCTAATGATGATAGAAACTGGCTAGTTAATTTTCGGGTAAAAAAAATTACGTACATGAGCAGTTTATTGTTTTGGTCAAAAGCTGTGCCTTTGATCCTATCAGCCTTGTGCTTTCTAGAAACCAGACATCCCAGGAGTATTTAAGCCAAAACAAAAAACAAAAAAACAAAAAACCAACCAAAAAAAAAAAAAAAAAAAAACCCCACTTTTAGCCAAAATGGTTGGTTGCTTTTTTTCCCTGCCCAGAAATGTAAGAATGTATAGGATTCTGGCTTTTACTTGTCATTTCTTTCTAAAAGTCTATCCCTTTCCTAAAACTCATGTGTGTGGGCTTGTTTGTCACTAATCAGCCTGATATAAGCAAAAGTCCTATTAGACAAGGGAGCCTCATTTGAGGAATTGCCACCATTAGAACAACCTGTGGGCAAGTCTGGGACATTTTCATGATTGATATGAAAGGGCCCCAACCCACTGTAAACAATGCCATTCCTGGGTAGGTGGTCCTGATAATATAATAAAGCAGACTAATAAAAGAAAGCAGGCTAAGTTAGGCTTGGTGGTTTTTATCTTTAATTCCATAACTTGGGGTGCAGAGGCATACAAATCTCTACAAGTTCAAGGCCAGCTTGGTCTACATAGTAAGACAACCATGGGTACATGAGAGTATCCTTGCCCAAGCCTGGCTATCCTTTGCAGGAAAGGCCAGATCTAGTCTGGTAGACTGTTTATGGAACTCAAGTTAAATCTGGTGAGTTGCTGAAAAAGGCATGACTAGGGATATTTAGCTTGAAGAGGAAAATAATCCTGATAAGTTAGTTGGGTAGTGGAGATAAGATGTGTTCTGGCAAGGCCTGGCTTGGCTGCTGAGGTAACCATTCTACATTCTGCTGGGTTGGTCATTCTAGGCCCAGGACCATCATATGAAACCTTAGCTAGACCCTCAAAAAAGATATGGAAAATCTGAATACCAAGTAGAGTGGAGAATGCAGGTCAGAAGGAATTCATTAATGGTTCAAATTAGGTGAGTTCTGGCCAAATCTTAGAGTTTGGCTGGGTTCCAGGTTGGGTGGTCAGACTAGGTAGGTAAAGACACAGGCAGTAAGATCCTATGGAAGACTCTCAGTTATCTTCTTTGAAGGTACAAGTAGACAGGCTAGGTTAAGGCACTGACTGTGGGACTTGCTCAAGATCTAGCAAGTTGAAAGAAAAGGAAGAATGAGGTTGATCTGGAGTACTGGCCTTACTGGGATGGGCTCTGGAGGAATATATGGGAGGTTTGAGTAAATATTGGAGTGGGAACTGCAGGTCCCAGTAAAAACCTAGAGCTTCATGACTGCACAGTACAACAGGTAGCCAGACTAGGCTTAGAATGCTGGCTTTGGGACCTAGTCTAGATGTGGGTATGCTGAGGCACAATGAGAATAAAGTGACCAGAAATACTAGCCAAACTAGATTCTAGAGAGGAGGCAGAAAGTCTGGGTCTGAGTTGGATGTTGGAGTTGGCACAAAGGAGTATGTCAAGTTTTAGGATTTTGATTTTTTATTTCATGTCTTTATTTGGGCATATTGTGTATAACTCTACAGCAGCAGTTCTTAACTTATCAATTGCACCCCTTTGGGGATCAACAATCGTTTCACAGGAATCACCTAAGGCCATCAGAAACACATCTGAAAACACATATTTATAACTCATGACTAGCAAAGTCACAATTACAAAGTAGCAATGAAAATAATTTTACATTTGAGGGTCACCACAAAATAAGAAACCATATTAAACAGTTGCAGTATTTGGAACGTTGAGAACCACTTGCTAAAAGCACAGAAATTAGTCATTGTTCAGTCTTTAGATTCCAGAATAGAACATACATAAGGGCAATTATTCAGGAAGTAAAGCTTCAACCAATCTTTTAAAATAAATCGGTCCATTTTCTCAAGTAGCAGATAACTTGAATAATCCATATTGTGCATACTTTTTGTCTCTTTTTGACTTTTATCTCTCCTCTCCCTCCAACCAGACTTAAGTTTAAAGCACATTAAGTAGCCCAATGAGTGTCTGAATTGATTTAATCTGTCTCTTATCTACTCTTTTTACTTTTCAGATTATAACAAGTGACCACATTTATTGTGGCTGTTGAACCTAGACTTCATTTTTAGGTTTTGTTTGATTTGTTTGTTTGTCATTTGTTTTCTTAACAGTTATACTAGAGCCGGGTAGTGGTGGCGCACACCTTTAATCCCAGCCCTTGGGAGGCAGAGGCAGGCGGATTTCTGAATTCGAGGCCAGCCTGGTCTACAGAGTGAGTTCCAGGACAGCCAGGGCTACACAGAGAATCCCTGTCTCGAAAAACCAAAAAAAAAAAAAAAAAGTTATACTAGAAAATAGAAGTATTTATGCTAATTTAACAATTTTAGTTTACATGAATTCATGATAAGCTAAAGTACATATGTACACTAAATATACATACATATAAATCATTTTTACAACTTTCATTATGTCTTCTCAACTTTTTATTTTTAGTAAACCTGTTGATTTTTCTGTACATTAAGTAGATTTTTTTGCCCCAAATTTATATTTTCAAAACTACAATTTGATTAAAATCAAAGTAGAAAATTTCAGTATTATTGAGGTTAGAACTTTGTCTCAACATCATTAAAAAATATATTTGGGTCAAGTAGGTAGTCAACAAAATCAAGAAAAGCCAAATGTAAATCTAGTCATGTTACCTTAAAATAATACCCCAATTTTTGTAAGTTACAATGCCATGGTTATTGGAGGAAAATCTACAACCACTAACTGACTTTAAATTAGTTAAATGTGGATTAAAATCACATAATTCTTAGGAACAATATATGAACATTTGTCATTATTCCCACATATTAGTGTAGTCTTCACTCTCTTCAAGAACCTTCTTTTTGTAATAGATGAGGACCATTATAAAAAACCACAACCAATATTCTCCCTACACCTCTCTACCCACCTTCAGACTGTTTCAGAGACATACAGGTTAAACTCCTTTCCTGTACCCACTGAGTCATCTATGGAATGCCCAACTGCCCTGAGCAGCCTTCTATCCCCAACAAACTTCCATTCTCCTCTCTGCCCACATTCTTCATACCTGTTAATCCAGAAACTTACAGCCCATAAACACCCATCAAAGCCCTACTACATAAGGATAATAGAGGTTAAGCCCCTTCCTAATACCTACCACAATTGGCACATCTAGGAGCTAAATCCATCTAGATAGAAAAGGCCCACAAAAGAATACAAACAACAAAAGTCAGGACAATATAAAACCACCAGAGCAAAGCTTTCCTACGACAGCAAGCCCTGGATTCCTTAACAAATCTGAAGCACAGGAAAGTACCCTTAAATCCATTATTATAAAGATGATAGAGACCTTTCTGCTCAGCTGTTCTCTTGTATAGGAGGCAGCCATGGCACTCAATCAGAATGGCATGATCCTGATGCCCCACTTCTACTGAAGACACCCAAACTCGGGAGACCCTTACTCAAGTCTTGGGAAGTCACAGGAACCCAAAAATCACAAGACACCATACCTGGATGCAATCAGCAGAGGTTTATTCGGGAGAGTTGGCCAGCCAATGTTCAAATTGCTTGCTCAAGCAGAAGCTGAATTTGACAAATTCAAGCTGGCAAGCTGAGGGGCTTTTTAAAGGGGAAAACTACAAACAGGGGAGCGAGGAGGGGGTGAGGGGTTGTCAAAGATACATAACATAAAAATAGCGGAACATTCCAGAGGAACCCAACCTAAATGATTCAGGGTCATGTGAAAAACACTTTGTATACTCATTCTTCTCAAAAATGTGGGTTTACCATGTCACTGTGCCCTACCCTGTCATTTACTCAACTGTTTCTGATTAACTATTTCTCACTTGCTCCAGACACAGCCCTGTCCTGTCATTCTTAACACCACCTGAATCACTTGCATTCTTTACTTCCTTTTTCTGTACAGCCAATTCCCAAAACTGACCTGCCTTGTTTCAGAGAAAAATTTCTATGACTAGAAAAACTTAAGAAAGAATCTATATATTCTGTAAAACGATTTTCATAATTTTCACTCTACACTACAAGGATTGGCAGGAGAGACTGGATACATTGTTCAACCAGCCACCTCAAAATATCCACAGACTTAAGGCCCGACAGGCAAAAGTGCTAGCATTGCCCCTCGTCTCCCGTCAGGTCTCATCAAGCCCATCGTGAAGTGCCCTACAAACCACACCAAGGTCCAACCTGGCAGGGGCTTCAGCCTGGAGGAACTCTGGGTGGCTGGTATCCACAAGAAAATGGCTCACATCATCAGTATCTCTGTGGACCCAAGGAGGCAAAAACAAATCCACGAAATCACTGCAGGCCAACGTGTAGTGCCTGAAAGAGTACTGCTCCTGTAGAGTGAAAAATTATAAAGACCATTTTATAAAATATATACAGGCTTTTTTTTTTTTTTTACCCCTAGACCCAACCAAAAGAATGCAGGTTCCAGAAAGCAGAACTAAATGTAAGATTTCAGGACTTCACGGCCTCGGGATACATTTGGGAAGAGTAACATTCCTCAAGCCTCAGGGAAGAAAACCCACCTGTGGGTGGGGAAGGCCCAAAGCAGGAAGACACATTCCTGACCACAAAAAAAAAAAAAAAGGATGCAAGTCATCTAGGTGGGGCTGGGAAGCTAGTAACCACGATGACAGGACAAGTGACAGGGCACCAACTGAGAAATAGTTGAGCTAGTGACATGACAAGACCATATTTTGAGAATACAGAGTGTTTTCCACATAACCCTGATTCACTTAGGTTGTGTTCCTCTGGAATTCCTGCTATTTTTATTGTTATATTTTCTTAGCAACCTTTCACCCCCCTCCACACTCTCCAGGTTTGTGGTTTCCCCCTTTAAAAACCCTTCTCAGACTGACTGGCTTTGTCAAACTCTACTCCTGTGTGGGTGAGCAGTTTAACCTTGGCTGCCAGCTCTCTTCCCTAATAAACCTCTGCTAATTGAATCCAGGTATGGTGTCTTGCGATTTTGGGGTGGCCGTGATTTCCCAGGACTTGAGTAAGGGTCTCCTGAGTTTGGGGATATTCACTCCAAGCTCATAATTTTCCCCAGAAAGCCTTCTGCTCCAAAGAAGGGAGACAGTTCTGCTGAAGAACTTAAATTGGCCACCCAGCTGACAGGACCCATGATGCCCATCCAGAATGTATACAACAAGTAAAAGGCCGGAGTCATCACCGAAGAAGACAAGAACTTTAAGCTTTTGCCAGTCTCCGCATGGCCAGTGCCAATGCCTGTCTCTTTAGCATCTGAGCAAAAGGGCAAAGGAAGCTGCAAAGTAATGTGCTGTTGGAGAGCTACAATAAATTTTCCATAAAGCAAAAATAAAATGAAGTAAAATAAAAATGATAGAAACCTTTAAAGAGGAAACAAAGAAATCTCATAAAGAAATATAAGAAAATACAATTAAAAACATAAAAGAAATAAGTAAAACTGTTAAAACCTGAAAATGGAAATAGAAACAATAAAGAAAATGCAAACCAAAGGAATCCTGGAGATGAAAAGACTAGGAAAAAGAACAGAAACAACAGATACAAGAATCACAAACACAGCTACACATATGATATGCACTCACATATAAGTGGATATTAGCCGAAATTCTCGGAATACCCAAGACTCAATTCACAGACCACATGAAGCTCAAAAAGAAGCAAGACCAAAGTGTGGGTACTTCCAGACTTCTTAGAAAAGGGAACAAAATACTCATGGGAACAAACACAACGAGAAAGTATGGAGCACAGACTGTCACAAAGGCCATCCAAAGACTGTCCCACCTTTGGATCTATCCCATATATAGTCACCAAACCCAGACACTATTGTGTGTAACCGCCTGCAGCTATAGATCAACTGGGTTCATCTGAATGGGGGGGCTGGAAATGAGGAAAAGGATGGAGGGAGAGAAAAGATGAAGCCAATACAAAGTATTCTGATCAAGACTCGAAGTTTAATGTTCAGCTGTCAATTTAAAGAGAAAGCCCCACCACTGAACCCCTTCTTGCTTCAGCCATCCTGAGTGAGGGGAGATAGGTGAAGGGACTCATCCTAAGTCACAGCCCCAGATGTCTCAAGGCAAACTCAGCAGGTAGTCTATTTTTCTGAGTTTCTGTAGCAGGCTGTATGTGCAGCCAAGGTGGGTAATTCCACCTAGGTCCTATTGTTTTTGGTCTATTGTGGTAAACAAGGTCTTTCAGGCCTGCTCAAGGCTGGGGGGAGGGCACAATTGTGTATTTGAAGAAGTGCATGCTGACAGGAGTCTGATATAGCTCTCTCCTGAGAGGCTTTGTCAGAGCCTGATAAATTCAGAGGGGATGCTAGTGTGAGAATAAATTGTAAAAATGAAATTTTAGGTCTCATCGTGAGAGTTTCTTAGGTTCAGAGTTTCAATTTACACTCAAGTGTTAGCTGCCCCTGGGGTGCGTTCCAAGGGCTTGAATAAACATTTCAAAGGCACAAAAGACCCAAGATAGAGGCAATAAAACACCTGGGTAAACGGAAGTCACTTGAAAGGAATTCTCCCAGGAGCAAGATACAGATGTAAATTAGGATAATTGGGATGGGGGCTAGATGGAAACCAGGCTTGGGAACAGATGTTTGAAATATCCAATCATATGTAACCACGCCAAACTTTCCCAACCCTACCCATAAATATCCCAAGTTTCCTTGGCTGGTGGTCGGATCCTCTATCTCCTGCGTGAGATATGTTCCGGCCAGAGGGCCCTCGTCATTAAACCTCCTCTGCAATTGCATCAAGATGGTTTCTCGTGTGTCCTTGGGTGCATGCAGGTCCGGATTTGGGTGAGGGTCCCCTCTGGGGGGTCTTACACTAGCAGCCAAACTTTGGACTGAGCATGTGATCCCCAATGGAAGAGTTAGAGAAAGGACTGAAAGAGGTGAAGGGGTTTATAACCACATAAGAAGAACAACAATATCAACCAAGTAGACTGCCCGCCCCCCAGAGCTCCCAGGGACTAAACAATTAAGGGACCCATGGCTCCAGCTACATATGTAACAGAGGATGCTCTTGAGCATCAATGGGATTAGAGACCCTTGGTCGTTTGAAGGTTCCATGCCCCAGTGTAGGAGAATTTGACAGTCGGGAGGCAGGAGGTAGTTGGTGGGTGGGGAAACACCCTCATAAAGCAGGGGAGAGGGAATGGTATAGGAGTTTTCAGGGGGGACTGGGAAAGCGGGTACATTTAAAGTGTAAATAAAGAAAATATCCAGTAAAAATATATTTAAAATAATAATAATAAATAATAAAGAATCACCAACAGAATACAGGAGATGTTAGAGAGATTCTTGGGCATACTGTAAGGCTCAGGAAGCCCCCAATGGGGACCCCACTCAAGTCACAGGATGGTGCGCACCCAAAGGACACACGGAAGACCAACTTGCTGCAAGAACACGAGGTAGTTTAATGGCTGAACGTTCCGGGCCGACACGTGTCTCAATGTGGGAGACAGGGGCATCGACCTCGTGGCTCCATGGTTTAGGGTTAATATAAGCTCGGGGTGGGGAAAAGGAGAAACTTTCGCTAGGGTGCACACGATTGGTTGTTTTCCAATTTTTGAACATCTGGCCAAACCAGTCCATGGGGGCGGGGAGCAGTTCCTGCAGGCGGATGTTTATCTCTTATCTTCATTCCTGGGATGGCTCGGTAGCCCATTGTCCTGTAACTCTGCATTCTTTGTTTACGGATTAACTGGCCTCTGGTTGGCAAACCAGAGGGGCAACTTTAGCTACTCAGGCTAGGGAAAAAGAATCTATAATTCATGGGACCCATAAAATTTTCTTTAATACAAGATTCAATAAAAGAAAATGATACCTCAGTAAAAGCAAATTGTTAAGCCTATAAAATTCCAGACACAAAACATTCAAGAAATCTGGGATACCATGAAAATACCTCACATAAGAATAATAGGAATAGAAGATGGTAAAGTGTCCCAGCTCCAAAAATATTCTCAACAAAATTGAAGAAGAAAATTTTCCTAACCTAAAGAAAGAGATGCCTGTAAACATACAAGAAGCTCATAGAATATCAACTAGACTACCAGAAAACAAAATCCTCCTGTAGAGTGAAAAATTATAAAGACCCCTTACCCATCACTCTGGGCAAAACCTGGCTCTTCAGAGAGAGAGCTTATGGTTTGACCGCCAGCCAATTTCTCTAGTAAAGCCTCTGCTGATTGCATCCAGGTATGGTTTCTTGTGATCTTTGGGTGGTCGTGATTTCCTGAGACTTGAGGAAGGGTCTCCCGAGTATGGGGGTCTTCACTCCCAGTACATAAAAATTAAAACAAAATCTACAGTACAAAGAAAGAATATTAATAGCAGCAAGGAAAAATGCCAGGTAAAATAAAGGCAGACTTACTAGAATTACACCAGACTTCTCAACAGAGACTCTAAAAGCTAAAAGGGCCTGGAAAGATGTCTTGTAACCTCTAAAAATCTACTGTTGCCAACCTAGACTACTATACCCAGCAAAACTCTCAATCATCAGAGGAGAAAACAAGATATTTCAAGACATATGCAAATTCAAACAATATTTATCAACAAATCTAGCACTATAGAAAATACTAGAAGGAAAACTTGAACCCAACAAGAATAATTACATCCAAGAAAACACAGGATAAGTAACTCTATATCAGCAAAAACGAGGAAATTACATAAAACTCACACACAGTAACACCAGCAACATAAAAATAACAGGAAATAACAATTGCTGGTCATTAATTTCTTCAACATCAAAGAACTCACTTCCCTAAATTTAAAAAAGAAAGGAAAAAATCACCAGTTAACAGGATGAACAGGATGCATGTGAAAACAGGATCCATCATTCTGCTGCATACAAGAAACATACCTCAGCCATAAAGATAGACATTACCTCAGAGTTCAGAGCTGGAAAAAAAAAGTTTTACAAGCAAATGGACCCAAGACTCAAACTGGAATAGCCATCCTAATATCTAATCAGATAGACTCTCAACCAAAATTAATCAAAAGAGACAGAGGACACTTCATTCTCATCAAAGGAAAAATCTAGCAAGATGATATCTCAATTCTGGGCATCTATGCCCCAAACACAAGGGCACCCACATTTGTAAAGGGCACATTCCTAAACCTTAAATTCCACATCAAACTCCACACAGTAATAGTAGGAGACTTCAACAACCCACTCTTACCAATTGACAGAAACCCACAAAAACTAAACAGAGAAACAATAAAATTAATAGATATTATGAATCATATGAACTTAACAGACATATAATATTTCACCCAAACACAAAAGAATATACCTTCTTAGCAAATCATGGATCCTTCTCCAAAACTGACCACACATAGTTGGTCACCAAGAAAGGTTCAACAGATACAAGAAAATTTAAATACAGCCTTGTATCTTGTCAACCACAGATTAAAAGCTGGACTTCAACCAGAAAGCCTATATATTCATTGAAATTGAACAATTCCCTATACAATGACCGCTCAGAGAAGAAATAAAGAATGAAATTAAAGACTTTCTACAATTCAATAAAAATAATGGTACAACATATACAAACTTACAGGAGTCAATGAAAGCAGATAGATCTAAAAGGAAAGTTCAGAGCATTAAGTGCCTCTGTAAGAAAGAATTTTTTAATTAGTAATGTGGGACTGTGAACTCGTGAACTCCCAGGGAAGGGCCCCAAGGCTGGAACATCCTGACTCCTCAGTTTCCCAGCTGTGTGGCGATAAGAAATACAATCAAGAGCTTCCCACCTAGGAAGCACTCATTCCCCAGCCCCTCTCCCAGCCTGTCTCTTTTGTCTTTATAAACCTGTGTATTTTGATATTGGGGCTCTCTCTCTCCTTCCCTCTTGCGGAGGTAGGAGACAGAGTCCCAGCGCTGGTTTCTAGTAAAAGCTTCTTGCTTTGATTGCATCAAGTGGCGACTTCTGTGATCATTTGGGGCGAGCTCCGGTTCCCGGGACTTGAGCGGGGTCTCAGCCTTTTCTGGGCCCTTACATTTCACAAGCCAGCCAGGAGCTGTTGGTCGCCTCCTGCCCACGAACTCAACCTTGGAGGTAGGAAAGGCACCAAAAAGTGTCCATTCAGTTTGTCTGTCTTTTTCAGTGTTTGAAGCAATCTCGGTCTGATTAGCTGCTGGATCACTTATGAGAGTGGTAGGGTTGTGGCTGCTAGACATGCCAGGAGGTCCACAGGATGCAGCCCTGGAGGACGCCCCAGGAAGGGCAGAGAACCAAGGACACTTGGTAGTCTCCTATGTAAGGGACCCGGATCGGATTGGGTCTTATTGGTTCCGGACACCACCTCTCAGGACACCTGATTCACTTTCATTTCTGTGGTGGAGTAGGCGTGGCCATTTGTGCCTTTTCAGTGTTTCTGTTTTATTTTCTCTGTTATTGGTGTTCTTGACTTTCCGACTGATGACGGGATAGAATGTGACTACCCCCCCCCTTAGTTTGACTCTTGACCACTGGACAGAAGTAAAGCGTAGGGCCCACAAACTGTCGGTTGAAGTCCAGAAGGGACCTTGGCAGACTTTCTGTGCCTTAGAATGGTCTGCCTTTAACGTGGGATGACCACCAGAGGGGATTTTTGATTATTCTTGCTGTTAAAGATATTGTTTTTCAGAAGGGACCATCAGAACACCCGGACTAGCGGCCTTACATTACGGTCTGGTAGGGCCTAACTCAGAACCCGCCTCTCTGGGTTCCACCGTAGGTGAAATCAGCCGAGCTCCCAAGCCTTGGTTGTTACAGAGTTCATGCTCTCCGGACGAGCTCCCCTGCCCGGCTCCACTGAAGAAAATTTATCCCGATATATTCAGGGGGACCTCTTTCTCCTTGACCCTCCTCCCCTTTACCCCTCTGCTTTGTCCCCAACAATTCTGGCAGGCCCCGTGGCTTCAGCGCCACAGCCTCCCGGGGCTTCTACGCCGCTTGCTTGTGGCTGGACCCACAGCGGCAGAGGAACATATCGGTGGCACTCCCACTGAGAGTCTATCAGTCTACAGGCTCCCACTAGCGGCAGATGACCCGAATGGCCAGGTATTTCAGCTGCTTCAGTACTGGCCATTTTTTTTTATAATTGGAAAATGAACCATCTCCCTTTCTCTGAGGACCCTCAAGAGGCTCACGGGAGCCTTGTGGAGTCCTTGATGTTCTCTGATCAGCCTACTTGGGATGATTGCCAGCAGCTTCTCCAGACTCTCTTCACTACTAAGGAGAGGGAAAGAATTCTGCTCGAGGTCCAGAAAAATGTACCAAGGGAGGACCGGCTTTCCTCTCAACCTCCCAATATCGTAGATGCCGGGTCCCGTCTCACCAGACCTAGCTGGGACTTCAGCGCGGCAGAAGTAGGGAGCAACTGACAGTCTATCGCTGGGCTCTTGTAGCTGTGGAGCAGCCCAATGCCCCACTAATTTGGCCAAGATAAGAGAGATTGTTCAGGGCGCTACTGAGCTTCCCTCTGTGTTCCTTGAGCACCTCATGGAGGCTTTCAGGAGATATACTCCCTTCGATCCCCTTTCGGAGGGCCTTAGTAGCTATGACTTTCATAGGTCAGTCAGCAACTGATATTAAGAGGAAGCTGCAGAGAACTGAAGGACTGCAAAATCATACCTTGCAGGATTTAGTGAAGGAAGTAGAGAAGGTATATCATAAGAGAGAGACTGAAGAAGAGAAAAGCAAAGGAAAGAAAAGGAGAAAGAAGAGACAAAATAAGACAGCACCAGTTCCCGGAACTTAAGCGAGCCTTTTCTGGGCTCTTACACCTCCATAAGAAATTAGAAAGTTCTCGTGCCAGCAATTTTAAAGTACATCTGAAGTACTAAAAAGGAAAAAAAAAAAAAAAAAAAAGGAGAGAAAAGAAAAGAAGTACACCAAAAAGGAATAGAAGGCAGGAAATAATCAAAATCTGAAATCAATTAGTCAGAAACAAAGAAAAGAATACAAAGCATCAGCAAAAACAAAACCTGGTTATTTAGAAAATCAACAAGATAATCTGTTAGGCAAACTAACCAAAAGACAGAGAGACTTTCTGGCCTGCACTTTCCACCAGGGCAGATCACCAGGTTGTCTCCTCCTCTGAAGACAACACAGCCTGAAAGCTTCCCAGGAGTTTGGCTGTATGCAGGGCAATATGAAAGGGACTCTCCCAAACAACAGGAGGAGTTGGGCACCCCAAGGAGCCCAGCGCAGTGGAGTTGGGACCCATTACCCTCCAAACCTTCCTGCCTGGAACCCCACTCCCCTTTCCCACCTGCCCCTTCTTGCAGGAGCAGATCACCAACTTATCTGCTCCTATAAAGATCCAACAGTCTAGAGACCTCCCAGAAGTTTTGCTGCACACAGGGCAACTGACCCAATAGTCTGAAGGCCTCCCAGAAGAACAGCTACACCCAGAGCAACAGCTTGACTGCTTCTCTGAAGACCCAACAGGCTGAAGGGCTCCCAGGAGATATGCTGCACACAGAGCACCAGATTTACAACTTATCTGTCCCTCAGAAGACTCAACAGTCTGAAGTCCTCTCAAGAGAGCCACTGGAACCAAAGCAACAGGTCACCAGCATACATGCCCCTCTGAAGACACCATAGTCTGAAGGATTCATAAGAGGTCTGCTGCAGCCAGAGCCACAGGCCTCTCAGTAGACATGCAGAAACCCAGGGACACAGGAGGCAGGTTCCAGAAAGAGATACCCAACACAAGAGATAACCCAATGGCAAGAGGCAAGCACAAGAACATAAGCAACAGAAGCCAATATACTTTGGCTTTATCAGAACCCAGTTCTCCACAGCACCACAGCAAGCCTAGATACACCTGAAATCAAGAAGCTGACCTAAAATCCTATCTCAATCATCCAGTTTGAACCTGTACTGAGAGCAAACCTCAGGCACTGGCTCTCCACCCAGTCCTACAACACCCAGGGGAAGCCCGACTCCCAGGTGCTCTGAAATGCACAGGATCACAGTCCCACAGCACACGGAGGAAGCTCAACTCTCAGGTCCTCTAACTACCCAGGATCATAGAGAGGCAGGAAGCCCCATCCAGCCAATGCCATGGGTTCCTTCCAGCTTGAACCTTCACCCAGAGCAGACCTGGGATGCTGGCTTTGCACCCACTCCTTCAACACCCAAAGGGAGCCTGACTCCCAGGTGCTCTGAAAGCCCGGATCCCAGGAGCACAGGATCACAGAGGAAGATCAACTTCCAGGAGATTAGACACACCCAGGAGCACTGGAGCTTTGACATTTGAGATCACAGTTGAGGCTACAACATTTTTCCCAACACCCAGCATAACTGGGACCTCACAGAAACCAGGGAAACACAAAGTCCTACTCAGCCAAAGGCATGGGTTCCTTCAAGCTTGCACCTGTGCTAGGAGTAAACCCAGGGCTATAGCTCCCCACACACTCCTGCAACACCCAGAGAACGCTTGACTCCCAGGCGCTTTGACACAACTGGATCTCAGGAGCTTGGTAACACCAGGATTTCAGGATCCCAGAAGCAGCTTGACTCCCAGGAGCTCTGACACACCCAAAATCTCGGGATCATAGGATCACAGAATCACAGAGAGAGCTGGACTCAAAAAAGTTCTAACACAACCAGGATCACAGGAAGGAAAGGGCTCCAGTCAGAGACAGCAAGGGCAGGCGGCACTATAGAAATAACCAGATGGCGAGAGACAAGAGCAAGAACATCAGCAATAGAAACCAAGGCTATTTGGCATCATCAGAACCCACTTCTTCCAACATAGCAAGTCCTGCACACCACAACACACTTGAAAAGCAAGATTTGAATTTAAAACCACTTCTCATGATGATGATACAGGACTTTAAGAAGGACATAAATAACTCCCTTAAAGAAATACAGGAGAACACAGGTAAACAGGTAGAAGACCTTAAAGAGAAAACACATACATTCCTTAAAGAATTACAGGAAAACACAACCAAACAGGTAAAGAAATTAAACAAAACCATCCAGCATCTAAAAATGGAAGTAGAAACAATAAAGAAATCTCAAAGGGAGACTACCCTGGAGATAGAAAACCTAGGAAACAAATCAGAAGTCATAGACACAAGCATCACCAACAGAATACTAGAGATAGAAGAGAGAATCTCATGTGCAGAAGATACCATAGAAAACATCAGCACAACTGTCAAAGAAAATTCAAAATGTAAAAAGCTCCTAACACAAAACATCCAGGAAATCCAGGACACAATGAGGAGACCAAACCTAAGGATAATCGGTATAGAAGAGAGTGAAGATTCCCAACTTAAAGGGACAATAAATATCTTCAACAAATTATAGAAGAAAACTTCCCTAACCTAAAGAAAGAGGTGCCCATAAACATAAAAAAGCCTATAGAACACCAAATAGACTAGACCAGAAAAGAAATACCTCCTATCACATAATAATCAAAACACCAAGTGCACAAAACAAAGAAAGAATATTAAATGCAGTAAGGGGAAAAGTCCAAGTAACATATAAAGGCAGACCTATCAGAATTACACCAGACTTCTCACCAGATACTATAAAAGCTAGAAGATGCTGGACAGATGACATACAGACTCTAAGAGAACACAAATGCCAGCCCAGGCTATTATACCCAGCAAAACTCTCAATTACTATAGATGGAGAAACCAAGATATTCCATAACAAAACCAAATTTACACAATATCCTTTCACAAATCCAGCCCTACAAAGGATAATAGATGAAGCACTCCAACACAAGGAGGGAAATTATACCCTAGAAAAGGCAATAAAGTAATCTTTTTTCAACAAACCCAAAAGAAGATAGCCACACAAACACAACTCCATCTCTAGCAACAAAAATAACAGGAGGCAACAATCATTTTTCTTTAATATCTCTTAACATTAATGATCTCAATTCCCCAATAAAAAGACATAGACTAATGGACTGTATGTGAAAATAGGACCCAGCATTTTGCTGCATACAGGAAACACACCTTAGTGACAAAGACAGACACTACCTCAGAGTAAAGGACTGGAAAAAAATTTTCCAAGCAAATCATCCAAAGAAACAAGCTGAAGTGGCCATTCTAATATCAAATAAAATTGACTTTCAACCAAAAGTTATTTTAAAAGATAATGAAGGACACTTCATACTCATCAAAGAAAAAAATGTACCAAGAACTCCCAATTCTGAACATCTATGCTCCAAATTCAAGGGCACCCACAGTCATTAAAAAAAACTTTACTAAAGCTCAAAGCACACATTACACCTCACACAATAATACTGGGGGATTTCAACACCCCACTCTCATCAATGAACAGATCATGGAAACAGAAACTAAACAGAGACACAATGAAAGTAACAGAAGTTATAAACCAAATGGATTTAACTGACATCTATAAAACTTTCCATTCTAAAACAAAAGAATATACCTTCTTCTCACCTTTGCCAAAGCTGACCAAAACAGGCCTCAACAGATACAAGAAGATTGAATTAATCCCAAGCATTCTAACAGATCACCATGGACTAAGGCTGGTCTTCAATAACAACAAAAACAATAGAACATCCTGCTTATGATGAACAGTGATATAAAAGTGTAAGCCAAATAACCGCTTTTCTGCTCCTTACTTCAAAATGAAACAAACTGACCAAACAAACAAACAAACCCTAAAACATAACTTTAATATTCCTAGGCTAGAGTAGTGGTAGTGTACATCTTTAATCTCAGCACTAGGAAGGCAAAGGCAAGCCTATGAGTTTGAAAACAGCTGGTCAACAAACTCAGTTACAGGAAAGCCAAGACTACACATAGAAACCCTGTCCTGAAACACCAAAAACCAAAACCAAACAAAACATTCCACAGTCAAATGCAAATAATACAAATTCAAATACATTAAAATTCAACCTCTGAATTTAGGGACCCCAGATGAAGAGCTGGCAAAAATACTGGAGGAGCTGAGGGGGATTGCAACCCTATAAGAAGAACAATGTCAGCTGGCTGGACCACTCCGTGCTCCTAGGGAGCATACCACCAATCAAGGAGTGTACAGGGAGGAATCCGTGACTCCAGACACTTATGTAGCAGAGGATTGTCTGACATCAGTGGGAGGGGAGGCCCTTGATCCTATGGAGGTTTGATGCCCCAGTGTAGGAGATGCTGGAGCAGTGGGGCAAGAGTGGGTGGATGGGTTGTTGAACATCCTCACAGAGGTAAAGGGAAGGGGGAGAGGACTGAGAAGGTAGATTTGGGATGCGGGGGTTGTGGATGAGTAACCAGGAAGTGGGATATCATTTGAGATGTAAACAAATGGAATAATTAATAAAAAGAAAGTCTTTTCACATGCCTGCCCAAAAAAGTTAAATCTCTTTCATTCAGTCTCTTTCAAATATCTAATCTTTTTAAAAATCTAAAATATCTTTTAAAAATTCAAAGTCTATCAACTGAGGTCTTCTGTAAAAATTCAGGTCTGGAGAGATGGCTTAGTGGTTAAAAGCACTGGCTGCTCTTCCAAAGGTCCTGAGTTCAATTCCCAGCAACTATATGGTGACTCACAACCATTTGTAATAGGATCTGATGTCTTATTTTGGTGTGTCTGAAGAAAGAGACAGTGTGATGATTTGTATATGCTTGGCCCAGAGAGTGGCAGAATTCAAAAGTGTGCCCTTCTTGGAGTAGGTATGTCACTGTGGGCATGGGTTTAAGATCCTCACCCTAGCTTCCTGGAAGTCAGTATTCTGCTAGCAGTCTTCAGATGAAGATGTAGAACTCTTAGCTCCTCTTGTACCATGCCTGCCTAGATGCTGCCATACTCCCACCTTGATGATACTGAACTGAACCTCTGAACTTGTAAGCCAGACCCAATTAAATGTTGTCCTTATAAGATGTCAGGAGCCATAATGGAACAAGCTAGAGATTTTACTTAGTAATAAACTCTATATAATAACTTTTCTAAGTGTCTTTTCTTCCTGTAGCCTTAGACTAGCAGTTAGAGCCCAGCAGTTCCTGCTGAGACAGAACAAAGGCCACATTGCCTAATCCTCTACTGTTAGGCTACAGGTGTTAATCACCTTAACCAGCAGCTTTTTACCTTCAGAGAGAGCAAGAAAGGTTTTTCTAATTAGAATTTCTTTTTCCTTTCCCCACTTAGAGATTTTTTTTCCCTTTCCTCACTTAAGATCTTTCTGCTTTTCCCCTTAGATGGCTTTCATAGGAAACTTTTACAACTTAGTAATAAACTCTGTAATCACTTTTCGAAGTGTCCATTTTCTTTCTTCAACCTCCTACTAGAAAATATTGCCTGGATTTATCTAAACAAAACTTCACTAATTTCTTTTATACCCTCAGTGAACCTGTGGAGCTAGACAGGTGATAGATGTTTGGCCAGATAATTACTTAGTAAAGCAAAGACTTCTGTTTATTGTTGATGGTTTCTTGTTAATCATGGCTATTTCTTAAGCCCCAGCTGACCAGACTGAAGACCCTTAATTCAAAACAACAAATAACTATAAAAGAGTTGTTTTTTCAATTGCAAACATTTTTATTTTGTCTTATTTTTTATTTTTATTTTTTATTAGATATTTTATTTATAGATATTTTATTTATTTACAATATAGATGTCCTCCCCTTCCCCCTTTCTCCCTCCCTAGAACCCCAATGCCATCCCCCCTCCTCCTTTTTGCTTTTTTACCATTTTAATTACATGCATGTATTAAGGTCAGTTCTAGGCTGAGGAACTAGCAATACAATAGATGCAAATAGTTGAGGAACAAGCAATACAATAAACACAAATAGTCAAAGAACAAGCAAGGCATTAAACCCAATTACGTGAACACTCCTGTGATCACTGTTTCTAAGGGCTTATGAGGATAACAAAATATCTGAGCCTACCTCCCTGTCCTAGCCCAAAGTCATTTTCATGTCTGAAGTCTACTTCCTTGTTCTAGCCTAAAATTTAGAATCCTGCCTGAAATTACTTCTTTGTTCTAGCCTAAGATTTAGGTTCCTCCCTGAAATTACTTCTTTGTTCTAGTATAATGTCAAATTCCTGCCTGAAGCCTACTTCCTTGTCCTTGGCCCATGTCAGACTCTTGCCAAGCAGCCCCAAAGGCTCTCCACCTCTCCCCCCTTTTTATTTCATTAACAAGACTGAGCCTGTCTTAGGTCATTCTGACAAGAATTCCTTTCTTACCCATCATGGAATATGCATTATCCAAAACAATGGTCTTAGGTTGGTAAGGTTCTGTGCATAATCTTACCCATCCTTGGCTTGCTAGACTGTTAATTTAATAACTCTGTCTGGGGGTCACAATATAGTCTTTAAACTTCCCTCTGGAACTTTACAAGTAAGGCCTCCATCGTATGCATTGCTTTCAACATAATCTGATCTTCTATGCTTCAAAAACAGGTCACTGAGATTTCTATCCTAAACATCGTTTCTAGTCCAAATTTACACAACTGTCCCCAAAACTACATGGGTAGGTCTATCATAGTAAAATCCCATTCTGTGAAACCAACTTGTCTTAGTATTACTCTTGCTGTTAATGCAACACCATGACCAAAGGAACTTGAAAAGGGGAAGATTTGTCTTACACTTCCATATTACTGTTTATCATTGAAGGAAATCAGGACAGGAACTCAAACAGAACAGAGACCTACAGTCAGGAGCTGATACAGAGGACATAAAAGGATAGTGCTTACTCAATTTTTCCAGTAACTGTTCAGAATGTTTTCTTCTACAATCCAGGTCCACCAACCCAGGAATGCTACAACCCTGAATGACTGGGCCCTCCCCAATCAATCATTAACTATGAAAATGCCCTACAGTCTTGCTAGTGAATAAAAAAAATTAAAAGAACATGATTACTCCTAGGTAATGATAGATATAGGGTTTCAAACCTAGGAGAAGCAGTTGAGATACCTATTTAATATGTTAAAGCAATTCTAGCCTTCAGGTTCTTCCAACATCCCTACCTGTTACAATGCCTGGCTGGCAGACTCTGTCCTCTGTCCCAAACTTCCCAGACTATGGGGTAAGCTTCCACATCCCCAGACACTCTTTCATTTATAATCCAGGCATTTGGTCTAATCTCTCTGCAATTCTCTCTCCCTGCATTGCATGCACAGTGCTACCCTACCCCTCCCACTCTTATCCCCCCCTCCACCGTGTTTTGCTCCACATCCTCCATTTCCCATTCTTTTCAGATGCTGCTCAAAAGCCTTTCCTGACACTTTCAATTTTTTTCAGTTTTTCTTTGACTCTCTGCATTCCTATAACTATATAGCTACCTGCTACTTCTAACACCAGGTGCTGAACATGATGGGATTTTTAATAACTTAAAAGATATTACCTTGTCTTCTCTACATTTCTTTTTCTAGAGTTTATAGGTTTGCTGCTGTTTTTTCATGTTATTGGAATTGTTCTTAAGCTTCATTTTGAGTTTATTTTTAGTTGTTTTATTGAGACTAAGAATCCCCAGTGAAACCATGATGTCCTTGATAGTTTGAGTAGATCTATAATTTTTTCAAGATGTGTTTTTGTTTGTTTGGTAGGTTGGTTGGTTGGTTTTTGCTACTCTTAAAAACTTACTTTTGATGGGATTCAGACATACAAGTAGAAGCTATTAAGTAAAGCAGTCTACTTCTCTTAACACTTTGTTGTTTGTGAGTTTCTTTATTCTCTTAGGAAAATATTTAACATATAATATGATAGTTGTAGCCATATATTGCCCTTCTTGAGATGCCTGTTAGAGGTGTGTCTTTAAGGATGGACCTAATGCTGGTGAGTAAACTTTTGCAACCTATCATCTTAAATTTTCTTATCTCTAACATACCTAGATAGCATCCTATTTATCTTTGAGATATTTGGGAACAGCAGTCCTTTATCTATATCTTAGTTTTGGCTTTGTTGCTGTGAAGAGACACCACGACTAAGGCAACACTTACAAAGGAAACATTTAATTGGGGCTGGCTTTCAAAGATTTACTCCATTATCATCATAGTGGGAAGTGTTACAGGATATTTGAACATGTTTCTAGTTAAGATGTGTCTTAGCCTTTAGCATACACTTGTATTCCCTTTGTCTGGAATACAAGCACACCCTTACTCACTCACCTTTAACCATACACACTAAAGATAAAGTTAGAACAAATCCATGTTTGAAAGTGCTATCTAATTTGAGTGGTAGAAAAAGTGATGAATCAGAGAAATATTTGACATAGTAGAATATGCACAAAAGAGAGAAAAAGGAAGCTCTTAAGGGACAGTCAGTCAGTACAGGAGAGAGTACAGTCCAGATGTACCAAAGAACACCTAAAGAACAGAGTAGCACAGAGGAGAAGGCAGTTTTGCTAGGAGAGTTGTAGAAAGACAGGTTGCAGAGAGTTTTACAGTGAAAGATCAAAGAGAGAACAAACGACACAAGGACAGAAAAAAACTAGAGAATGAGAAGGAGCCAGGTTAGAAGAGATTGCTAAATTTAGTTTGAGGCCAACAGAGCAATTCAGAGGCTGACAGAAAAGCCAGATTGAATAAGTCAAAGGGGAGAGAAATTTGAGCCAGAACAGCTGAGTTGAACCAGTTAGCCAGAGGTCAGAAAGAGTTAGAAAGGCTGAGTTTATTCAGCAGTAACTCTCAGAGGCTGAAAACATTATAGGACTAGATTAGATTGTCCAGAGCCTAGAACCTTCTAGGACAAGGGCTAGATTAGCAGATTAAGGCAGCAAGCCTGAAGGATGACAATTACCTCTGGCAGATAAAAGACACTGTTACAGGGAAACAAGCCCAAATGTTGTCAGACATGGTGTTGGAGAAAGAGCAGAGGGTTCTACATCTTGAGACAAAGCAGGAGACTATCTCTGCAGGCAACTGGGAGATCCTCATTCCACACTAGGAGACCTTAAAGCCCAGCCCCACAGTGGCATACTTTCTTCAACAAGGCCTCACCTACTTGAAAAGACCACACCTCCTAATAATAATGTTAGTCCTTATGAAGAAGCACTGAAACACAGGAATCTATTGGAGTCAAACCTATTCACACCAGATCATAGATTCTACTTAATGTAATCTAAGCAAATCTGATAGCAATTTTTTATTTTAATAATTTATTTAGGAAGTTGGAGAGATGATGGCTCAACAGTTAAGAGCACTGACTGCTCTTCCAGAGGTCCTGAGTTCAATTCCTAGCAACCATATGGTGGCTCACAACCATCTATAATGGGATCTGATGCCCTCTTCTGGTGTGTCTGAAGGCAGCAATAGTGTACTCAACTACAATAAATAAATCTTTAAAAAATAATAATAATAATTTATTTAATTTTATTTTATGTGCATTGGTGTTTTTCCAGAATATATGTCTGTATAA
This sequence comes from Arvicanthis niloticus, assembly GCF_011762505.2. Taxonomy (NCBI): domain Eukaryota; kingdom Metazoa; phylum Chordata; class Mammalia; order Rodentia; family Muridae; genus Arvicanthis; species Arvicanthis niloticus. Next base: position 233,317 of record NW_023044978.1, on the reverse strand, counting down.
GGGCACTGGATCCCCTAGAAATGGAATTACAGACAGTTATGAGATGTTGTGTGGGTGCTGGGAATTAAATCTGAGTTGTTTTGGAAGAATAGCCCGTGCTCTTAACTTCTATGGCATCTCTCCAGCCCCAGTTAAAAAACGTATTTTTTATTTGTAAACATATGTTTATATACACTTATATTTTTATATACATATTCATTTATATATCCAAATATATATTTATATTATTTTTTGAGACAGGGTTTCTCTGTATAGAATTGTTGTTGTGGCACTCACTCTGTAGACCAACCACACTAAGTGTTGGTCTCACTTTAAGAAATCCACCTGAGAGCACTGAGAAGATCTTGGGCAGCAATTCTGCCATCAATCTCTAAGTACCCATAGGAAGCAGAGATCCCAGGTGCTCTAACTCAGGCAATATCTTAGGCAGACAGAAAGGCCCACCCCAAACAGGGAGTAACTGGGACCCACAAGGACCCAGGAAGTCACTCCTGGCCTGGAGCACTGGTTCCTTCCCATCTGGGCCAGAGCACTGAGCAGAACTTGGGCGGTAGCTCTGCCTCCAATCTCTAAGAACCCAGAGGAAATGGGGCTCCCAGAGCTCTAACCTGATCACTATCCTGTCTGTGCCAGAGTACTGGGCAGATTTTGGACCCCAGCACTTACCCCAGTAGTAACACCCCCCCACACACACACACACACAAAGTTCTGATACAACCAAGATAATAGGAAAGACAGGCTACAGTCAGAGACAGGGCAGATAACACTAAGGAGATACAGATGGCAAAAGGCAGGCGCAAAAACATAAGCATCAGGAACCCAGGGTACTTGGCATCATTAGAACCTAGTTCTCCCACACAAGAAAGTCCTGAATTCCCCATATCACTAGGAAAGCAAGATTCAGATTTAAAATTCCTTCTAATGATGATGATACAGGACTTTAAGAAGGACATAAATAACACTCTTAAAGAATTTGAAAGAGAACACAGGTAAACAGGTAGAAGGCCTTAAAGAGGAAACACAAAAATCCATTAAAGAATTACAAGAGAACACAACCAAACAGGTGAAGGAATTGAAGAAAACCAGCCAGGACATAAAAATTGAAGTAGAAACAATAAAGAAATCACAAAGGGAGACTATCCTGGAGATAGAAAACCTAGGAAACAAATCAGAAGTCATAGACACAAGCCAACAGAATACAAGAGATAGAAGAGAGAATCTCAGGTGCAGAAGATACCATAGAAAATATTGATACAACTGTCAAAGAAAATGCAAAATGCAAAAAGTTCTTAACACAAAACATCCAGGAAATCCAGGACACAATGAGGAGACCAAACCTAAGGATAATAGGTATAGATGAGAGTGAAGACTCCCAACTTAAAGGGACAATAAATATCTTCAACAAAATTATAGAAGAAAACTTCCCTAATCTAAAGAACCAGATGCCCATAAACATATAAGAAGCCTATAGAACTTCAAATAGACTATACCAGAAAAGAAATACCTCCTATCACATAATAATCAAAACACCAAGTGCACAAAACAAAGAAAGAATATTAAATGCAGTAAGGGGAAAAGTCCAAGTAACATATAAAGGCACACCTATCAGAATTACACCAGACTTCTCACCAGATACTATAAAACCTAGAAGATGCTGGACAGATGTCATACAGACCCTAAGAGAACACAAATGCCAGACCAAGCTACTATACCCAGCAAAACTCTCAATTACCATTGATGGAGAAACCAAGATATTCCACAACAAAACCAAATTTACACAATATCTTTCCACAAACCCAGCATTACAAAGGATAATAGCAGGAAAGCTCCAATACAAGGAGGGAAATTATACCCTAGAAAGAGTAAGAAAGTAATCTTCTTCCAACAAATCCAAAAGAAGATAGCCACCCAAAGATAATTCCACCTCTAATAACAAAAATAACAGGAACCAACAATTACTGTTCCTTAATATCTCTTAACATCAATGGACACAATTCCCCAATTAAAAGACATAGGCTAATGGACTGGATACATAAACGGGACCCAGCATTTTGCTGCATACAGGAAACCCACCTCAGTGCAAAGACAGACTCTGCCTTAGAGTAAAAGGCTGGAAAACAATTTTTCAAGCAGATGGTCCTAAGAAACAAGCTGGAGTAGCCATTCTAAAATCTCCAGTCCAAGAACACAAAGCAAGGGACTCATGGCTCCACCTGTATAGGTAGTTGAGGGTGGCCTTGCCAGGCATCAGTGAAAGTGGACAGCCTTGGTACCTGAAAGTTTGGATTCTCTAGTGTTGGGGAATTTCAAGAGCAGGGAGGCGGGAATGAGAGGATGGTGGGAGCATACCCTCATAGTAATTGGAGGAGGGGGAATGGGGCAAGGGGTTAGGACTGAAAGAGTTAAAATTTTTTAAACCTTCCACAGATGGAGTCAAGAGTGCAGATCAGCTTGTTCTGTGCTCTGGGTCCTAAGAAACTAGCTATCCACAAGACAAAGTAGATAAGATAGGAGTTCAGAGCTGAGAGTTCAAGTTAGCATGCCTGTGTACCCTGGATACTAGGAACAGAACTAACCACAAGATAAATTGGATAGGATTTGATTCTATGAGATATTTCCTCATGACCGTTTCTTGAACCTGTCACAGAAGCTGAACACTGGACGGGTGCTTTCTATAGATACTAATCATGATTTCCCCCCTTGTCTCCCTGGGTTGCGGTTCTTCCTTTAAAAGGTCTACCTCTTCTCTAAGTGGGGGTTGTACTTCATTGCTTGCCTCTGCATAGTACAGGCTTGAAGTATGGCCTTATCGTGTTGAAATCAAATACACCTCGTGTTAATTACATCAAGTTCCGTGTCTTGCAGTTATTGGGTGGCCATGAATTCCCATGGGCTGAAAGGGAGTTTCTCCTTTCCTGGCAGGCCTTACAGCATCGGTGGAAGTGGAGGGCCTAGGTGCCTGAAAGTTTGGATTCCCTAATGTTGGGAAATTTGAGAGCAGGAAGGTGAAAATGGGAGGATGGTAGGAGCATACCCTCATAGAAACTCCCAGAGTTATATGGATTAGACATGACAGAGGCAGGCCGCCAGAAGACTAGACTCCAGAATTCAAACAAACAATTATCTTGATACTAAAATTTGTTTTGACAAGTGTATATTGCAGAATACATCGTCTTGGTTTATCTACTCATCAAGCAAGCTGAGCAGCCCTGCTCAAACCTCTGATGTCCTGGAATTCCATCTAGATGCAGTGAAGACACAGCATCAGAGGCTTATCAATTTACTCTTCCCCCCCACTCCTCTTCTAATATCTCAACGCCCACAGTCAGCTTGAAGAAGCTAATGAAGAGTCAGCGCACCTATTCCCTGGGCTTGGGAACTGAGGTGGTTAATATTGGGCTGTCATTCTAGGGAAAAGTAGTGGTTTTGTTGGAACAGGGAGGATTAGCTAGGATTTATTGCATAGCCATAACCTACTGGTAGAAATATGTATAATTATTATTAAGATGAAGTTATAATTTCTTAAATGTTACAAAATTTACTTTGATTTCAAATTTAAGGTTTTCATTGGTACGAGCTTCTTATTGATGTAAAAGTGAGATTAATATTGTTACTCTCATAGGCATTGTGCCTGTATAACACATTTAGGAATACAAGGCCTACACCCAGTCCTTCTTTAACTTTTTTTTTAACTGATTTGAGATGGACAGCCTGTGAGTTAAGGGACTATAGCAAATTCATGGCTTTGAGTTTATTGTTAAGGTGTTTTCTATATTTTATTTAGAAATAGCTGAGAAAGTTAACAGACAACAGTCCAGGTTACCTTACATGGATAGATGGTTTCAAAACATCAGAAATCCACAGAATTGACATGACAAACATTTCTGTAGTAATATTCATTTTGATTAGAGACCTGTCTGCTCCTGACAGCTTCCTGTCTTGGACTCTAAGAAGAAATTGAGCATCTTTGGAGTTACTCCAGTTGTGATGAGACAGCCACTAGGCAAGGACTGCCTCTTTCCATCTACAGACAAAATACTGTCCAGAAAAGGACACACTTGCATAGTCGACTGATTATATCTGCCTAGACAGAGTAATTCGGCCCTTAATAATTCTGCATCACTAAGGTCTGTCAGATGATCCTGGGCCAAAAGACTGAAGATCAGATGCTCCAACGTTTTGTAGTATAGGGACTGTCCAGGTGTTCAGTGGTCTCTATAAATTGGCTAAGTTTTAGAAGCTATGGTTTGTGCTTCCCATAATTTCAGTTAACTCAGTCATTCTGGATTTCTGATGGGGTTGAAAACTTATAGTGTCATAGCCAATCCTTGCTATTTACTTTGAGAGAAAAGATTTGAGAGGATGGTTTTCAGCTGACATTCATTCTAAAGCCAAGAAAAAAAAGCCAGGTACAGAACTAAGTCTTTTATTTAGGAGAGATGACAGAGGTTCTGCTTAGTCAACAAAATGAGGGACTGGGTATTAGTTCTATCTTGTACCTAGCTGACATAAATTGGCATAGTTATGCTCTAACTGTATTTTGAGAGGAAAGTTTTAGTGAGTTGGTGGTGGCACATGCTTTTAATCCCAGCACATGGGAGGCAGAGGCAGGTGGATTTCTGAGTTCGAGGCCAGCCTGGTCTACAGAGTGAGTTCCAGGTCAGCCAGGGCTACACAGAGAAACCCTGTCTCGAAAAATGAAAAAAAAAAAAAAAAAGAGAGAGAGGGAATTTTTTATTTTACCAGGAAGGGTGATATGTAGGAGGAACTAAGGTGGGAGGAGTACTGAGAGGAAGAGGAGGAGTAAGGAGAAGAGGAGGAGTAAGGAGAGGAGAAAGAGAAGGAGAAGAGGAGCTAGGTGATGAGAAAGAAAGAGAGAGGGGGAACAGACATGGAGGCAGATGTTCACGTGTCTCCACCAGTCAAAGATAGTTGATATATCTAGGTTGGGTAGTGGGTTACACTTCTGATTGAGCATTACCAAACTTATAAAGCCTTTGATTAACATTTTAAAAAATTGTATAAAAGCAAAAAGAAAAAGGGGGCATGGGGTAGGGGTTTTCTAGGGAGGGGAAATGGAGAAAGGGGATGGCATCTAAAATGTAAATAAAATATCCAATAAAAAATAAATTAAAAAGAAAAGAAATCCACCTGAATGAATCTGCCTTCCTAGTGCTGAGATTAAAAGTGTGTACTACCACCACCTGGCCCCAGTAAATATTTTATAATAATTTTATTATATTAAATTTCTTCTCTATCAGTAATATAGTGCATATTTGCTATTTTGATTGAATATCAAAATATAGAGAGAGAACTGTTTTACATATAAACAGAAATTTATTTTAAAAGAGTTTTAAATTTTTTTTCCAAGAATTCTTATAGAAATGCCAGCACTGTAAAACACAAAATATATAGTATTTGAGTTGTGAATAAGATAGATATTTTGCATTGTTATTGATGGGACAGGTATTTGTAATAAAGAATACCTCTATGTTCATATACAGGATATTATAAATTACATATTTTTTGCAGTTGTTACAATTTGGACTTACAACTGGTCTTAATGAATTGTACATGAATGAACTTAATTTATATAACTTAGGACTTTAATTTCAGAATGATAAAAATACTGAGAAATATTTATTATTAAATGTGTTATCAAGAGGTATTTCCCTTTGGACAGCACCATACTTGGGGCTACTTATTTTTCCAACATCTATGTTGTTCTACTAAAATAAATAATTTTTCAGCATATTCTAGATGTAGGGTATATTTCAAAAGATTACTAATGTAATATTCACCAGGCCCTGAATTCATTTCCCAGAACCAAATAAACATAGCACTTTGACAGCTTTCTGTAATCCCTCCCTTAGAAGTTGATGACAGAATAATCAGGATTTCAGAGTCACCCTCAACTATAGCCTAGCTATAAAAGATCCAGTCCTAAGAAAAAGAAACAAAGATTATCTTATATTGCCTTTAACAAACTGTATGGAGTAGTAAAGAAATTCAGGAAACTTCAATTAAAATTTGTGACTTCCAATCATATTTGACAAATTAAAACTGTTAACTAAAAAACAAACAAACAAAATCTCAGAAGTGGTAATGGCCAGGCATAATCGTAATGCCTTTTATCCCAGCATAGGAGTCAGAGACAGGCAGATCTCTGTGGATGTGAGACCAGCCTTGTCTATGACATCCTAAGCTGTATATTGAGACCCAATATTAAAAAAAAAAAAAAAAAAAAAAAAGTGTTCATGGATGCAGCAATCTGAGTTTTAACACCAAGAGTGTCTTTAGGGAATTATACAAAACTTGCATTAATCTCCAGTTTTGTTAGAAAGAGAAAGGTCCTTTTGAGTAGTATGTCATAGTTGTTGATTAGTTTATAGTAAAGATATACAAATCAATTTCCCCCTCTATGTAAAATGCACCAAGTGAAAAGCATTAAAACTGTGTATTTTCTATTTTTATCTACTGAAGCTGCCTAATACCATTTGTAAACTAGACAGATAATTCTGTTATAGGTGCTTCAAACATGTATAATTCTTTGTGTAGCCAAGACAATTATTCACAGTTTCACAACCCACGGTATGTAAGTACACAGTACAGTCAGTCTTAGGGAACTAGAAAAATAACCTAAATGAGTGGGCTTAATTATTACAAATGCCATTGTCTGTATAATTTTTATTGTTTCCTCAGCCAATTACTTTCATTAATTACTTTCATTAATTAACCAAACGTAGTGTAGTTCAGCAGAGATTACCATTTATAGTTTTTTTTTGATGAGGCTTCCCAAAGTTAGTTAAGGTTATATTAGTAAGGGGAAATTTTAGTAAACTTTCTATTCTCCCACCTGATAAGGAAACAGAATCTATTACAATAAAGAAAAGCAAGTGAGAAGCCGGATAATTAAACTCCTTAAGATCCTTAACTGAAGAAAGTCCCTAGTTTAGGTTATCTAAAATTTTGGACAGCTGCAGCGGCGGAGTTAGATCACTTGACGACTTAAACAAACGCTAGATTAGGAAGTAGAAATAACACTGGCAGTTAAAGAGTGGCTTCTGGTTGTGTACGGATTGACGACAGAGTGCGTCTTGCGTGATGACGTAAACCCGCCAGTACGTTTGGGCGTACCCAAAGCTGTGTTCGTAAGCGCTTGCGTTCAGCCTGAGGAAACTGGATTGTCCTGGCTGCTCTGTGAGAAGTTAAGTTCTCAATTTTTTGAGCAATGAGTCAAGTGGCAGCGGACAATACGATCGGCCTGGACCAGCAAGTGAGTTGAATTTATATTTAAGACGTTCCTTCTTCCCCTTTGTTTTAACCTATTTGTAGCGCAGTATTAACTAAACGCTTAAACTGTTTTGTGTTCTCTGTACTAGAGTTGTGGCGCCCCATAAAAATCTGGAAAGAAAAGAAATTAAACTGAAAAAATGGCGTAAATGAGAAAAGAGATAGCAGTGACGTTACAGATTAGTCCACAGGCTTCGCATTATGGCGGCTTTTATTTGCGAACCGGAGTTTCAAATATGTCTTTGGCTGTGGATGAAACAGAACTTGTTTTTCTCTATAACTCTTGGAATTACTGTGTTCACATCGGGTGGCCCTAATTTCTGATGTTTGTGAGTTTGTGTAAGTCGATAAAAGCGCTGACGCCACGAGTTTTGGTTGGCGTTTAGAAAATGCGGCCTTAAAATGGAGGAAATGGCGGCGGGCCTAGGCCGTGCTGTCGTTCTGTTGGGCCTAACCAGCGAACCAGTGAGGCGAGGGTCCGTATTTATGCCTATCTGATAATCTGATAATGTTCTTCCACACTGGCCCTCTTTATCTCTTTCCCGCGGTGTGTACACATGTTTTTCCCCACCCTGAGTTCCGTGACGCAGGAAACGTGAAGGGAATAGACCGGAGCAGAGGCGATAAAAGAAAGGCTGCGGTGTACTTCCCTTGACAGTGGTCTGCTAATATTGGAGGTTGGAGTTTGTTGCGGGATGTTAAAAGAGGCATCTTTTCATTTACAGCATATAGATAGCCAGTAATAGAGACCAGTAGGTTTTTGTTTTGGTTGGTTGACTTTGTTTGGTTGTACCTCCACCTTTTCCTCCTTTTCCTCCTCCTCCTCCTCTTCCTCCTCCCTCACCTCCTCCTCTCTTCCCTCCTACCTCCCACCTTCTGTTTCATACCGTCTCTTTTCTCTCTTCTTTTCTTTTCCTTTTCTTTCCCTTCCCTTTGTCTCTTTTCTTTTCTTTTTTGTTTTTTCTTTTCTTTTCTCTTCTGGCTTTTTGAGACAGGGTTTCTCTGTGTAGCCCTGACTGTCCTGAAACTTGTTCAGTAGACCAGGCTGGCCGCAAACTCAAAGATGCACCTAACACCGCCTCCCAAATACTGGGATTTTTAAAGATGTGTGCTGGCACCACCACCTGATCTTGTTGGATTTTTTTCCTAAACCCTAGGTAATACAACAAAGTACTTAAATATTTCGTTGTCGTTGTTAGGCAAAAAAAACAGTTTGTTTCGGGTTTTGTTTGTTTGTTTGTTTTTGCCAGTGGAGAAGAACAGTATTTTACGTAAAAGTTTCCATGCAGTTGTCACAGACAATATCACTTTGAGATATCCAGAACAGCAAAGATGATGATGTGTCAAGAAGTCTCCTTTACTGCTACTGGATTTTTGCTCTACAGATATAGCATGTCTTCTGTTACCTAGACAGTTTTAAGTTGATATACGTTGACCTTCCCCCCGCCACACACACACCTTTAAAAAAAAAGTCTTAGTTTATATGTTGAGGAGTATATGACCTAGCATGACCTGATTTAACAATAGCTCTACTGACCTTTAGCCTTAGTACATCTGTTACTTTTTCTTTTGAACCAATAGCTAAATATCCCTGTGGTGAAGCCTCATTGGGATTAAAAGAGTGTTTCCAAACTCACCTATACAGTAATTTAGTAATTGTCAGTGCTGCTAATTTCAAAGTATTTTGAACTCAGTATAGACATACAGATGTTCAAGGAATATCTTTGCAGATACATTTCACATTGCCTTTTGGTAAATGAACACCTGAACTTCTTTGCCTTATATTGGTAACGATACAAGAAGTGCTAGAAACCAAAATAACCTTTATTCTATCTTATATTCTGCCAGTATAAAGAAGGGTAGGGATAAAAAGATAATGTATGAGTGTTCCTTACTAGCTTGGTAACTAACCAGTTTAATCTATTCCTTGATGGTGTATTCTTGCAGAGCATCCAGGTTCAGTCCCCAACACCTGTATTGTTATTCCCAGCCCTCTAACTTCAGTCCCTGGGGATCCAATGCTCTCTTCTTTAAACACCAAGAATGCATATGTTATGCAGGTAAAACATACAAACAGTGTGTGTGTGGGGGGGGAGGGTGTCGAGAATATATCTCCTTTAGGACATTAAGTAATTAAAGAATCATTTTTTTTTTTTTAAGATTTTTTATTCATTTAATGTACAGAGTACACTGTTGCTGTCTTCACACACACCAGAAGATGGCATTGGATCCCATTACAGATGGTTGTGAGCCACCATGTGGTTGCTGGGAATTGAACTCAGGACTTCTGGAAGAGCAGTCACTGCTCTTAACTGCTGAGCCATCTCTCCAGCCCCAAGAATCATGTCTTAAGACATAAATTTTAGTTTTTTCTTAGCCCTTAAAACTAAAACTTATAAATGCCTTACTTTTTTTATTTCACATTCATTTGTGTTTTGCCTGTATATACTGTCAGTGTGAGGGTATCAGATCCTATGGAACTGGAATTAGAGACAGTTGTGGGTTCTGGGAGTTGAACCCAAGTCCTCTAGAAAGAGCAACCTGTGTTCTTAATCACTAAGCTGTCTCCAGCTGCTTACATTTTTTAAGTTGATTTTTATCTTATGTGTTCAAGTGTTTGCTTGCACTTATATGTATGTATATGCATCATTTGTTTGCTTGTTGGCCCTAGGACATCAGAAGATTTCATATATCCTAGAAGTGAAATTAAAGTGAACCGAATTTGAGGAAGGGAACCTAGGTTCTCTGCAAGAGCACAAAATAATTAACTGCTTAGCTGTCGATTCAGTCCCACTCTCACTACATTTTGAGTTACTGAAAAGTCAAGATGCTTTTTTATTATTCATGGGCAGTGTGTGCATTGCCAGACCACAGTAAGGTGTGGTACTCAGAAGAGGACTTTGTGAAATCTATTCCCTTCTACCTTTATGTAGGTCTAAACATCAAACTGATTTCCAGGCTACTCTTTATCTGCAGAGCCATCTAGCCAGCTGAAGATGGTGATATTTCAATTTAGTGATTTAGGAATGCTTCCCATTGAAAATAATTACAGAGCTAATTTGTTTTAAATGAACTCTTTAAAGTTATTTTTTGTACTTGCCACTGATATATGTTATCAACTTAAAAGCAGTTTTCCTCATTGAGGATATAGGCACTTTGTAGTGAACCTGCTTAACTGCTAGTAATTCACATCCCTATCACCTAATAAGTATTTTCTCTGTTTTTGTAAATTTTATTTTGTTGTTTTATGTGTATAGATATTTTCTCTGCATGTATGTGCTTGCACTGTCCTGGAAAACTAGAAGAAATGTTTGCATCACCTGAGACTGGAGTTAGAATTGACTATGAGCAGCCAAATGGGCTATGGGATTTGAACCCTGGAGCCTCTGGAAGAGGAGCCAGTGCTCTTAATTACTGAGCCAACTGTCCAGCTCCTTAAAAGGTCAAATTTAGTAAATGGTGTACTACAAGGCTCAGGGTTTTAAATATTCTGATTTTGTCTTTTGTAGTGGTATCCAACCTGGGGTGTTTTTTTTATTATTATTAATTTTGTTAATTTATGAACAATTAATATTTATTTTTCAGTTTGCTGGCCTTGACCTGAACTCCTCAGATAATCAGAATGCGGGAGGAAGTACAGAGAGCAGTAAGTGTAAAAAAAAAAAAAAAAAAAAAATTACAGAATTTTTTTTTCTGGGTTGTTGCTATTATCATTGGCCTTAATTTGATTACTTTAAATTTATTTTTTTTCTGTCTTTAATAAATACAGGATGTGCTACAAAGAGAAACCTTCCTGAGCTGAAATTCCTAATTGTTTATGTAGTTTTATGGTTATTTTGAACAATTAAACATTTCATGGAAATAGTAATTTCAGTTTAGTTTTGGACAAATGGGAGAGATTTGTGAGTGAGATACTATTATGGTTATCTTAGGACAAACAAAAGGTGTTTTTTCTGCATCTCCAACATTTATACACATAAACTAAATAAAAGCAATTAGAATATTATTTGTCTTACTTGCTTTATAATATTACACATAGGTTTAAATTATTTTTGTAGATGATACTTTGAAAACTTGTTCACTTAGTATTTGAAATAGTTTTAGAAAAGGAAAGAAGAGGCAGTAGAGAGGTGGAGCTTAGGGGGATAAAATACTGAGAAGGAAAAACCACTAAAGCATGTGGTTTGGGTATGATGTTTTTTCAAGGTCATTTTGTCTGCCTGGCAAAATTATGCTCTTCCTAATGAGAGAATGGGCACGTTCCTTTGGATAAATTCTATTTTCTGTAACTTAATATTATATAAGCAAGTTTAGTAGGTCATTTATAACATCAGTTTATTCTCAGTTTTTCTATATCACTATGGCTCATGATAAGAATGCAGATTCTTTGCTCTTGTAACACCTAAATAAATATTAAGCGTAACATTTAAATTACGAATTAACAGTTTTTAGAATGTGTATAATGCTCAACCCTGAATTAAAGGTTAGGATTTGTTCTTTCATGAATTGTATTAAGCCTATTAAAAGAAGACATATAGTTTTCTGTTACTTATTTCCAATGAAGACACTGAGACTTGGAGTTATTGGTGAGTTGGTTATTTGGCATCAGCTAGCAGTTGATAAACTTAAGGCTAATTTCAAACCATATTTAACACTCAATGTGATCAACTTAATTGAGTAAATAGACTTTAAATATTCAACTTTAAAGTGGATGAATATGTAGATTATCAGATAGTAATGGCCTTCTACTTTGATTCCTTAATACTAAGTTAAGATTTTGATTTAATTTGTAATGCTTCAAATTAAACAACTTTAATCAAATTCCAGTTTTTTTTATGTATTTTTAATTTATAATTATAGCTTTAGTTAGAAAAATAACAACAAAAAAGTATAATTCCTAGTCCTTGGCAATTTGGTAAAATTTTGCTTAAAAAATACTATAGGGTTTCAGTTTTACATTTTGTCTTTTAGAAGGACGCTATATACCTCCTCACTTACGGAACAGAGAAACATCTAAAGGTATGTTGTAGCAGATTTATACGTTGAACTTTTATTATTAGAATACTGCCTAGTGAAAAAGTTCTATTTAACTACTATATTGAAGTTTAGAGGTGATGGAGAGATGGTTCAGTGGATGAGTGCTCTGACAAAGAAACTGGATTTATTTTCCATCTTGGTGGCTGAAACCTGTCTCTTTCAGTTCTAGGGGTTGTGATGCCCTTTTATGAACTCTGTTGGCTACACACACAAATGTTACAAACACATGTAGGCATAACACTCATACAAATAAAATACATAGAAGCAATTAAGGCATCCTATGTCTTAGTGGTTTTGTGATATTGGAGCATAGGTTTAAAGTATTTTTGTGGGTGATACTTTGAAGACTTATTTACTGAAAGAATAATTCTGAAATATTTTTTTAAAGGAAGCTAAAAGGAAAGATGGTGTGAGAGATGGAGGATAGGGTGAAAAATACTAAAGAAATATAAGCAGTACTATACATATACCTTTTTTTCACTGTGGATATACTGAGTGCTGTTAAGATGTGTGCTTGGAAAGTTGTATCTTGACTGTGCCTCAAAAGAAGTGACAGTGTTTTAGATTAGATACAGTGATTGGTAGAGGACATCTTTAACCTCCTCTTTTTGTTAGGGTGTATGCATTTATGATGGGGTATATTTGCTAGAGATTGGCAGTAGGACTTTGCTAAACAAATTGGTTCATCACCTTTTGTGTTCAGTAAAGCAGGTAAGTAGATAACATAACTTCTAAACATCAAACAATTACTAAAATGAATTTAGACTCCATTCTAACTAATAATAGATCTAGTTTACTCTTGATGTTATTTTATCAGTGTAGAGTCCTTCTGAATATAAGAGCAAACAAAGTATTAGAACATTCACTTTAAGGTAGAGGCTGGAAGATCAGAAGTTCAAGGCAATCTTCAGTTACAGTGATTTTTGAGGCTTCCCAGGATTTTGTGAAACAGTCTTGATTCTAAAGGGGTGGGGTGGGGGGAATTTGATGCCAATTAGTACATATTTTAAACAGTATTTGTCAAGTAATTTTGTATATATGAGATACAACTAAAAAGCTGATAATCTAAAATACATCCTATGATTTTAGAGTTTTAGTGTAAGCAGTTTGGGAATTTTTGTTTTGATCATATAGTTTCACGGTTATGTTGACCAGACTGGCCATTGATTTTGCAGTGATCTCCTGCCTCTGACTCCCAGTCAGATAGAAACTGTGTTTCTACAGGTTGTTTTATATCTAAGAATTTAATCCAAGATGTTATGAATGCTAGACAATGATTTTACCAGCTTAGCTAACCAAATTAGCCACAATAATTTGTGTTTTGAATTTCTATATTGTAGTAGTAAAAGTAGTGATGGTATTATGATAGTATTAATCAAAAGCTGTTTATTTCTCTTAGCTGCTGTTCTTTTTTTCTGTGATATTGGTTTTTGAAGCTAGGTAGGGTGTTGATTATTCTAGGCAAGAATTATGTCCTCAGCAGAATTTTTGAGTACAGGATATACTACTATTGAACTCAGAGTTTCACAGTTGCTGCAGAACACTCTACTGTTGAGCTACATTTGTAGCTCTCTTTTTGGTTTTATACAGTGTCTTCTCACATTGTAGCTCAGAGTGCTTTCAATCATGCTCGTCTCAATATCATCCCAAGTGGTAGTGGGGTACAACACTAAACCAGAATATTATCAAAGTACAAATCACTTTACTTATTGAAATTCATAATTGCTAATCATTAAAAACTGTTGAAATGTTGTTCGGGTATCCACTATCCCTGTACTAGGATTAGTTATTTTAGAAGTCTGTGGCCATGAAGAAACTTACTAGTTTTTTCTTCATTTTCCTTGAAGGGTTCTGTGATAAGGACAGTGCAGGTTGGAGTTGTAGTAAAGATAAAGATGCCTACAGCAGTTTTGGATCTCGTGATTCCAGAGGGAAGCCCAATTATTTCAGTGATCGTGGAAGTGGATGCAGGGGAAGGTAAAATCTTGGTTGATAATGTATAAAGTAATGGTTAAGGATCTTAGTTTAGTAGTTAAGAATATCTAAGAATCTTAACTTGACAAAGTCAGGGTTCTCAAGGGGAACAAAACTGGTAGAATGAATCTACCTACCTACCTGAGAATTTACTAAGTAGAGTAGTATATAGGTTGTTGTCCAACTAGTCCAACAATGGATTTCTTCCAGTGAAAACTTCCAAAACATGCTCTAGTTGTTTACTCTATGAGGTTAGATGTCTCAGCTAGTCTTCAGCAAGTGTCAGAATCCTAAAGAAGTAGGCTATAAAACGGTCAAGTGAGAATAAGGGCAAGAAGACAAAGAGTAAAAATCTACTTCCTTTTCCTTACTCTAGTTTGCCACAAGAAACTGTGGCCAGATTAAAGGTGGATCTTTATACCTCAAATGATTCAGATAACTAAAAATCCCTCATAAATCTGTCATGCAGCTTTAGCTTTTAGTTATTTCCAGATTTAGTCCTCAGCCATCACAAGATAACAGTGGAGCATGTCTTTTATGCCACCATGTCATGGGTAGAGTTAGTGGCTCAGTAAACTTAAAGTAAGTCTGCTCTGTTTGTCAGCAGTTATTTACTAAATGGTATAGGTCAAAATTAAATTGTTAATTTACTTATTAGGTATTTGTGTTCAGTTCAACTAATAGTCTAGAAAGTACTTTTATGTTATTAATATAGTCTGATGATTCTGCTGTCCAGGTTTGATGATCATGGTCGAAGTGACTATGATGGTGTTGGTGGTCGTGACCGAACTGGATTTGGCAAATTTGAAAGGAGTGGTCATAGTCGTTGGGGTGACAGATCAGATGAAGATGACTGGTCAAAACCACTTCCACCAAGTGAACGCTTAGAGCAGTAAGTTTTTAAAATGTTGAATATTAAATTAGGTTCTAGTGTGAACAAACTTGTCTTTTTATGAGCCCCTGTATCAAAAAAATAAAAAATATAGCTTAAAATGATATTAAATTTGTGGTCAAAGGATGTCTTGGATGTTTGTTACTTCAGAGGACTTGAGTTTGATTCCCAGCATGCATGTCAGACAGCTCATAACTATCTGTGCAGGCCTAAAGCATTTAGGTCATATGTAAAACATACACAACTCAGAAAGACTCCTATATACACAGAATGAAAAGTGAAATCTTAAAAATTATTAAATTTGATGATTATGTTGGTTATTGTAGTGAATAACTTTAATCCTAATACTATTTAACTTTGAAATTTTGGTGAAACTATTTCCTTCTATTAAATAATATATAATGATCATCTGATTTCAGAGAACTTTTTTCTGGAGGAAACACAGGGATTAACTTTGAGAAATACGATGATATACCAGTAGAGGCAACTGGAAATAATTGTCCTCCTCACATTGAAAATGTAAGTTTTTTGTTGTTTTGCCTTTTTATCTTAACTGGGTGTGTGTGTGTGTGTGTGTGTGTGTGTGTGTGTGTGTGTGTGTGTGTGTGTGTTTTGGTTTTTGGCTTTTGGCTTTTTATTTTATTGTTGTGTGTGTGTGTGTGCCATACCACTTGTGGATATTAGAGCACAACTTGTGGGAGGAGCTTCTCAGATTTGGATGGCAGGAATTATCCTCCTCCTGAAGCATTTCACCAGTCCTTAATGACCTTTGTTCCTTGGTTTTAAGAAATTTTTATGCCTAACTGTTGAGCACTGGATATCCAGTTGGCATGCTTTTTTGTGGCTTATGACCACCTCAGTTTCTCCAATCTTCTTGCAGTTGCTTTAGTTCTTTATGTAGAGTTGAAGTTGTTTGTTTTTTTTTTCTCCATCTGATTTGGTAGAGTTGGTTAGTATCATTGTCATGATTCTGTTGAGACCATCATGTCTGTGAGATTTTTTTGGTAAAGCTTCTGATATTACTAGAGACAGAATCTCACAACGAACTTTCTGCCCCCTTATTACAGTGTTCACTGAGCTATGATTGTGGAAGTATTTAGATGTGTCCATTGGGACTGGCTCTAAAATTCTGTATTTTGACTAGTTTAGGTTTTCTCTGGTGGTCTCTCTCTGTTGTAAATCAAAGTTTCCTTGATGAAGGCTGATAAGGACCAGATTATTGTTAAGGATTACTTCGGCTTATAATGTAATCTTATGTAACAGTTGTAGTTTCTCCTCCAATAACCATTTCGGTGGGACTGATTAGTTAGTTTTGGGTTCCCTCTTGTTCAGTCTTAAGTCCAATTAGAGATTCTAATTGCCACTACTGTACTTAAGGTTATTGTACCATGTTAGTCATTGATGTGGTTAATAGGCATCATAGCTGTGTAGGACTATTGATTACCTCCGTCCTTTCTAAGTGTACATGGTGCAAGGAGGCACTGTGACAGCTAGTTCTCAGGGAGGAAGCATTTAGGTCAGTTCCACTCAGAGTTCTCTGGAACCTGTTCTGAAGTGCATGGTGTCTTCAAAGTAAAGACTTAAGTTTCACTTATCTGGAATATCCAAGTGCAAATCAGTCATTAGGCTATATGTTTTGGAAGTGGCTTGGACAGACCCTGCCAACAAACTCAAAAGACAGCTTTTCATATCGGGTTATTTTATTTTTTTGTTTTTGTTGTAAAGGGAAAGAAAAGTCGGTGCAGGTTTTTGTTAGGTGGTCTTTGACTCTTGGATATGAGAAACATTAGTTAAAACTATAAGGCGTATTTACACATTAGATGTTTTATAGTTTTTTCTTTTAAATTGTTAGCAGTATGTTAGCCTGTTGCTTTTTTTGGACATCCATATTGTTATTTCACTGTCCTTTCTTCTCCCATATTTTCTTCCCTCTCCTTTTTTTTTCTCTTCTTTTTTTAAAGATTGATTGATTGATTGATTGATTGATTGATTGATTTTATGTATCTGAGTACACTTGTAGCTGTCTTCAGACACACCAGAAGATGGCGTCAAATCCCATTACAGATAGTTGTGAGCCACCATGTGGTTGCTAGGAATTGAACTCAGGACCTCTGGAAGAGCAGTCAGTGCTCTTAACCACTGACCCATCACTCCAGACCTCCCCTCCCCTTTCGTAAGGGAGCCATTTTCCCTGTCAGATCACTTGCATTCCACTAGTTCTCTTTTGCCTATTTAGCACTTTTTAAAAGCAAGGTTAGCCTTGGCTATTGTAGAACTCACAAAAATCCTCGTTTCTGATTCCCTAGTGGTGGATTACAGGCATGCACCACCATGCCTGGCAACTTTTTATGTGTATGAGTGTTTTGCCTATATGTGTATTTTCTAACCTGAGTGCCTGGTACAGTAGAAGGGGGCATTGGATCCCTGAAACTGGAGTTATAGATGGTTATGAGCCATGATGTTGTTTCTGAGAATGGAACTCAGGTCCAATGCAAAAGCTAGTGCTCTATTTCTCCAGGGTTTGTCTTACTCTTTAGGGAACTCTTATGAATAATGTCTTAATCATAACTATTATGAATAACTCCAACATAGAAAATATACCAGACATCAAGAACCATATTTCTTGGGGCTGGAGAGATGGCTCAGTGGTTAAGAGCAGTAGCTGCTCTTCCAGAGGTCCTGAGTTCAATTCCCAGCAACCACATGGTGGCTCATAACTATCTGTAATGGGATTTGACACCATCTGTAGTGGGATCTGATACCCTCTTCTGATGTGCCTGAAGATAGGTATAGTGTACTCAAGTAAATGAATAAATAAATAAATAAATAAATAAATAAATAAATAGATCTTTTTAAAAAAAAAAACATATTTCTTTTATTGAAGTTTATTTTCTTGAAACATAACATTAAGAATAAAAACAGCTCTTAAATTTACTTGTAGTATTTGTTATTATATTAATGTAGAAAATAACCAGTTTTTGTTTTTCTGTTACTTGGCTTACTTTCTTTTACAGTTCAGTGATGTTGAGATGGGAGAAATTATCATGGGGAACATTGAACTTACCCGTTATACTCGTCCTACTCCAGTGCAAAAACATGCTATTCCGATTATTAAAGAAAAAAGGGACTTAATGGCTTGTGCTCAAACAGGTAAGGTCATTGTGTAAATAACAAAGACTTTAATTCCAGGACTGTTTTAAAAGTAGTATATTCTATATGAAAGTATGAGATACATAACAATACCTGAGAACTATACATTTTGGGTCTGAGTCACTGCTTAGTGACTATTGTGAAGAAACCCATGACCATAGCAACTCTTTTTTGTTCTTGGTTTTTTAAGACAAGATCTCACCATATAGTCCTGACTGGAATTGTAGATGAGCCTGTCTTTGAACTTAATAGAGATCTGCCTGTTTTTGACTCCCAGTTCCTGAGATTAAAAACATTCCACCATAGTCAGTGAACATAGCATCTCTTATAAGAGAAAGCATTTAATTATGGGCTTGCTTACAGTTTAGAGATTTAGTTCATTTTCATGGCAGAAAGCATGGTGGCAGGTGTGTGGCAAGCATGTTGGTAGAATAGTTCAAAACTGCCAGATCCTAATCCACAAGCAGAGAGAGAAACACATGTGATAGGCTTTTGAAACCTTAAAGCCCACACCCAATTACATTTATCTTCCAACAGAACCATAACTTCTAATACTTTAATCCTTATAAACAGTGCCACTTCCTGGCAATTAAGTGTTCCAACTATGTAATAAGCCTGTGGGGCCTTTCTTATTCAGGAACCTGTGTCTGGTTGTCAGCCTGCTAATGTTCTATTAGGAAAAGAGCTAAGTGCTGTAGTAGAAATAAAGTTAGCACTTTAAAGGAAAAACATGTAATTCATAAAAAGTACTTCATTCTTTTTGAAGAAGCATGTTGTATATAATCCTTTATCAGAATTTGATACCATCTGAAAGAGAAATAACAAATTTTCATGATGTGTGCATACGTGTACATTACAGGTCAATATATATCTTGACTATATATGAAATGTGACATATTTTTACATAAAATTATATTATTTAGGGAGTTAACAACACACAAGCCTTGTTTTGGGTTTTTAAGTCCAGTATTTGATGCTTTAAAAAAAAAAAAGTTTTCCAGGTGTGGTGGTGTTTTCCTTTAATACTGACAGGTGAATCTCTGGTAGTTCAAACTTGGTCATTATAATGAGTTGTAGGACTGCTAAGGTTATGTAGAGAGGCACTGTCTTTTATATACACAGAGTTGTTTCTTCACTTAAATAACTGCTGTGGCTTTGGGAGCATAGGTCACCAGAGATTGAATAAGACATATTTTCACATTAACATTATCATTTTATTTATTTGTTTCTGTAATTTTAGACAAAGTCTCACTATGTGGATAAGGTTGACCTCATTTATGAAGATATGCTTGGCTGTAAAGTATTTGTCATGATCTCTTTTGAGACCTTGCTTCACATAATCCAGGGTGACCTTACATTTGTTAATAGATGAGAATGATTAAACTTCATGTGCTGAGATTACCCATATATGTCAGTCTGCCAAGTATTTTAGCATTTCTTAATTTTTCAAAGTTAATAATCTAGTGTTTTGTAAACAGGGTCTGGAAAAACTGCTGCATTTCTACTACCCATTCTCAGTCAGATTTATACAGATGGTCCAGGAGAGGCTTTGAAGGCTATGAAGGTGACAGTTACTAATTTTTGTGTCCCAGTGTTTTCTTTGTGTGTATATCTATGAACAGTGTGCATGAAATGTTCTCAGAAGGTAGAAGAGAACATTGGATAAGAGTTGGAGACATTTGTGTGTTTCCAGATATACTTTATTTTCAAACAATTCTTAAGTTACATGTGGCACTGTGGTTTGGTTAACTTTAAAAAATAAACTGTGACTGGAGAGATGCTCAGTGCTTAAGAGTACTGGGAGTTCTTACAGAGTACTGGGGTTTGATTCCCAGCATTCATATGACTCCTCACAAATGTCTGTAACTCCAGGGTACCTTCTGGCTTTTGCCAGAATATATACACAGTGCACATATATCCAATGCAAGCAAAACATGCATGCATAGAAAATAAAACAATTTAAAAACAAAACAGGAAAAATTTTTGATCATAGGCTCTAAAGTTATACTTAACTCTTAGGAAAATGGAAGATATGGTCGCCGTAAACAATATCCAATCTCCTTGGTGTTAGCCCCAACAAGAGAATTGGCTGTGCAGATCTATGAGGAAGCCAGAAAAGTAAGCATAGCTTTTAATGATTTGGTCTTTTTCTTCATTTCAGTGTTTCTGTGCTTATAACAATTCTTTGCTTATAGTTTTCATACCGATCTAGAGTCCGTCCTTGTGTAGTATATGGTGGTGCTGATACTGTTCAACAGATTCGGGACTTAGAACGCGGATGCCACTTGTTAGTTGCCACACCAGGACGTCTAGTGGACATGATGGAAAGAGGAAAGATTGGATTAGACTTCTGCAAGTATGTTAATTTTGATAAAAGAAATAAAGCTTCTGTGTAGGCATTTTTAAATTCTTGCATGTATATGCTATGGTATACTGGTCTACCATGTAAAACTTCTTCATATTATTAGGTTTATTAAATGGGACATCTCAATACTCTCCGGAGAGCCGAGTAATTCTCCAGAGTAATTATTATTCCCATTTCTGTGATAATAGATGTATTCTTACACTGTCATAGTTTTAATGATTTTGTGTGTGTTTGTATGTGACTTTTCAAAATCACAATGTAGAACAAGTGAAGTTCACTTGTCTTTTTCTTTTTCCTTTTCTTTTTCCCTTTCTTTTTTCTTCCCTTAGTTTTTTTGATTAATTTTGATTGAGATTCATTTCAACAATAATGTAATATTTCAGATTAGAAACTGCTGTGCGTAAGACCTGAGATGTTATATTAATATGCTAACAATTTACTCAACAGTTAAATATAGAGCCCAATAAGTATCTAATACTTTTTCTTAATAGATACTTAGTGTTGGATGAAGCTGATAGGATGCTGGATATGGGATTTGAACCTCAGATACGGCGTATAGTTGAGCAGGACACTATGCCACCAAAGGGGGTTCGTCACACTATGATGTTTAGTGCTACTTTTCCTAAGGAGATACAGGTACTATCTGTTAAAATTTTATTTTTAAATAAATTTTGGTGATTTATGTATTATATAGTTAATTTAAGTTTCTGACTTATTTTTCTTTTCATTTGCAGATGCTTGCTCGTGACTTTTTAGATGAATATATCTTTCTGGCTGTAGGCAGAGTAGGCTCTACTTCTGAGAACATCACACAGAAAGTAGTATGGGTTGAAGAGCTGGACAAACGGTCATTTTTACTTGATCTCTTAAATGCAACCGGTAAAATTATGAATCTTTTATTTAATAAAATGAAAATGCCTGTAAAATTCCACTATAGTTCCCAGTATTACTTACAGCCCACTTTTTCTGTATGTGTGGTTTTGTGCATGTTTCTGTTTGTATATATATATTTGGGTACCTTCCTCATTTTCTGAGGCAGTCTCTGACTGAACCTGAAGCTTACAAGTTCAGATAGATTAACCAGTCAGCTTTGTGGATCCTCCTGTCCTGTGTGTGTATGTTATGTATGATATGTGGGTGTCTATCCCCTCCCCTCACGAGCAATCTTTCTTAAATCACTAAGCTTATTACATTTTAGAAAATACAGTGATACTGAGTTACTGTTAATTAACAAAAACTTGTAATTTTTCAGGGAAGGAGTCATTGACTTTAGTATTTGTGGAGACTAAAAAGGGTGCAGATTCACTGGAGAACTTCTTATTTCAAGAAAGATATGCGTGTACTAGTATTCATGGAGACAGATCACAGAAAGATCGAGAGGAGGCCCTTCACCAGTTCCGCTCAGGGAGAAAGCCAATTTTAGTGGCTACAGCTGTATGTATATTTTATTTTTTAGTTATTTAGTTTGACTGTTATTTTATTTTAATTAGTGTTATTTTTTAGGTGGCAGCAAGAGGTCTAGACATTTCAAATGTGAAACACGTTATCAATTTTGATTTGCCAAGTGATATTGAAGAATATGTGCATCGTATTGGCCGCACGGGACGTGTAGGAAACCTTGGTAAAGTATTAATGTTGTTCCTTTTCCCCTGGATCTTGAGTCCAAAAACCTTAAAGCTCTTTATCACTGGAACTACATTTTTACTCCTTTATATTTATTTATGTGTGGTTATCCATGTACAGTGTTACAATAGTACACTTTTCTCAAGATCAGAAGACAACTTACAAAAGATGGTAGTTTCTGTTACATGGGTTGAGTTCAGATCATTAGGGTTTTTGTTTTGTTTTTTGTTTTTTTTTTTAATAAATATATTAACAAAGGATTCTAACAAGGTGGGTTTTGGCCTTGAGTTTTCGTTTTTGGTTTTGTTTTGGGGCAGAGTTTTATTCTGTTCCTCAGATGGCCTTAAGCTATAGCAGACTTTTTAAATTACTGGCTTGCAGCACAGGGTTTTGATAGTGCTTAGAAAATAGAGACAAGAGATTCTCCTGTTCCAAAACTAGCCTAAGTAATCTTTAGCCTAAGTAAAGCTAAAGAGACTTAAAATTTTATTTGTTTTTAAAAGAAACTTGAAAGCTTGTCTTAGTGGAACATTACTTTAATCCCGGAATTTGGGATGCAGAAGCAGTTGGATCTCTATCTGTTCCAGGCCAGCATGGTTTATGTAGTAGATCTCCCCACCAGGGATATATAAATATAGACTTCTGTCTCAAAAAGAAAAGAAAAAAGAAAAAGGAAGGAAGGAAGAGAAATTTTATATCAATAATAAAGTTTTTTAAATCTTGTATTTTGTGATGTTGCAAAATATTTTAACTATATGGGAAAGAAAACAATGGAAAATTACTTTGTGGAAATATAGTCCTTAGATACTTTTTAAAAACTTTTCAGGACTTGCCACCTCTTTTTTCAATGCGAGGAATTTGAACATCACGAAAGATTTGTTAGATCTCCTTGTTGAGGCTAAACAAGAAGTTCCATCTTGGTTGGAAAGTATGGCTTATGAACTCCACTACAAGGGAAACAGCCGGGGACGTTCTAAAAGGTAAGCATTGTTTTGAGCTGTTTCATTATTATAATTTGTTTAGAGTTAAGAGTAACCTAAGGTACTGAATTTTTAAATTATTATGTGTATCATATGTGTACATACAGCCGTGTATGCTGTTGAGTGTATGTGAAGTCAGGACAATGTTAATGGGCTCCAGAAATCAAACTATTTCATTTTGATAAAGAGTAATGAGAAAAGTTACAGAGCAAACTGACAGTTAGCTCTACTATACTATTAAGGTTTTTGAAGATATACTATCAGGACAGTTTCTACAATAGGAAATAAGTTTCACAAATAAAATGGCAAGTTTGATCATGAATTGATGATATTTTAATTTGATACCATACTCAGATAATGTTTTTTTCTTGCAATAGCAGATTCAGTGGAGGATTTGGTGCTAGAGACTATCGACAGAGCAGTGGTTCTGCAAATTCTGGGTTTAATAGTAATCGTGCCAATAGCAGCCGAAGTAGTGGTAGTAGCCACAGCAGAGGATTTGGTGGAGGTAATGTTAAATTTTTGTGTTAGAACAGTTTTGTTTGTTTGTTTGTTTCTTGCTCTTAAAGATATTTTCAAGATAATTTATAAGAGAAAATAATGCTATACAGTGAGACTTTTTTTTAAAATAGAATAATGGTAACAGTGAATAACTTTTTTTTTTCTTGATAGGTGGCTATGGAGGTTTCTACAATAATGATGGATATGGAGGAAATTATAACTCCCAAGCAGTTGACTGGTGGGGCAATTGAGTTTGTGCCTAAATCATCATTTCATATAGCTAATATGGAAACCACATGTAACTTAGCCAGACTGTATTGTGTAGCTTCAAGAACTTGCAGTACATTACCAGCTGTGATTCTTATGAAAATTCATGAGAGCTCAAAGTCACAAGAAATTAAACAACAACCTGTAGCCCTATTCAAAAATTATGTGAAAAATTATTGTAATTGGATTAACTCCCTTCCTGCTTGGTTGCAACCTAAACTGCATTTATAATTTGTGACTGAGGATCATTTGTTAATGTGCTGTGACTTTTAACTTTAAACAACTTATTTAATATCCTGTTGGCTCAATAATGCTCAAGATACCAATTGTTTTAATAAGTTAATTGAACTTTGGCTACAAGCAAACCTTGGCACACAAGTGTAAGATACCTTAACAGAAATCAATTCATTACTAAATATGATGATGAAAAAACTTAGGTGTAGCCTGAATAAGAAATTTTTGATACATGCAGAGTTGTTGATAAAACTTTTTTTTTTTAAGTTTATAATATGGCAAAAAGCAAAGCTAAAGTTCTGAATTGCTCACTCTATCTTGGATTGGCACTTAAAACCTTAAACTCTTAAAAATATGACTATATATGGTTATATCCTTTATTTTTGAAAGCACTAATACAGATAACTACAGTGATTCCTCATTTATTGTCTTAAGTAATTTACATTGGCATACTCCTACAGGAAAGTTTAAAAATTTGGTGAGGAATTTGGCCTATAAAGTTTAGGTTTATTTAATGCCTGTCATACATAAAAATGACATATTAATAGCTGACCATGGCAGTGACCAGACCTTATCATAGCCTTGTTAATTCTGGTCTTTAATGCATGCTAGTGTTGGTGTTTTTTGGTCAAGAGAATATAAACAGAAAGGATTATGTGGCAGCAGGCTTGTTTTTACAGTCAGGTTTTTCAGTTATAACTATGTTGAAATGTGAAAAAGGCTTACATACATACTATATAAATATAAGAATAACAAATTGAAATTGCTGAGATCTCACAGGTTGGATTTATGTACCAATTATACATGATGGTAAGTAAGTACAGTGCAGTTTTCATATATTTTAATTGCATAGGTTTCCATTGTATTATAGTCATATTTTAATTGGCCAAAGATTTGTCCATCACTAAAAATGCCTTTTCCTTTGACAATTTCCTGGATAGGATATAATAAATTTAAAAACTTAAGTCATTAAAAATGTCATAAGTTGACAAATTTTTCTAAAAGTGCAATAGATTTTCAAGTGTATTGTGCCTTGTATTAAAATTTTATTAAAGTAGGTGTACTTGACAGTATTATCAAGGTCATTTGTTACGGTGCTATTTCAATTATAGAAGTTCAGACTGTACATTTTGCCCATAACTTTTTACAAAGTACTTATTTTATTGCATATGAAGAGAATTTTATATGTGTATCTTATGTACAAGTCCTTGAAGTTCCAATTGGATATTGTTGATTACAGTGTGTCAAGAACTTGGTTCAGAAAATTTTCCTCAGACCATGAATGATAGTTAAGAAAAACTATTTGCACATAACAGACTTTTTGCTGCTAGTTTGTGTAATATTTATTGAACATTTTGACAAATATTTATTTTTGTAAGCCTAAAAATGATTCTTTGAAAGCTTAAAGAAACTTGACCAAAAGACAGTATAAAAACACTGGTATTTGAATGTTGATTGTCACTGTATGTGAAATAGTATATTTTGGGTAGTGTGAGCTTTTAATGTTAAGTTCTACTAAACTTGAGTACAACTAATCTAACCCAATATTGGTGATGTAGCTACACTTTTTTTTTTTTTTTTTTTTTTTGGACAAAATGAAACGCAATTGGAATAATGAAAATTAAAGACATGCCAAGGTTTTAATATATTTAAGATATTAATGAAAACTAAACATTTTCTCAGTTTGTTTGAATTTACCTTATTTACTTGATCTATTTGTTTGGTTCAATATTCTAACTGTCTGGCATACTTGTAATCTTCAAACATGTGGTTATATCTTTGTGTTGCCATAAGCAGTGATGTTTTACATTCAATTTTATCAGCCAGCAATATTTTCAGTAAATAATACATTTAACTTGCTGATTGTAGACATGGAACTTTAAGTTACTATATAAACTTAGTAATTGCTTTATTGTATTAGTATTAGATGCTAGCGCTGCTACTAAAATAATAAGTATAGCAAAATGTTTACTATAACTTGTGACTTAATGTTCTTGTGAACTTGCATGCTTGAACTATTGGAAATTCCATTTTTAGTTAATAAAAGAAGGTATTTGTAAAGTATACTGTTATGTATGCTTGATTTAATACTTGAATAAGAGATGAAGGTGGTACAAAGTTACAAGTAAACAAGATTTTTATTGTGAATGATGACATTTGTAAAAGGTTTACATACACAACATACATGATCTTTTATGCATTTCAGTACAAAGCACTGCTGAAGAAAAAATATTTATCTAGTTCTTTATTTTTTTGTAAACAAAACATTGCTGGTGGTCACATCCAGCATTTTTTTATTATTATTATTATTATTGTTGTTGTTGTTGTTTTGTTTGAGATATGGTTGCACTGTAGTTTTGGCTGGCCTAAAAGTTAGAATGACGTCTGCCTAGCTTGAACTCAAAGTGATCCTGCTGTCTCTGCCTCAGAGATGCTACGATTAAATTAAAAGACTGTGGCCCCAGGGCCAGTTCTACAAGCATTTTTGTAGTTTACCTATACTCTCTATCCTGTATTCTGTCTCTAGATTTTCTTTAACTTTATTTATTGGGGGAAGTTTTCTACCATTTGTGCCCTAATGATCAACCTCAAAAACCTCACTATGTTTGTTAGCAGGTACCTTTACCTACTGAAGCTTTCTTATTAACCCACATTTTGGTGTTGGAGATAGCCTTGCTATAAAACATGGGGTGATTTAGAACTTTATAGACTAGGCTGGTTTTGTGGCTATCATTCTAGCCCCTCAGATTGTACATATGTGTGCAGTTAGCACACTTTTATGTTTTATCACAGCTACCTTTCTTCATCTTCTCATAGGTTGTTATAGGTTTGGGTTTTGTTTGTTCATTTGTTGAGACAAGGACTTTAGACTTATTGTGTAACCCTGTCTGTTTTGGAACTCATTCTATAGATTAGACTGTCCTTGAACAAAGATCCATATGCTTCTTCCTCCCAACTGCTGGGATTAAAGGTAATGCCACCACTGTCCTGCTCTGCCCTCTTAGTTTTTGTTTAAATATTTTTAGTTTCTATTTAAAATATACAGCATTCCTTGTCTCTTATATCTTTCAGGTTTGTGACCCCAAATTCATTTTTGAATTTGAGAGGGTACAGTATAAAGGTTTTTATTATAAGTAAGAGAGAAACTGTATAGAGGCATCTAGAAGAATTCAGAGCAGAGAGAAAGTAGATTAGACATGGCCAGGACTAAGGAAGCAGTAGAGAATAGTAGAGCTAGAGAGAGGGAGCATAGCCAGAAAATAGCTAAAGATAGAGCAAGGAGGATAGTGAGGAAAAGGACCAGGAGGCTAGTTTGGACTTTGAAATGTACTGTGAGTGAGAACAGAGGGAGCCTGAAGTAGGCCTATGCTTTGATTAATAGCCACAAGGATATATCAGTGGAAGGCACCCATGTCCTCCTGCCTGACTTAAGGGAAATGTAACAGTTTCCTTTTCACACTTCACAAAGTTTACATTTCACAAGTTCCTGAGCAATGTTGGATTTTCTAACTTCTAGAAATCCTTCTATAGTCCAGCTTGGGCTCATTTCTGGTTATTTGGATTACTTGAGACTCAACAATTGTCTCTTCTTTAAACTTGATACATAATATAAACTAAACATGAAAGTACATTCAGCTGAGTCTTGTTTTCTGTTGTCACATTTGTTTCCAGGGCTGATTGGATTAAAAGATCTTAGGTACTCACTCTTACTCTTAGTTGTTGTTAATTGTCTCTACATCTTCATCTAGGGACCCCAAATAGGTTTTCTCTGATCTATACTGAGGTATCAGTGTTGTCATTGTTCGGGTCTTAATTAGCTACCAATCTTTTGAGATTTCATGGGTGTCAGTTCCCTGTCATACCTATATAGCAAATTAGCAGATGTTTACTAGTCTTTCTTGAGATTTAGATGTAGTAGTTGTGTTGTGGATGTATCTCATGGGGCTAGACTTTACACAGGCATTTCTTTGCATTTGACTATTTGTAGCTTTCTTAAATAGTCTCTGCTACAAACAAAAAAAAAAAAAAAAAAAAAAAGCAAGAGATGCTTTATACCTGTGGGTATAAAGATAAATATTCAGAAAACAATTACGATGGGAATATTAGATTCTTCCTTTGAACCTTTAGCCATGGGTAGTTAGGTAGGTTTACAATACTATATTACTCTCCTGGTAAGGAAGTCTTAAGTCCAATTAGATTATCATCATTATACCTTTAGGGATATTTTGCATTGGTGTTCATTGTTGTGATTGATATGCATCATAACTGGAAAGGACTATTAGTCTTGTAAAAGTCTCCATGGCTGAACAGAGTAACAATCCAGGGGAGGCAAGAAAGTAGTTTGGTTCAACATGACTAAGCAGTCAATGTTGATTCAAACTCCAGTACACTGACCTCAAGTAGTTAATTTTAGATATATTTAGGCATAGCACAATTTGGTGATCAAAAATTTACATCAGTATTGTTATGTTTAGATTTCTCTGGAGTCATTTATGACTCTTTTATGTTTCTACTTCTTCCACATAGAGAAGCTTTGGGTAAAGACATACCCTTTAGGACTGAATTCTTTAAAATTTCTCACCATTATTGTCAGGTTGTGGGTTACTTGTTAGTCTCCATGTCCTGCAAGAACATTCTCTGATGATAACTGAATGATGCACTGATCTATGGGTATAAAAAATATTAGGAGTCACAGGATTGCTATGTTCCTTTAGCAGAACATAGAATTAAGCTCCTCTAGTCTCAAGTTGTTGATCACCTGAGCAGTGTCAGTCATGGGCTCTGTCTCATAGAGTAGGCCTTAAATTCAATCAGTGGTTGGTTATGTTAACTTTGTACCCCTGTTACATTAACATACAATTTCTTCCTTATTTAGATTGTTGAGTTGCATCATTAAATTATTTGTGCCCTTCCTGTTTTTAAATTTGTGTGTGTGTGTGTGTGTGTGTGTGTGTGTGTGTGTGTGTGTGTGTGTGTGTGTGTGAGAGTGTTCTGCCTGCAGGTTTCTAAAACACCTGTCCCCTCTGCTTGCTGTCTCTATGATCAAACTAGACATTACTGCTGGTGTTGGCCAGAAATTTACAGAGGATGCTCATATTGGTCTTGTAGGACACTTAAAGCATATTCAGGAGAAGACTTAAGTTTTGTGTGGAATGGAGAATTTTTTAACTCTAAATTAAAGACCTATATTGCTCAAGATGGGAGCAGTCTCCACACCCCATGAGTATAGGTTTTCTGAACCTTTGAAGTATTAATATTACAATAATATAAATTTGTAACCAGACAGGCATAAGAATTGGCAAAATTGAGTGAGTTGGAGAGTGGTGGCACACACCTTTAATCCCAGGACTTAGGAAGCAGAGGCAGGCAGAATCACTTTTAGCTTCAGTTCAAGATTCTGATTTTTTTTTAAAGCTCAAATCTAATAGTAATAAGCCTTATTTACCCACCTGTATAAGTTTGAGCGTAGGAAAGGTAACTAGAAATATCCAAAGTTTCTCTGTTCAATTATATTTTAGATAGATGGTCTTTGGGCACTCCAGATAGATACTGTGGCATTTAAGATACTAAAACTTATGATATACAGAGATTCTCCAATCCTAGCAGTGATCCCCTCCACCTCAAGGTCTCTAAGAAGATATGAGCACACCTAAATTGTGTTACGCTAACCACTGAACAAGACTGCCTTACCTACTGCTAGGGCCTGACTTGAACTGTAACCAAATAAGACACCTGGAGAATTAATTGTTCTTATGTTGCCTATGAGAAGGTGAGGTTGATCTCACCCATGTTTCCCTTCATAGAAAAAGTCTCTTCATCTTCTGGATCTGAGGGCCAAAGACTGCCTCTTCCAACAGTGCTCAAGGAGAGTACAGGAACCTGGGACAATTGTCTACATAATGGACTAGTCTGTGTCATTTTAATTGTTATGTATATATACCATTTAGATTATAATTTATTTTTCTCATGTTGTTTGAAGTTGTTTCTCATGTTGTTTGAAGTTTGAAGTTTTCTCATGTTGTTTGAGTTGTTTGAAGACTAGACTAGTGCCGGGCGGTGGTGTCGCACGCCTTTAATCCCAGCACTTGGGAGACAGAGGCAGGCAGATTTCTGAGTTCAAGGCCAGCCTGGTCTACAGAGTGAGTGCCAGGTTAGCCAGGGCTATACAGAGAAACCCTGTCTCGAAAAAACAAAAAGAAGACTAGACTATTGAAAGAAGTAAATTTTTGCTATTGCTTTATGTAAAGAAACTCACTTTACAATGATTGCTCCCAGTAATCAACCACATATGTCTCATGATAAATAATTAGACAGGAAAAAGTGTAAATGTTAAAGTTTATGTAAGGGCTGAGGGATACAAAAACTTCTGAGAAAGTGTTTGAGAGTCTAAGAAAGTGTTTTAAGGTTTGTAAATGAAATTATGAAGGTTGGAGGACTTATGGTGATAAGAAAGTGATTTAAGGTATATGGGAGGGATGAAATGGCTCAGATTTCTTCCCCTCACAATGCTGTTGTTATATTAACACTTCACATTAATCAGATTTTAAATTGTTTTCCAAGTCTCTATTATGACACAAAGGCATAACTGCTGCTCTTTCTACACTGTGCATTTCAGTGCAGATTACAAACAGTGGTAATACTAGTATATCTAAAGTTTATCTCCTTGTATAGAACTTAAAAAAAAAAAAAAAGTGCTATAAGCTTCAGGGAATCCAATCCAATCCACTTCTCACAGGTCAAATGGATTCCAGTACTGTGCATCAACAGCCTCTTTCCTTTTCCACCTGCCTATTTTTGAGAGTTGCATCTATTCCCTTTTAGACAACCTCTCTCCACAAACTATCAAAAGCATAGACCTACCTAACCTAGATATACCAACTATCTTTGACTGGCGGAGACACACAAACATCTGCCTCCATGTCCCCCCCTTCTCTCTCTCTCTCTCTCTCTCTCTCTCTCTCTCTCTCTCTCTCTCTCTCTCTCTCTCTTCCTCTCTCCCTCCCTCCCTTCCTCCCTCCCTTCCTCTGTCCCTCCCTTCCTCTCCCTCTCTCTCTCTCTCTCTCTCTGTCTCTCTCTCTGTGTCTGTCTCTCTCCCTTTCTCTCTCTCTTTTTCTCATCACCTACCTCCTCTCCTCCTTGTCTCCTCTTCCTCTCCTTACTCCTCCCACCTTAGCTCCTCCTACATATCACCCTTCCTGTTAAAATAAAATTTTTCTCTCAAAATACAATTAGAGCATAACTATACCAATTTATGTCAGTGAGGTACAAGATAGACCTAATACCCAGTCCATCATTTTGTTGACTAAGCAGAACCTCTGTCATCTCTCCTAAATAAAAGACTTAATTCTGAACCTGGCTTTTTTTCTTGACTTTAGAATGAATGTCAGCTGAAAACCATCCTCTCAAATCTTTTTCTCTCAAAGTAAATTGCTGGGATTGGCTAAGAGGCTGAAAGTTTTCAACCCCATCAGAAATCCAGAATGACTGAATTAACTGAAATTATGGGAAGCACAAACCATACCTTCTAAAACTTAGCCAATTTATAGAGACCTCTGAACACCTGGACACTTGTTCTACTTCAAAATGTTGGAGCATCTGTTCGTCCAGCTTCTGGCCCAGGGTCATCTGACAGACCTTAGTGCTGCAAATTATTAAGGGCTGATTACTCTGTCTAGGCAGATATAATCAGTCGACTATTCTGCAAGTGTGTCCTTTTCTGGACAGTAATTTGTCTGTAGATGGAAAGAGGCAATTCTTGCCTAGTGGCTGTCTCAATACAACTGGAGCAACTCCAAAGATGCTCAATTTCTTCTTAGAATCCAAGACAGGAAGCTGTCAGGAGCAGACAGGTCTCTAATCAAAATGAACATTAATACAGAAATGTTTATAACATCAATTCTGTGGATTTCTGATGTTTTGAAAACCAACTATCCATGTAAGGCAGTCTGGCCTGTTGTCTCTCAGCTATTTCTAAATAAAATATAAATAAGTAAAATATAGAAAACATGCTAACAATAAACTCAGAGCCATGAATTTGTTATAGGTCCTTAACTCACAGGCGAACCATCTCAAATCAGAAAAGTTAAAGAAGGACTGGGTCTAAGCCTTGTATTTTTAAATGTGTTATACAGACACAATGCCTATGAAAGTAACAATATTCATCTCACTTTTATGTTAATCAGAAGCTCATACCTATGAAAACCTTAAATTTGAAATCAAAGTAAATTTTGTACCATTTAAGAAATTATAAATTCATGTTAATAACAATTATACTTATTTCTAGCATAGGTTATACCTATGTAATAAATCCTAGCTAATCCTCCCTGTTCCAACAAAACCACTACTTTCCCCTAGAAATACAGCCCAATATTAACCACCTCAGTCCCCAAGCCCAGGGAATAGGGGTGCCAACTCTTCATTAACTTCTTCAAGCTGAATTCGGGCATTGAGATATCAGAAGAGGGGCAGGGGGAAGAGTAAATTGAGAAGTCTCTGATGCTGTGTCTTTACTGCATCCAGCTGGAATTCCAGGACATCAGAGGTTTGAGCAGGTCTGCTCAGCTTGCCTGATGAGTAGATTCACCAAGGCTATGTATTCTGCAATATACAATTCTCAAAACAAGTTTTAGTAATAAGATAATTTTTTGTTTGAATTGTGGAATCTAGTCTTCTGGTGGCCAGCCTCTATCATGTCTAGTCCATATAATTCTGGGAGTTTCTATGAGTGTGTGCCCCCACCATCCTCCCATTCCCACCTCCCTGTTCTTGAATTCCCTAACAGTGGGGAATCCAATCCAAGTGGAGGCACCAAGGCTGTCCACTTCCACTGATCCCCATTCCCCTCATCCCATTACTATGAGGATGTGCTCCCACCATCCTCTCATTCCCGCCTCCCTGCTCTTGAAATTCCCCAACACTAGAGAATCCAAACTTTCAGGTACCAAGGCTGTCCACCTCCACTGATGCCTGGCAAGGCCACTGTCAACTAACTATACAGGTGGAGCCATGAGTCTGTCTCCCCCCCCCCCCCCCGTGTTCTTGGACTGGAGATTTTAGAATGGCTACTCCAGCTTGTTTCTTAGGACCATCTGCTTGAAAAATTGTTTTCCAGCCTTTTACTCTAAGGCAGAGTCTGTCTTTGCACTGAGGTGGGTTTCCTGTATGCAGCAAATTGCTGGGTCCCGTTTATGTATCCAGTCCATTTGTCTATGTCTTTTAATTGGGGAATTGTGTCCATTGATGTTAAGAGATATTAAGGAACAGTAATTGTTGGTTCCTGTTATTTTTGTTATTAAAGGTAGAATTATCTTTGTGTGGCTATCTTGTTTTGGGTTTGTTGGAAGAAGATTACTTTCTTACTCTTTCTAGGGTATAATTTCCCTCCTTGTATTGGAGCTTTCCTGCTATTATCCTTTGTAATGCTGGGTTTGTGGAAAGATATTGTGTAAATTTGGCTTTGTAGTGGAATATCTTGGTTTCTCCATCAATGGTAACTGAGAGTTTTGCTGGGTATCATAGCCTGGGCTGGCATTTGTGTTCTCTTAGGGTCTGTATGTCATCTGTCCAGCATCTTCTATCTTTTATAGTATCTGGTGAGAAGTCTGGTGTAATTCTGATAGGTGTGCCTTTATATGTTACTTGGTCTTTTTTCCCTTACTGCATTTAATATTCTTTCTTTGTTTTGTGCACTTGGTATTTTGATTATTATGTGACAGGAGGTATTTCTTTTCTGGTCTAGTCTATTTGGAGTTCTGTAGGCTTCTTGTATGTTTATAGGCATCTCGTTCTTTAGGAAAGTTTTCTTCTATAATTTTGTTGAAGATATTTATTGTCCCTTTAAGTTGGGAGTCTTCCCCCTCATCTATACCTATTATCCTTAGGTTTGGTGGTCTCACAGGATTTCCTAGATGTTTTGTGTTAAGAACTTTTTGCATTTGGCATTTTCTTTGACAGTTGTGTCAATATTTTCTATGGTATCTTCTGCACCTGAGATTCTCTCTTTTATCTCTTGTATTCTGTTGGTGATGTTTGGGTCTGTGACCTAGGTTTTCTATCTCCAGGGTAGTCTCCCTTTGTGATTTCTTTATTGTTTCTACTTCCATTTTTAGATCCTGCATGGTTTTGTT
Source organism: Arvicanthis niloticus (assembly GCF_011762505.2). NCBI lineage: Eukaryota > Metazoa > Chordata > Mammalia > Rodentia > Muridae > Arvicanthis > Arvicanthis niloticus. The sequence continues at coordinate 198,874 of NW_023044978.1, read as the reverse complement.
TAATTCCTTCTCCCGTTTGGTTGTGTTCTCTTATAATTCTTTTTTTGTTTTGTTTTGTTTTTTGTTGGGGTCCACACTAGCCCCACGTTGGGGCGGCCAAAAATGTTGCGGCCCAAGCAAAATGTTGAGGCCCCGGCCGACCCACGTTTGGGCGGCCACTGTATCCCGGCCCAAGCTGCCGCTCTGGTCCTCGGGTCAGGGTTCAGCAAGAGCGAGAGTGAGGACGGACTTGAAGAATGCAGACCAGACAGAGTGTAATTCAATCCCGTTTATTCTTCAGTCTAAGTCCTAAGTCTTGAGTTCCTAGTGCCTAGTCCCTAGTCCCTAGTGCCTCCAAGTTCCAAGGTACTTCTTCCAAGTTCTCTTCCAAGTGCCTGCTACCTGTCTTCTCTCTGCTTTGTCTGGTTCTCTCCTCTGTGTCTCCCTAATGTCTGATTCTCTACTGTCTGCCTCTGCCTTTTATATGTCTTACTTCTAAGCCACACCTCTAAGTTACACCTTTAATCATGCCCTTAGGTCTTGTCTCTAACTCTGATCTCTACACTTCTAAGTCATACTCTTAAGTCACACACCTTTAATCTCACACACCTTTAATCTCACACACCTTTAATCTCACACACCTTTAATCTCACACACCTTTAATCTCACACACCTTTACTCTCAAGGTATCTAAACCAAGATTATCAGAGTGTGTTCAGCTGTTGTAGGCTATTGTAATCCAAGTCTCATGTCAGGGTATATGGCTCAAGATGGCTGCAAAGCTGATAGCCGCTTTCTGCTAAAAGTCGGCCCCCAACAGTTTTTGTTTTGGTTTTTGGTTTTTGGTTTTTCGAGACAGGGTTTCTCTGTGTAGCCTTGGTTGTCCTGGAACTCACTCTGTAGACCAGGCTAGCCTTAAACTCAGAAATCTGCCTGTCTCTGCCTCCCAAGTGCTAAGATTAAAGGCGAGCACCACCACTGCCGGGGCTCTTGTAATTCTTTAATAGATTTTTGTGTTTCTTCTTTAAGGGCTTCTACCTGTTTACCTGTGTTCTCTTCAAATTCTTTGAGAGTGTTATTTATGTCCTTCTTAAAATCCTCTATCATCATCATTAGAAGTGATTTTAAATCTGCATCTTGCTTTCCTAGTGATATGGGGAATTCAGGACTTTCTTGTGTGGGAGAACTAGGTTCTAATGATGCCAAGTACCCTGGGTTGCTGATGCCTATGTTCTTGTGCTTGCCTTTCACCATCTAGATCTCCTTAGTGCTACCTGTCCTGTCTCTTACTGGAGCTGTATCAGAACTGTGGGGGGGGGGGGGGTGTTACTAGAGGGGTTAGAGCTGGGGCCTAAGATCTGCTCAGTGTTCAGGTGCAGACAAAAAGGAATCAGTGCTCCTGAGTTCCTGTGTCCTAGTGAGTCCCAGTTACTCCCTGTTTGGTGTTTGTGTTGCTTTCTCCTTACCTAAGATACTGACCAGGTTAGAGCTCCTGGGAGGCCTGCTTCCTCTGGGTTCTGTGAGATTGAGGTTGGAGCTGCCTCCTGGGATCTGCTCTTATCTGATTTTTTATATGTTTTTTTTGTTGCCTTTTCCTCACTGGTATTTTAGAGCAAAAGAAATATGAACAAGATTCACAGACAGCAATAGTCTAGGTATAGATGGATAAGTAAAAAGACAAAGATTTGTTTTTCCCATCTCATTTTCCCCTTTTGTGCAGCAGTTCTCAGATTCTCATTCTCTTTCTCTCAATCTCTTTCTCTCTCTCTCTCTCTCTCTCTCTCTCTCTCTCTCTCTCTCTCTCTCTCTCTCTCTCTCTCTCACTTTCTCTCTCTTTTTTCAGAGCTGAAGACCAAACCCAGGGCCTTGTACATGCTATGCAAGTGCTCTACCTCTGTTATTATAACGTTGTTATAAATAAACTTGTTTTTTATCTTTTAATTTTAAGTTTTGTCTCTTGGTGATTTTGAACTCTAAAACACTGGAGTGTGTTAACATTTTGTCTAAGTTACCTAGCAACAGCCAGGTGTGCCTGACTTAGTATAAAAGGGGCTGCTTGCCCATTCCTCTCTCTCTGCCCCCTCTTATCTCCACATGCTCATGGCTAGCTTCTACTCTTCTCTCTACTCTATACTGTACCTTGTAGCTGGTCCTTCAGGAGGAAGGAATGCTTTAGCTTGGGATACACATCCACCAAACATAATCCTTCCCTCCTTTTTTTTTTTCATAAAACACAACACTATCCCATGCAACCTCCCGCCAGCAGGAACTACGCAGCACACACAGGATCCTTCTGCAGTAAAGCTTTTATGCGTCTTGAGAGGGAGAGCATAAGCTTACAGATGAAGAGGACCCCGAGGGGGCAAAATCCCAGCCCTTATATATGAAACTGCTCCCCGCCTAGGACTTGGCACCCAACGATTGGCTGTAGCCTGTCGTGACTGGTATTGTGTCACAGGTGAGGCAGTGCACAAGGAATGAAAAAAACGTCCTAGCACATGCGTAAACCACCTGTTTGTCAGTTGGTTGACCGGATGTCAGTGCCATCTTACAATGGCGAATGTGAGGGTGGCTCCTCACACAACACCCTATGTTAGTATATTTTGAGATTTAAAGTCTTCCAATTCTTTAAGACAATAGGATGGGGTAGTGGGGGAAATGGGGTGAGGGGATAAAATCTGAAATGTATTTTAAAGAAATAATATGTATATTTCTGAGTTTGAGGCCAGCCTGGTCTACAGAGTGAGTTCCAGGACAGCCAAGGCTATACAGAAAAACCCTGTCTCAAAAAAACAAAACAAACAAACAAAAAAAAACCTGTAAGATCTTTCAAGTGGAGGTGAAAATTTTCATCCTGCAGAGAATTTCTTAAGTTCAGAAAGTAAAGAATTCAATATTACGTTTACAAAGGTTCTGAAACTGACTGATTCACCAGGCTTCTCTCCTCCTCCAAGAGTGTATGTATATAAGCAATAAGGATTGGTGAGAAACACTCAGACAGTGACCTGCCTAAAGAATTTAAACAAGCTTTTAGAGAAATTAAGCTTCCTAAAATATCCTCAGACCTGTATGATATATTTATAAAAAGATAAAGAGAATATGTTCTGTGGGTGTGTGGTGAGGTATGGGAGAAGGGGATGTCTCAGCAGACCCATGCAGAAGCATCCCTTTCCCCTTAGGGACCAGTCACACACCGATATAATATAGAATAGTTTATTTAGGGCATGGGGAGTGGAGTTAAGAGAGTAATAGAGTCAGAAAAAGGCAGAGAGAGTAGAGAAGTAGAGGCTGGCCATTAACACATGGAAGAGGAGGGGCGAGGGGACAGAGAGAAGGGAGAGAGAAGAGAGCAAGAGGAGGCAAGGGAGTGAGGAGGGGCAAGCCGCCCCTTTTATAGTGGGCCAGGCCTACCTGACTGCTGCCAGGTAACTGTTCAGGGTGGAGTTTAAACAGAATGCTAATGCTGTGGGAGTCTTTAAGGTTAAAAGAAGCAGAAACCAGTCAAACTGCCTGGAAGAGGCTTAGATCTCTTAACAAGACATCTGTGACCTGTTGAATTGCCTGCATATTGTGCAATGTACTCCAAATGTCCAACTTTCAGAAGGCATTATAACACACTGGAATGGTATTTTGGTGATTCACTTCTAGAGTCATTTTTGCTCCTGTAAGTAACCCCAACAAAATTCTTCGATTGGCCAAGTTGGCCTTTGGTTATGTCTGCGTATTCTATTAGCTGAGAAAAGACCACATGACCTTATAAAGAAAACATTTAATTAGGCCTAGCTTACAGTTTCAGAGGTTTAGTTCATTATCATCATGGCAGAAAGCATGGAGGCATTCAGGCAGACACACAATTCCTTGGTTCACCAAGTTAGCCTTCAGTAGTATCTATAATTTGATTTGTCACCAGTCTCCTATATGGAAGAAGTAAGTGGTTTTCATGTCTCCCCAGGAATCTGTCATTCAACAAAAGAAGCTATAATAATGCATTGTTCTTGAAAAGACCACATCATACCAAATTTGCTTTGTGAAATTGCAAAAACTTAATATGAAGGCTACCATTTATTACAATTAATTTATATGTATTAATACATGTAAGGAAAATATTCAGGGTATGGAGAGATGGCTCAGTGGTTAAGAGCACTGACTGCTCTTCCAGAGGTCCTGAGTTTAATTCCCAGCAAACCACATGGTGGTTTACAACCATCTGCAATGGGGTCTGATGCCCTCTATTGGTGTCTCTGAATGGAGCAATGGTGAATACATGAAATAAATAAATAAATCTTTTTTTTAAAAAGAAAATATTCATATCTCTGTTGATATTTAATTAAGATAGTGTTGGTATCAGGCTCTGAACCCAATGATATCACATCTAAGCATATCCCACTGTTGCCACCTCTTTTATTCTGGTCCCAGCCAAATGTTTCTTTGCTAGTGCAAAAATGTGCTTTTCTCTACCTACACAACTTGCCAAAATTACTTAAGGTTTTCTTTCTATCTTAATAGATTTTTACTACTGCTATTAAATTCTATTTGGTTACAAACAATCCTTATGGCTCTCAATCCTGTCAGAAGTCTGCTAATAGTATATTTAAGTTTATGGCCGACAGAATCTCCAAAGCCTCTAACAGTTGACCCAAGACGGTTTCAGAAGATGTGTACACGCCTAGAAGATACTGCCTGGATTGTATGTAGTCACTAACAAACACAGTGCACAAAACTGGATACCCTGAGTCAAATGACTTGGCTAAACCAAGCTAAGCCATTTCTCATGTCACATGTATCCATTTCACAGAAAAAAAGCCCCTGTGTCTTCTGCATTTGGAAGCCAAACTGACTTCGACCAAGAGACTATGAAGTAGAATAAGATAGAAAAGATCATTACTAAATTCTGATTTACTTAGCACTTAAAGTACAACCTTTTTGCCTGTTTGTGAAGAATTTGTTGGGAGCCGATTTTTTAGCAGAAAGCGGCTATCAGCTTTGCAGCCATCTTGAGCCATATACCCTGACATGAGACTTGGATTACAATAGCCTACAACAGCTGAGAACACTCCGATAATCTTGGTTTAGATACCTTGAGATTAAAGGTGTGTGAGATTAAAGGTGTGTGAGATTAAAGGTGTGTGAGATTAAAGGTGTGTAACTTAAGAGCGTGACTTAGAAGTGTAGAGATCAGATTTAGAGACAAGACCTAAGGGCATGATTAAAGGTGTGACCTAAAGGCATGGCTTAGAAGTGAGACATATAAAAGGCAGAGGCAGACTGTAGAGAGATCAGAGAACCAGACACTTTAGAGAGTACAACTTAGAGAACAATTTGGAGTAACAGAGATTCAGACACTAGGAGTAGGAGTAGACATTAGACACTCGGAAGAGAACAAGAAAAAGTACAACTAGGAACTAGGGGGAGTACAACTAGGAACTAGGGGGAGTACAGCTAGGAACTAGGGGGAGTACAACTAGGAACTAGGGGGAGTACAACTAGGAACTAGGGGGAGTACAACTAGGAACTAGGGGGAGTACAACTAGGAACTAGGGGGAGTACAACTAGAAACTAGGGGGAGTACAACTAGGAACTAGGGGGAGTACAACTAGGAACTAGGGGCAGTACAACTAGGAACTAGGGGGAGTACAACTAGGAACTAGGGGGAGTACAACTAGGAACTAGGGGGACTACAACTAGGAACTAGGGGGAGTACAACTAGGAACTAGGGGGAGTACAACTAGGAACTAGGGGGAGTACAACTAGGAACTAGGGACTAGGAACTCAAGACTTGGGACTTGGACTAGGAAGAGAGACTGGTCTGGTCTCCATTCTTCCAGTCTGTCCTTACTCTCTCTCTTGCTGAACCCTGACCCGAAGACAAGTGCAGAGGAGCGGCAGCTTGGGCAGGGAAACAGTGGCGGCCAAGCGTGGAGTGGAGAGGGCCGCAACATTTTTGGTGTCCGAACAGGGACTAGTGCGGTTCTCAACATTTTTGGCCGCCCAAAGTGGGCCAGCCTAGGCCCCAACCGAATGAATTCACTTGCTACCAGGAGAAACATCTGGAACAATGGGTTATTGCCTTTACAATCTTATAACACCACTGTTACACTTCTGTAAACTCTTCCTTGTGATGTACTACCTGGACTCTATCTTATGATTAAAAGTCTTCCTTACTTCCAAAAGTAAGTTCATTCTTGTTTTCCATAAAACTTGGATTTGGTCTTAACCCATTTTCTGGAATTTGACACGTTCTGCCCATTATACTCTTACCTCCACCCTGGTAAGATATCTGCCAAATAATTTTGAAATGTTCCTACTAACTTCCTAGTAACCAAAATTCTTCTAGAAATCCCCCAACCTTTGGAAAGCTCCTAGTCTTACAGGTTGGGGATTACATAAACCCTACCTTCTCCTCTGTTTGATGATTTTTTTTTTTTTCAAATTCACTTTAGAGAGATAGCCCTGACTGACTGAAAATTCATTCAACTAAGTTAATTAATTCAACTATATAAAACAACTAATTCAATTAAAAGAATTTGGATAATGGTGTTTACTCTCATTTGGTAGGAGTTAACACTAGTTTAACCACCTCAGCTTGTGGTTTAGAGTATACAATGAGAATATAAGCATTGAAAGCCTTTCAGAAATCATTCTGGTCCACTGGTCACGTCTCTTCTCCTCTCCTGTCTATGTGGATTCTGGAATAATTACTGCAAAAATTCCAAATACAGTTTGAGTCCACTAGAGCTACATGATCTTTAAGAAAATCAAAATATGTAAACATTAAAATTTAAATATGCCAAAAATTTAAACATGCCTATTTATTTAGTATGAAGAAAATATATCACTAACACTTTTTGTTGTGCTTAGAAAAAAATGCTTTCAGTTAGTTCCTCATTAGTTATTAGCATTTTCTCCTAGCAACAGTAGATACAGGGCTGATAAGATGGCTCATGAAGTAAAGTACTTGTAGCCAAGTTTGAAGGTTGTGAGTTCAATTTCCTAAACCCACATGGTAGAATGTCAGAACCAAAACTTGTTAGTTGTGCACTGACCTCCACTAGTACATAATTTTATGTCACATAAATAAATATAGTAACAATAATAATAGTAAATGTTATCATCCAAAATATTATTAGAAATAATTTTGGGGTTGCAATGAACAAGTATATCTCTTTAATTAAACTAGCACCAGAAGGCAAACTTTACTTTTGATCAAAAGAATATACTCAGAATAACAAGCACCCCAGGGTAAAGTGAGTGCACTTTTATTTTTATTCTAAGGCAGAAGGTAATTATCTTCCCCCATTAAATGGGCTGCAACCTCTCAGTCTTCTCACAAACTGGCGGTTTTTAAAAGAATTAGCACAGGGAAGGAATAATGGTTCAGCAGTTAAGAGCATTAGCTGCTCTTCCAGAGGATCCTGAGCACCCACATGAGAGCTCTCAACTCTTTGTTACTCTAGTTGCAGGGGAACAAACACCCTCATATAGGCATACATACAGGTAAAGCACCAATGTCTGGTGCATGCCTTTAAATCCAGCATTTGAGAACAGAGGTTCACAGATTTTTTTTTCCCTGAGATCAAAGCTAATTTGGTCTACAGAGAGTTCTAGAACAGTTAGGGCTACCCAGAAAAAAAAAAACCTGTCTTGAAAAAAGCACAACAAAAAGAAACAAAACAAAACTTACAAATGAAATAAAGGAAATCAGAACAGCCACTCAACTAACTTTAATTCTCAGAATTTAGTATGCCCTTTGTATAAGTAAAGACTTCATTAAGCAGAATAGATTGAACATTTGCATAAAAGTTAGTCTTAGTAGGATAATGATTTGAATTCTTATCATAAACACAGCTTTGATATAAAAGTTCAATGTTTCTTACAGTATCATTATGAAATTGGCTTCCTGAAGAGAAAAAATAATGTGAAGGGCAGACTTTTATTTATATTTCTAGTCCTCATTATGTTGACCAGGCTCTCCTTGAAATCACATATGTATTTCCACCTCTGTCTCCTAAGTGCTACACTTATGCATCTGGGTATGCATAACTCCCAGATGATAAACTAGATTTCTTAAATTAAGCTATTTATGTCAGTGTTAGGGATTTTTTTGCCTATAATTCAATCATATTTAATACACTCTGTCATTGAGATTGTTAGAGTACAATAATAGTTATACAAACCACTCAGACACCAATCTTAGTCATGTATCAATGGTTTATTGAACATATACTCCAAGACTGATCAGTCAATAGTTGGGATCCAAAACTTCAGGCAGTCCTCAAAACCAATTTTTATATGAGAAAAACAAGGAACAGGTATGTTTGCAACATTTATAACAGATATGCTATCTAGACAAAGCAGTGCTGCCTATAGGCTAGGTATAGAGGCAAGGAGACAAGGGGACCTCCAAAGACCACAGACTCAGTGAAAAAGTATAACAAGTTGGTTTTTTCAGGGCCAGAAACAATAGGTCAAGTTAATTTTATAAGCTACAAAATGAAAATTGAGGGAATCTGGCAGAGTTTTAATATTTAATAGAGATATGCCCTCAAACCACCAAACAGTAATTTAGAAGGGTTTTTATTAACACCCTTTTTTTGGTTTGTTGTAAGACAGGATCTCCCAATGTAGAGTAGATTGGCATTGGACAGTTATCTGTCTGGTTTTACCTAGACAGTTCTGGGACTTAAAGGGATTTACTATCATACTTTTGTGGTGAATATTTGTCAGCTCAAGAATTCAACAGAGACAGGAGTGGAAGAAAAAAGTCATAAGAGAAAAATGAAAAGATGGACTACTACTTCCTCAGAACTGTTAAAACCGGAGAATTTTGAGGAGAAAGATAATTTGGTTTTGGAGTTTGTACAAGGGTCTGAGGTGCATATTTTACATATCAAAGCAGACCTGGCCTCCAGATTTTCCCAGCATCCCTCAGTCCCAACCTGGCATATTCTGTCCCCAGCCCTGAACTTTCCAGAACAGGGGCTGGGCTCCCCTTCCCCCAGAAGCTCTTCCCTATATAATCCAGACATTTGGCCTCCTCCTGCTGCTCTTTCTCCTATTCCTTCTCCACCTCCCCACCTCTTCTTTTATTTCTCTTACGCTCTATCTTTCTGTCTGTCTCTGTCTGACTCTGTCCCTCACTGTCTGTCTCTGTCTCTCGATCCTTTCTCTGTGTACATGAGTTTTCTCTCTTTCTCTCTCTACCTCCCACTCTTTCTTCATGGTGACTTCCCTGACCTTAGTTATTGGGGCCAGTGAACTTGCCCAAGAACAGCTTCCCAATAAACCTGCCTATATTATAACATTTCAAAGACCAGTTCTACAATATCCAATTAAAACAAACAAGCTTTATTTAATACTGGCTAGGAAGTTTGAAGCTGACTACATTTATGCCAAGATTCCAAGACAAATGGCCCTAAATTTAAATGTCAGGTATAAAAACAATTTTATACAATTCTATGAGCTTTCCACCTTTGTTTAATCAGGGCAAGCATACATCCTCACTTACTTCCTGCTGCAATCTCCCACCTGTGTGTGATCCAAGCACATATGTATGATCAAGCACACACCCTGTGCAGTTGGGGCAACAAACCTTGCTATTGAACTAACCCCCCAACCTCCAGTGTTCTGCAAAGTTATCTGTCCTTAGGCAATACACAATTGTTAATTAATAATTAAAGAAAGAAGACCCAGAGCTGATTTTTACTGGTCTGAAAAATTGGCAACTCCAAACCATGCAGCTAGTATCTGAGAGTAAAGTAGCAGAGGCTGTTCATGGCCTGAGATCAACTTTTGTAGTATGATGTAGGCTTCTGGGGGCCCAGAAACTGCTTTACAGGTTAAATTGGGTGCAAGTAAGTGGGGAAAAAGATTTGTTTCTAAAACCTCTTGGCTGACGGGTAAGAGATAAGTCGGATTGCCCGTTTTTGCAACTTGAGGCTTTCAGGTCTGCAAAGTGTTTAGTTACTTTCCAGAATTCCATTATGGAAGCTTTTGAAAAGACTTGGGCATATTTTGTGGGCCTGGTTTTGAGGTAGAAAATTTACTTGAAGGGGAATTAGGTAGTGTCTGCCAGCCAGTCTTGAATATAATTTAAGTTTACGGTCACCTTAGAGTTACAAAATATGCTATTTCAAAAATTAAAAGCAACATCAAAGAACAACAACCAAATCTCCCCCCCCCCCAAAAAAAAACCCAAAACAAAACCAACAAACCAAGAAAAAACAAGCCAAAACCTCTGCGTGTTCGAGACTTGTGATACTGGTTGCAGGAAAACTTTCATAATGGAATTCTGGAAAGCAACTAAAACACTTTGCAGACCTGAAAACATCAAAGCCAGGGTCATTGTGAAGTAAAGGTAATACAGACCAATTCAAAATTCCTGAGAACAAAACTGGAACTTGTTTTATTATATTTATTATTATTGTATTATATATAAATGAATGGTCATCTAACAAAGTATTGGATATTTACAACTTCTAGTTACAACCAAAAGGTCAAAAGAAATGGTATTGTTTTCAAGTGGTTTCTGTATCTTCAAAATGCAATAAGGACTTTTTTTTTCATAAGGCATAACCTTTGTGAGGGACTCTGCATTCACTATGATCTGTTGTTTACCGCTAAAGTCACATGACTTTTATAAAGTTTTATAAAGGTTTTGGTTTGATGTTGTTGAGTGAATTCAGTTATGATAGTGAGAAAACAGGACCCAGTTACTCATTGAGGAAGAGGTCGATTCCAGCTGCGTTTTGTTTTCTCAAAGTGTGAGTCATTACTTCAATATTTTGTTTTTAAAATTTGCTAGAATTCGTATTAGGGAACACCCTTTCTGGTAACTTCATAGGGGATGTTCTGTAGAGCAACAGGAATGTTTAAAAAAAAAAATTGGTCTCTAGTTGGGTTTCATGTGCCCTAGGAAAAGATACTTGATAATTTTTCTCAGTGCTCTTTCTTTGCTCCTTGTGAGACTACTATCGCAATCAAATGAAAAGGCCTGGGTTTTTAGTCTCGTATTTAAGAGCAAGCATACCTAAAACGAGTTTCACTGTGGTCGGCAGAGCACTTAGGCTGACATCACGAGACTGCGAACTAACAAGTTTAGCTGCACTCGTGATGACGTAAGTCAACAAAAGTCACGTGAGATCAAACGATTGCTTTCATTGGAAAGTCTGGCATTAGGGAGAGGTTACGGCTGCTGCGTGCGGTTCACACTGACGCTATTATAACAAGTTTATGCAGATGGTAGGGAAGTTTGGTATTCTAAGAATCTCGTGTAGGTTCTGCAACAATGACTGCTTCTTGCGTTCACCACCTGCGTGGTAATGTGACCAGATAGTCTCGCTTTCTCTTTTACTACGGAGTTTATCGTGACCCTCAGGTGCGGCCGTGAAGTTGACGTGGTAGTTTCAAGCAACGATTGAAACTATCATTTCAGAAGAAGATCTGGATTGGTAGTAGTGGATAAACATAGACGTGAAAGTTGGACGGTTTTTTGCGTTTTCATGAACTCATACGGATTGTCTTTCACTACTGCTGTCCTAGGTAATGAGGAAAAGAAAATGGCGGCGGAAAAGGCTAGAGGCGAGGGTGAAGAGGGGTCCTTCAGTCTCACAGTCGAAGAGAAGAAGGCGCTTTGTGGAGTAGATAGGTACGCAAATACTAATACTGACATGTTGTCTTTCTCTGAGTTCAGGAGATTCTCCAGAGGTCCAGCTGCATCCTGCTTGCGGTGACGACTTGCTGTCGCCTAGCACTGTTTTTACCAGTGTTTTTGGAGGTTTGTTACTGATGTCTTTCGGTGAGCATTAACAAGAGCCATGTATTTCTTCCACAGCAGCTTTTTCGGATTCTTGAACCGATGCAAAGATGGCGCCAAGATGAAGACGCTGTTGAACAAGGTCAGCAACTATGTTTGGACATAACTGCTTATATTTTTCTCCTAAGCTTTTAAGTGTTCCAATCCTGGAGCCTCTCCCTACCCTGAAAGTGCGTATTGTAGTTTTTAGGGATCTTTGAAACTTTTTTTCTTTCCCCGTTTCTCCTTTCTGGGCTTACTTTCCTGATAATTTTAGGCCCGGCCTCAATATACAGCCAGAGCATTGCTTATTTTGCAGTTTTTCTGAGGTCAACTGTATCCCCAGTTTCTCATCTCAAGTTATGAAAAAATGCTTCGTTGTTGCAGCCTCTTGTGATATACACACGTTTTATTATTTTCCCATAAGTGACAAGTTACAGATAACTTAAAGAGATAAAGACTTTGCGTACTTACAAAGAATATTTTTTACAATGCTGCACTAATAATATGCAGAAATAATACTATGAATACCATTTTCGAAAGTTAAATTTCTTTTTCCTCCATGGAGTTTGGTTTCGGGGCAGTGAAAGAGCACGCGGCGTTTCGTATTTGAAAGTTGGCACTGTCATTTAGTTAATGGCTGCTGGTATCAATCAAGATGGCGGGAAACAGAGGGAGGAGAAAGGAAACAGGGCAACTCTAGCAAGAAAATATTAATCCTAGCTAGTACAGCTTAGTGAAAATTATTCTCCATTACTTAAAAGGAGAATTAAATCCTTTTAAACCTTTAAAAAATATTTTTAAATGTACCGTGTATTTATTATATTTAGATACTTGTAAGCCATGGTATACAAGCATGAATCTGTGACATACATGCTTGTAACCATTATATACTTTTCTTTGTAACTGAAATCAGTGATTATAAACTTGATAATTTCATGCTATCATGAAGTATTAATTGTATTCTTAACATATATGTGTATACATAAATTTATATGTATATACACATGTGTATATATAATGTGTATGTATAACATATATATATATACACACACACATATATATATATGCATATTTTACACACACATAATTTTTGGTTTGGTTGTAAGTGTAGCCTTTAAGGACAGACTCCAAGATTTAAACATTCTTTAAGTGATATGTGTAAAAACATATTTCTGTTTACTAGTAGGTTACTAGGTTTTGTGTTGTGTACATTGTGTAATTTTAAATAAACATTTACCAGAGGCAGGCAGATTTCTGAGTTCCAGGCCAGCCTGGTCTACAGAGTGAGTTCCAGGACAGCCAGGGCTACACAGAGAAACCCTGTCTCGGGGAAAAAACAAAAACAACAACAAAAAAATTAAACATTTACTTCCTCACACTTGTAAGACTTCTTGGTAAAAACTTAAAGCCATGGTTCTGTCTAGCTTTTTAAAATATAATTAACTATATCTTAATATTTTTTATTTTTTTTTCAGAGTAGTAATTCTCATACACTATAAAAAGACTTGGTGTCGAATGAATTTTTGGACTACTGTAATTTTTGAGACATGGTCTCGACTGTATGTGATCCTGGTTGTCCTAGAACTCACAGACAGAAATATCAGTTTCTCTGCTTTCTCATTGGTGAGATTAAAGACCTGTATTAGTAAAAGAGGCTTCTTTTAAATTTAATAATTTTGTATATATTCATGTCTGGAAGTCATAGGACAAATTGTGGGAGTCAGTTCTCTTCTTCTACCATGTCAGGCCTGGCAGCAAGTCCTTTTACTAAGTCACTTCCTTGAATTTTTAGTTTATGTGTATAGTGTTTCAACTGCTTGTATGTCTTGAGTGTCTGGTTCTACTGAAGAGTCCCAAAGAGACAGATCATATGGAACTGGAATTAGTGAAGATTGTGAGCTACTATGTGGGATTTTGGAATCAAACCAGTGTCTTCTTGAAGAGCTCTTTAGTTTATTTAAGTAGCATATATTTTCAGGTGCTTTGTAATATAAACTTAAATGTTAGTGGACTGTTTTCAAATGTTGAAATAACAGGTTTTTTTGAACTCTAATTGCAATAGCATTTTAAAAATGAGGAATTAAAAACAAAATATGAGAAACTATTAAGTGTCACTGTTCTTAGAACAGTTATGAGTTGTGGCTTTATTAAACATTGGGTAATATGTATTGTTATAGTTTTAGATCCATCTTTCATAACCTTTCTAATGCAGTTCCTCATGTTATTATAACCCCAACCATAAAATTGTTTTGTTATTCATAACTGTAATTTTGCTACTGTTATGAATTATTATGTAAATATCTGAATATTTAATATGTGACTATAAAGGGATTTTGACCCACAGGTTGAGAACCATTGTTTTAGACTCAGTCTTAGTCTGTATTTTGTTGCTCAGAGTAGCTTCAAACTTGCAGAAATACCTATTCTTCAGCCTCCAAGTGTTGAGATTTCAGGCATGAGACACTACTCTTTAAGTTATTAAAATGTTTTTCACGTACTTAAAATGTATTATAAGTTAAAATGACCAATTATTAAAAACTGGAATATATAAAGGGCAGTTGATGGATGTTGGTGGTATACCCCTTTATTCTCAGCACTGTGCAGAGGCAGTTGACACTCTGAATTTGATTCCATCCTGGTCTACACATCAAGTTTCAGGACAGCAAGGTTACACAAAGAAACCTGCTCAAAACAGGACAATTTGTTTTAAATCGCGGCAGTGGTGGTACACATCTTTAATACCAGCACTTGGGGGACAGAGGCAGATGGATTTTTATGAGTTTGAGATCAGCCAGGTCTACAGAGCAAAATTCTGGCTAGTCAGTGCATCAGAGAAATTTTCAAAAACAAAGAAACAAATGAGTCATTTGACAGTTTTTAAAATCTGCAATTAAGCAACTATTTTCAGGTGATATGCTGACACTTTACTGTAATGGCAGTACTCAGAGGGCTGAAAAAAGAACTTTTTTGAGTCAGACCTGTGGCAAGTGCTTTTACTTCCTAAGCTGTCCAAGTGGCCATAAATAATAATAATAATAATAATAATAATAATAATAATAATAATAATAACAACAACAACAATAATAAGCATAGTAATGTTATCAGTAGCCCTAGATTATTATTATTGTTGTTATTATTATTATTATTATTTTGGTGCAAAGTCTTACTTTGTAGCTAGGGTAGACTGTAGACTGACCTGCAACTCAAAAGATTCTTCTGCTTTTATAGTACAGGAAGGGAAGGTGTGTGCCACTTCAAGCCTAAAATTTCTTTTTGTTATTATTATTTTATTTGCATGGGTGTTTTAATCAGGATGTATATCTGTCTGTGTACCATGTTGTATTTATAACACAGGGTGTCAGATTCCATAATTATAGATGTTTAAGTTCCATGTGGTTTCTGAAAAGTCAGCTACTAGAAAACTGTGTAGACCAAGCTAGCCTCCTAGATCACTTGAAGTGATCTTTCTGCTTAAATAATGAGACAGGAACTTTGCTACTTTAGCCTATATTTAAATAAAATGGTTTGTTTATGTTTGTGCATGTTTCTCGTAGTGCATCTTACTACAGCCAAGTATCTGGACCTATTTTCATTTTTTTTTCTAACTTAAGCTCCCCCACCCCCACTTCCTCCAATGAGACCACACCTCTTTTTTTTTTTTTTTTTAATTAAAGATTTGTTATTTTATGTATGTGAGTACACTGTTGCAGTCTTCAGACACACCAGAAGAGGGCATTGGGCATCAGATTCTATTACATACAGATGATTGTAAGCCACCATGTGGTTGATGGGAATTGAACTCAAGACTTCTAAAGAAGTCAGTTCTCTTAAGCACTGAGCCATTTCTCTAGCCTCTATTTTCACTTAATAGCTTTTCCTTTTTTTTAAATTTAGATTTTAAAAAGGTTTTTGTTATTGTTTTTAGTTTTTTAACACAAGGTTTCTTTTTTTAATTATTGGCTGTGTAGTATAATACCACCCTAAGTCTGATTAATTAAAAAATCTGTTATTTTGAACTCAATCCTTAGGATTCAAGTTTGCTTATTTAAATAATTTTTATGGATTCTTGATCTTTACAGTGCATTTAGGCTGGCTTTTTACTCTTTTAAAAAAATGTATTTATTTTAATGTGAGTGCACATGTTTTTATGAGTATATGCACAAGTCTTTATAGGTGCCCAAGTAAAACAAAACTAGCTTTCCTGGAGCTAGAGTTACAGGAAATTATGTGTGTGGTTAGGAGGAAGTGTGTTTATTTTTTACCAGAGCCATTTTATTATTCTCACTAAAACTTAAAAGGTTTTGATAACCAATTTAAAAAGTCACTTTGTGAAGTAGTGGTCTTTTAAATCCTTGTTCAGAGTTTATTGCAGGAAATAATATTGCTTAGTAGAGATTTAAGAAATCATGGGCCTAGGGAATATATCTGTTAGTATTTATTTACCTAGGTGCTCAAAACCAATGGTTAGATCTGTAGCATCCTATCTGCTGGTAGAGTGGCACATACTATATGTATATTCCATAATTCTAATATTCTGTAACTCCAGCATTCCAAATGAAAAGACAGGAGGAACAGAAATTAACAGTTATCCTTTTGAGCTACAAGGATGAAATTTCAGGCCAGTTTTGGCAACATGAGGCTCTGTCTCTAGAAATTAAAGAAAATCATGTAATGCATTTTTATGGTCTCATTAAAAATACAACATACAAAATATTTAATTCAGAAAAATTGGGGAAAAAAACCCACAGACAATTCTGAGGTTCCAAGAACACCAGGTGCTTTAGTATTATTTTTTCTGTTAAATTAAAAAAAAAGTATGAGCAAATCCTATCATTTATCAAATTACAACAGATTACACACTAATTGTCTTTTTGTTGTTGGTGTTGTTTCAAGACAGTGTTTCTCTGTGTAGTCCTGGCTGTCCTGGAACTCACTCTGTAGACCAGGCTGTCCTTGAACTCAGAAATCCACCTGCTTCTGCCTCCCTAGTGCTGGGATTAAAGGCGTGCGCTACCACTGCCCAGCAACTTATTGTCTTTCTTGAATGGTCATTTAGAACATGGCATACATAATGAGGAAGGTTCTAAAGGTTTGTAAAGACATTGTAAGTTATTTTACTCTCAGGTTCCAATTTGAGTCTGATTATTATTAAGTGTGATGTCTGCTTTTATTTTACATTCCCTTCCCTTTTGTTTTTCCTGTGTATTTTTGTATATTTAGTATATAGTGTTGGAATGTATTTGAAGTATGAGAAAAGGAGTAGGTATTAAACAATTGAAACTTATGGTTCTTAAATGCTGAAACAGTTTCTAATAAAATTATATTTTGAATTTGTATAAATAGGCAAGTAATTAATTAGTTAATAGTTGAAGATTGTTCATTAGCCCTTGAAACCACAAAAGATACCTGGAACTATATACCTTTAAGATCACACCTGCAAAACAGTTCTACTGTCTAAAAACCAAGCATTTAAACATAACTAAAGGGGATCATTTAAACTTCTATAGTAGGTTTTTGGTTTGTTTTGTTTTTGTTTCTGCTCTTTACTATGTTAGCATAGCTGGCTTTTGCTGGCTGAGGTCTTTTTGTGTCCCTAAATACTACTTTTAGAGAAATAAAGTAAAATTTAAAAAATATAATAAACTTCATAAAATCTGTTGTTTGGAAATTGAATTTACATACATCTCAATTTGTATTTACCATATATTTAAAACATTAATGTGAGTATATGGATTCTGAATTTAATATATTTCTTCTGCACATGTTTTAGTTCCTTTGTTGTGTGATTAGAACCAAAGTAACAATTTAGCCTTGTAATGCTTGTATAAATTTAGTAATGCACTCCTTTGTTACTTTATTGAGAGTTTTTGTTTCTTTTTAAAATACATTTTAAAAATTATGTGTATGTGGTGTGTGTATATGTGTGTGTGTATATGTGTGTATATGTCTTCATGTGGTTGTGTGCAATGGAGTACAGGTGCCTGAGGAGACCAGAAGTATTTAGTCTCCTGGAGCTATAGTTTTAAATAGTTCTGAACCACTTGATATGGGTGCTGAGACCTGAACTCTGATTTTCTCTAAGAGCAGGCAGAGCTCTTAACTTCTAAGCCATCACTATTTTATTGTTATTACCTGTTTGTTTGTTTGTTTGTTTGTTTAATTTTGAGGCTAGGTCTCAGTATGTAGCCTTGGCTTCCCTGGAACTCACTCTGTCTGGCTTCAAATTAACAGATATCTGCCTACCTCTGCTTCTTGAGTGTTGGGAGTGTGAGCCACTTCTTGGACATAGAACACATATTTTACTCATACTATGACAAAATTCTGTCTTTAATAGAGAATATATTAGGGGCTGGAGAGATGGCTCAGTGGTTAAAAGCCCTAAGTTCAATTCCCAGAAACCACATGGTGGCTCACAACCATCTGTAATGGGATCTGATGTTTACTTCTGGTGTGTCTGAAAACAGCACCATAAGTGTACTCATACACATAAAATAAATTAATAAATCTTAAGAATATAGAGAATATATTTATGAATTATGATTTCTGTAGTCATAAACTGTATGCAGTCTTGGAGGTAGAGTTTTACTAATTCTGGTGTAGAGTTTCATTTTAATTTTAAATGTTTGTTTTATTTTTAGGCAATTCACTGTTATGAATCTTTAATAGTAAAAGCTGAAGGAAAAGTGGAATCGGATTTCTTTTGTCAATTAGGTCATTTCAATCTCTTACTGGAAGATTATTCAAAAGGTAATTCTTTTTTTTTTAATGTCTAATTTATATTTGTTTAATATAGTTCTAGTGGTTTTTGATTACTGGAGGTACATGCTACTTACTAAATGCAGAAATTTATTTTAACTACATGCAAATACCCAGTACATTTGGTAATTCAGTTAAACTCTTTAATAGCCTATATGCACATTGCTGTTTTGTTTGTCTTTGTGGAATTCTAAGTCCTTTTAAATCTTAATCATGGTACAAAGCAACTTTGATACCTTGTCTCTATATACAAATGTGGTTAATTTCAGAAAAGTGTAGATAATAAGTTTCTTATTTTTCTTTGATAGTTTTCATTTTACTCAGAATGTGTTTAAAAGCCTGTTTAAGTAGCCAGTTGTTGAGCTAGAAACACTTTAATCCTAGTACTCTGAAGGCTGAGGCTCTAGGTAGAACAGGGTTGCACTGTGAGACAAAGACAAAAATGTCTGTTGCTATTACTCTAAAGAAATACACATAGATTGTTTATTTTGTGTTGGATTTGTAAATAAATTTCTAAGTCATTTGAAAGTCTTTTTAGAGGCTGATATCTTGGGATAGTTGTTTAGGGTCTTATAAAGACCATTATTTATTAACTTAAAATGACTTAATGTTTGTCTGTAGAAATATTTTCTTAGGCCAGGCAGTGGTGGTGGCATACACCAGCACTTGGGAGACAGAGGCAGGCGGATTTCTGAGTTCCAGGCCAGCCTGGTCTACAGAGTGAGTGCCAGGACAGCCAGGGCTAACAGAGAAACCCTGTCTCAACCCCACCCCCCCCAAAACACAAACAAACACAAAAAAAAAAAAAAAAAAAAAAAAAGAAATATTACCTTAGTAAAGGAAAATACCTATTTTACAGGCAAGACTGTTACAATTTTTAATGACTGTTATAATTTTAACATTTTGGTAGATATCTTGTAATTACCAGCAAATATAGTTATATACAATAAACTACTTGTTACGGAGTTACAAGTAGAGAGTGAGTGAGGATAGTATTGAGTTGTAGGAAAGCTTGCTGAGCATGTTTGAGATCCTGAGCTCCATGCTTAATACCTAAATAAAAGCTATATACAATGTAAAATAATTACAACTTAAATGTCATTAAAAAACAGAAAATAGGGCACAGTGTATCAGCAAAGAAGATAATTTTTCAGAAAGAATATTCATCTCACAAAATATAAATTTTCATGACATTTTTATTTTTGTTTTTATGAGACAATGTTTCTCTGTGAAACAGAGCCCTGGCCATCCTGGACTCAATTTGTAGGCCAGGCTCTGCTTGAATCTTGAGATCTACCTGTCTCTGCCTCCCAAGTGCTGACATTAAAGGTGTGCACCACCATGCCCAGCTTCATGAATTATTGATGATGTTTTCTATGAGGGCTTAATAGTAATGAATTAACAGTATAATGAATTAAATATATATATTATATTAATTAATATATATATTAATATTAATATGTATAATATATATATGAAATGAATAAATTAGAAATACCCATAAAACAAAGTTAAGTAATTAGTGAACGTATGATTAGACTCGAAGTTTTAATTTTGTATCTTTTATGGTGAGTAATTGCTAGGTTAGCGTTAGTAGTAATAGTGTAGACAAAGAATGTTTGCTTGTACATTTGTTCTGTAATGTTCTTGAGTGCTGGTTAATATTTTCAATGAGAAATTTTCTCTTAGAATGATGGAATTTTTTACAAAATTTAAAATTTTGACAGTGTACTGCATATTATATAATCTTAAATATAATCTTAAAACAAAATATTTCAAATTGAGAATCTGAATATAACAGGATGTTTTTAATAGCTATGCAGTTTTCTGTTGTTTATCGGAAGTACATCTTTTTTTTTTTTTTTTTTTTTTTTTTAATGTATATAAGTACACTATTGCTGTCTTCAGGCACACCAGAAGAGGGCATCAGACATTGGATCCCAATTACATATAGATGGTTTTCAGGTACCTTGTGTTTGATGGGAATTGAACTCAGGATCTCTGGAATAACAGTCAGTGCTCTTAACACTGAGTTATCATTCCAGCCCCAGGAAGAATATCTTATTGGAAACTTTTTTATTTCTTTCTGGAACTTGCTATGAGGATCATGCTGGCCTGAAACTCACAACCTGCAGTGTACAACCATTAAAGGCATACACAGCATATACAATCAGTATATTGACATACCAGCAAGATTTTTCCATTGTACTAGCAAATTTTGTGTTTTATTATTAATTGGGACCCCCAAAATTGTACAAAAATCTATACATAAGATTATCATTGAGGGTCTCTGTCCTCAGTTGGTTTTGATTGGCTAATAAGTTTGCTTGAGGCCAATTGCTGGCCAGGGAGACAGAAGTGGGGCTTTTAGGACTCCCAGGCATGGGATCTGGTGAGAGGAGGAGAGATAGAGCTATCATGTTGGAAAAGGAGTAACTGTCTGGCCTGAGAGCT
Organism: Arvicanthis niloticus; assembly: GCF_011762505.2. NCBI lineage: Eukaryota > Metazoa > Chordata > Mammalia > Rodentia > Muridae > Arvicanthis > Arvicanthis niloticus. The sequence goes on along the minus strand of NW_023044978.1, from coordinate 177,891 downwards.
GTGGAAGAGAAAGCATAGTAATCATGTAAGAGACAAGGAAGAGCAGCCACAGGGGGACTCCCCAATTGGGTCTAGGTTAATAATGATAAAATATACATTTTAGTAAGTAATAACTCAGGAATATTGGAGGGGAGGTATTAGCCATATGAAGGTTTGGGCATGACTCAGCCATTGAGCTGTTTAAGGCATATTAAAATATAAGGCTGTTGCGCGCACCTCCCGTGTCCCCCCTCACCCGTGGGAGAGAAACACGAGAGGCAGAAATCGGGGTATCACCACAGACGAGGCTTTACTCTGTATCAGCAAACGTGGAAGGACGCGGAAGGGGCCTAGCTTAAATACAGCCTAGAGTGACGTATTCACTTCTGATTGGCTGTTCACTCATCACCCAGTATTACGCCTCGGGATTGGCCAGTGACTTTGCTTTCTGCGGGCTTTCTGCCTTTGCACCTATGCAGTTACTTGTTTACTAGTGGGAAGACACGATGTCCGTGCCATCTTGGAATGGCAGATTATACCACCGATAACAGCGGCTTCCTACATAAGGCTGTGTTCGTGTGTGTGTGTGTGTGTGTGTGTGTGTGTGTGTGTGTGTGTGTGTGTCTGTGTCTGTGTCTGTGTCTGTGTCTGTGTCTGTGTCTGTGTCTGTGTCTGTGTCTCTGTGTGTTTGTGTCTTTTATTCGGGAACCTAGAATCTTGAAGTTAGTGTTGAAGAATGCACACTCTTGCCACCTGGTAGATTTGGGTAGCTTTGACAATTATAACAGATGGATTTTAAAAATGACTTTTAAATCACTTTTAAAAATTAGAGATTTTCAAATAGAATATACAAATAGAATATACACACCTTCCCTTTAAGATTAGGAGGCAGAAAGAATTGGTTTCTCAGCCAAGGTGAGCCTAGCCATATGGTTCCTCCCCAGGCCATGCAGGATTGGAACTAGGATAGAAGTCGTTTGAAATAAGTAAACTATCTTTTTTTTTTTTTTTTTTTTTTTGCCAGACCCTTTATCTGTTTTTTTTTTTTTATTGGATATATTATGTATTTACCTTTCACTGTTATCTCCTCTTCCTTTCTCCCCCCAAACCCCTTATCCCATACCTCCTCTTTAAATTTTTATGAGGGTGTGCTCCCACCATCCTCCCAATCCCGCCTTCCTGCTCTTGAATTCCCCAACACTATGGATCCAATCTTTCGGGGACCATGTCCCTCCACTTCCACTGTCAGGAAAAAGACATCAGGACAGGTATGGCCATCATGCCTCACTGGACAACGACAGGAGGATTGGAGCCATTACAAGGTCCCCTTTAATTACTGGAGGTCAGGCCTCTATCCCCGCCTTGGCAAGATTAGAATCGCCAAGATTTAGAAGGCCTAAAATCAGCCATAAGCCTAAAATCAGCAATAGGCCTGACATACATGCCTGCTAACACAAGTCTTGGGTCTCTGGAAAAAACACTGAAACAGAGGGCTATAAACTATTGTAAACAGGCAGCTTTTGTTGAAATCTACCAGCCTGAGTAGTCATAGACCTTGTAAATAGGCAGCCTTTGGCAGATAGTACCAACTTAGATAAGGACAAGTGAAGCATAGGCAGAGTCATAGTGACCTGACCCCTGAACCTTCACCCAGCTGATACCCTGTTCTGAAAGATATCTGTACTCCCCCTGAACATCTATGCTCCTGTGTCATCCCCTTCCCCACGTCTTGTATTTTTGTGTTTATAACCCCTGTGTTAAAAAGTAAAAGTTATGATTTGATAAAAAAAAAAAAGAGAGAGAGAAAGAAATAACACAGTGTCCCCCGGCTCTGCTGACTTAGCTTCTGACAATCCATTTTCTTGTTCTCAGAAACACTTTGAATTATAAAATGTTATTGTAGTTTTTGTTAGTATGCTGGGTAAAATAATTTTTATTGATCTCATTTTAAACTTCAAAGTTTGTAGTGAGTTCAAATGTTCTTCAACAATTATAGGTCATATTTATTTTCATATTGTAAAATGCTAGTTAATCTGTTGAACATTTTAAAAAATTAGATTCCTTTTTGAGAATTTCATATATGAGCACTGTATTTATATAATTTTTCCCTTTCCTTCCTCCCACTCTTCCCAACTCCCCATACTTTTCAAATACATCTTATTATTTAATTATTGTTCATATATTTATGTATATATATATATATACATGTATAAGTATGTATGTATATACGAATACTGATAAAGTGTTTTGAGTTAGAAAAAAAATCAATAAAATGGTTGCACATATTTAAAAAAAAACAAAAACAAAAAAACACTGACTGGTCTTCCAAAGATCCTGAGTTTAATTCCCAGTAACCACATGGTGGCTCACAACTATCTGAAGTGTCGATCCCATACCCCCTTCTGATGTGTTTGAAGACAGCAACAGTGTACTCACAAACATGAAATTTAAAAAAAAAAAAAAAATCTTTTGTGAGAGAGTTCAGGCCTCTGAACAGGCTTAAAGAAAAGAGTGGCTGCTAATTTAAATCAATCTACCTTTGATGATTTTGGGTTGCTGAACCAAAGACATGCTATTTTGGGAGAAGGCTCTGTCTTAGTGTTAATAGGAAAGAAGAAAAGGTTTTGGACCCCTTCCAAAGTGATATGGATCAGGAATGATGGGGAAAGCATTCCTGTCCTCCCACCCCCCAACCCTTGCTTCCCAAAGTTCTTGGCTAAAGATAGAAAAAAAATTTTTGAGAAGATCAAACAGGACAGGTAACATGATTTGTTGATTCCTCCACATAAAAACTACCCCTGAAACTGTCTTAGACATAAAAATGTCTCTAGCCAAACCTTCAGTTAAAATTAGATAGTAAATCTTGTTGGTTATGAAATCCTTGAAATTCATCCTGCCATCCTTAACATGGCATGAATGAAGATTTGTTGCAATTGGTTATTGATCAAATCAACTCATAAAAAAACACACTTGTCTTTCACCTGCTCAGACAAGGAACAAAAATTTATCCTTATCTAATCTGTACATTTTACACAGTCCATATAGATATTTATATAGTACTAAAAATTTAGTTGTAAGATTCATATATTACAGAATATACAACTTGGACAAGGTTCATCCTCTGGGGTGCTAAAATGACCTGTTGTTTTGTATCCTCCAGCAGCTATGGGAAACCGGGTTCACCTGAGAGGAAGCCTGGGAACGAATGGGAATGGAGGGCAAGAGAGGGGTCAAGACAAAGTATCCTGATCAAGGCTTGAAGTTTAATATTTTGCTTTCACATTTAAAGGGAAAGCCCTGTCCCCCAGAGTCTCTTCTCCGTTCAGCCCAGGGCTGGGTAAGGAGGTAGCAGTCCGGAAGGTGTCAAGGCTAGCTCAGCAGGCAGTCCATTCTTCTTAGTTCACTATCAGACTCCAAGGTGCCAAGGCTGGCAAGGCAATGCCTCTCCTAGGTCCTACTGTTGTTTGGTCTATTGTGATAAAAGACTCACAGACCTGCTCAGGCCTGGGGGAAGGGCACATTGTTTCAGTTCTGTGCCTTCTGAAGCTGTATCAAAGACTTGCTCACAAAATGGCTTCAAGAATAGCTGGTGATTCTCATTCAGCCTTTTAAATGAATCCAGTCACAACTTCAGTCAAGCCCTGAACCTTCAAAGCATACAGACACTAAATAACAGATGCCAAAGCTACCTTTCTTAAGTCTAGCTGATTTTTTTTTTCAATTTCCTACTCCTCCCTATCCCTTAAAAAAATTGTGTGTGTGTGTATTCATCACCACTATTCAATAGGAAGAAGCTATAATAGAGAATCATCATCTCAATTCCTTGGGTTTCTGTGTCTAGTTATAGTTAATTTATAAGTTATAGATAGGTTTTTATTTTTAGAGATAATTTGGAAATGGTCATAATTTTGAACATGCTGGAAACTAAATAGCTTAGGATTTTTGACTTAAAACTCTCTAGAAGAGGGCATCAGATCCCATTACAGATGGTTGTGAGTCACCATGTGGCTGCTGGGAATTGAACTCAGGACCTCTGGAAGAGCAGTCATTGCTTTTAACCACTGGGCCATCTCTCCAGCCCCGATTTGAGTAGTTTTAATTGACAGCTACAACAATGTTGGCATATGGTTAAGTAATAAAGACAGATATATGGTATTGAGGTCCTGTGATTGCATGGGAAACACTATTGACTAAGTCATCCACCTAACATGTTATTAGCTTTTAAGCATCATGTTAAGATGTCCTCTGAAGATTTTTTTTAGTGTATTTGTACAAAATCATTCATCTATTACTGTTTTCTTACAGTTCTAAGATCAAACCTTGGACTTGGATATATTGTTTAGGAGCTCCTTCACTGAAGTATACATTAACTCTTTTCCTATATTTATTTTTTGGATACAGATTTTTCAGCTTTTTCCTCTTACCATTTTAGCATGTTTATTGGTGTTGTCCACATCCAGGTGTTGTTTAGGCAGCCATATTTGTGAACCTATTTAGTATATTCAGCCTTTTTAGATTGTTTTGGTTTTTTGTTTATTTGTTTGTTTCATTTTTGGAGACAGGATATTTCTGTGTGGTCCTGGCTGTCCTAGAATTCACTCTATAGACCAGTCTGCCACAGACTCACAGATCTTCTTGCCTCTGACTCCTGAGTGCTGGGATTGAAGGAGTATGCCACCAAGCTTGACTGAGAGACTGAAATCATATGTCCACTTTGTATTATATTTGTATTAATCAATTTTTTTAAATGAACAGAAATTATAGAATGGGTTATATGTGTACATTAAAACATGATTTATTGGAATTATTTATAACTATGGTCCAAGTAGTCCAAAATGGCTACCTTCTAAACGAAGGACCAAGACCTAGGAGTCAACCCATGAGACTAGATGTCTCAGCAATCCCAGTGTAGTGCTAGGGTCCTGGAGAATTATTAGAGTACTTTGATCTTCAGGCTGCAGTGGCTTCCCAAAAAACTACATTCAAATGCCAGTGAGAGAATGCCTCAGGATGGGTTAACTTGTCCTATAAGTCTATAGACCAGGGTGGCCTCAAACTACACAAATACTCTGCCTGCCTATACTTCCTGAGTACTGGGATTAAAGAGGTGCACCACCACTGCCTGGCTAACATCTTTACTTTTACCATGTTTCTGGTGTACCTGAACCTAAATACATGCATTTTGCTGCAGATAGATGCATACATTTGTTAGAGTAAATCTTCAACCCCAGTAAGCTCATGCAAAAACACAAACTCAGTTACAATGTATATAAGTTGCAAGCCTAGATTGGACAGATATACCACTACATCTATTCCCCAGCTATGTTATCCCTTGCTACTTACTTTTCAGCTTCTCCAGGCCATATGCTCCATCTTCCTTCTACTGAAAGGTCCGGGACTCGCCAGAAAGGGGGTCCACTTAAGTCACAGGATAGCACGCACCCAAAGGACACACGAGAGACCGTCTTGCTGTAAAGCACATGAGGTGGTTTATTAAATCAGAGCTCTGGGCCAGCCCATATCCCCATATCTCACATAGGGGATAGAGGGACTGACCTCGTGGCTCAGGGGCATAGCGCTTATATATGGGCGGGGTAGGGAAAAAGCGAACTTTCGCACGGTGCAAAGGATTGGTTGTTTTACCTCTTTTGAACACTAGTAGGCCGTACTATGGGGGCAGGGTGTAGTTCTTCCCTTGGCCAGCCAGTTTCTGGGATGTTCTTAACAGGCCTTTGTCCTGTAACTCCCCCTCCTCTGTAACTAATTAGATGGACCCAAACCTGCTGGCAGGTGCTTTTCTACCCAAGGTCTAAGGCGAAAAATTCACACATATTTCATAAGATGGCCTTTATAATTTTTCACTCTACACTACATCCTCTTCTACCTTTTTTCTCCTTACCCTTCTTTTCCTCTCTAAAACCTGAAGCCCCAACCATTCCCTTTCACTGTCCAATCATAGGCTCTAAACTTTATCTGACCAGTTAAAATGGGGAGAAGGTTCACATGAAATCACCTGTGTTAACCACTCCTCATAGGGGCAGCCCCTCTTAAGGAAGCAAAATTAACATCAGAATACAAACAGCACCAGGGCAACCCACAACATATATTGGGATCTACTTCCCAGAATTTGTTGAGCTCTACATTGCGTCCAATTGTAGTTTTTTGTAATAGTTTCTGTTTCCTTTAACAATAAAAATTCTTTGATGATAAGTGATAGCTATACATATCAATGGGTATAAGATTTAGAATCTAGTTAGGACTTACACTGATCTCGCTAAGTGATGACAGTGGATTCTTTTCTAAAATCTATGACCTCACTAGTCTTAATTATTTGACTTTCCTTCAGTTGATTGGACCTAAGTCCAACTAGATAGCTGCTTGCCACCAACATGTTACCAACAGATATGTGAGTGCCATTATTGCATTATTAGGGATATCTTACCATATTGGTGATGATGATGGCTCATAGTTTTTATAGCTGGGTGGGTATAACAGTTGTTTCCTTCTCTAGGTAGCATGCATAGTACTTTCTAATTCTCTAAAAAAGAATAGGGTAAAAGGCAGCTTGAAGAATCAAAATTCTTTTTTTTTTCCTTTTTTCATTAGATATTTTATTTACACTTCAGATGCCATCCCGTTTCCCCGTTCCCCCCCCTTAGAAAACCCCTATCCCATGCCCCCTTTTCCTTTTTGCATTTATACATTTTTTTAAAATAATTTAATCATTGGCTTTATCAGTTTGGAATTGTTCAATCAGAGGTGTAACCCACTGACCGACTTAGATATAACAACTATCTTTGACTGGTGGAGATACATGAATATCTGCCTCCCTGTCTCCCCCCTCTTTCTCTCTTTCATCACCTAGCTTCTCCTCTCCTTCTTCTACTCTTCTTACTCCTTTTCTTCCTCTCAGTACTCCTCCTACCTTAGCTCCTCCTAGACATCACCTTTCCTGTTAAAATGAAACTTTTCTCTCAAAAAGTTAGAATAGATGACAAAGGATCTGGTTAGTCAATAAAAGGATGGACTGGGTATTAGGACTATCCTGTACCTCACTGGTACAAATTGGCATAAGAATCAAAATTCTATGTTCATACCTATAGCTATGTTTTGCTTTCAGCATTAGGGATCACCTTTAACTTCTGAGAGGCAACTAAGGCCAGCAGCAATATATTATATAGTTCTGGGAGACGCTTAGACTCCCCTGACAGACAACCTAAAAGGGTTTTTTTTTTGTTGTTTTTTTTTTTGTTTTTTGTTTTTTGCCTTGTGATGTGTTTATAAAAAGGTAAAGAGATAAAGAGAGTATGTTCTGTGGGTGTGTGGTGAGGTATGGGGGAAGGGGATGTCTCAGCGGGCCTATGCAGAGGCATCTCTTCCCCGAGGGACCAGCCACCATATTACCATATAGAACAGTTTATTCAGGGCATGGGGAGAAGAGGCAGAGAGAGGGAGAGAGTTGAGAAGTAGAGGCCTGCCATGATCACATGGAGAGAGGGGGAAGGAAAGAGAGAAGCAAGAGGCAAGAGAGCAGGAGATGAAGAGAGCAGGAGAGAGAAGAGGGGCAAATAGCCCCCTTTTTAGTGGGCAAGGCCTATCTGGCTGTTGCCAGCTAACTGTGGGGGTGGAGTTTAGACAGAATGCTAACACCTGATACTGAAGATTTTTTTAAGTCTCTTGTTTTGTGGAAAGTATTGTCAGCCCAAGTGACATAATTTCAAGGTGTGTTTATGTGTAAAAATAAATATGCATTGCGTATAATTTTGGTTAAATATAAATAATATTCTTTGAGGCTTTACCAAATAACCTTGGTATGCTTTGTTCCTCTCTACTCTTCCTTCTTTATTCTTATTCCTTCCCACAACATCAGTTGAAGATTACTTCCCCAGTTTTCTATTTCCTTTCTCAACTGTTTACCTCACAAGTTTCCCCTGACTTTATTCCTCCCTTACCCTGTTCCTAAATTTTTGTTTGCTGGTTTCTTATTATTCCATGGTATATATTCATATATGGAGATTAGTTCCTAGAAATGACAGATTCTAGGTTGCTTCATTCAGTGTACCCCCCCAGGGTCTATTCATTTCTTGGCAAATTTTATGATTTTATTTTTCCTTAAAGCTAAATACTATTCTATAGTGTTTATGTACCAAATTTTCATTATCTATTTCTCCTTTGAAGAACATTTAGATTCTTCTCATTTCCATTGCTGTGAAGAGATACCATGACCAAGGCAATATAAAGGACAGTCCTTTTTTTTTTAAAGATTCATTTATTTTATGTATATGATTACAGTTATAGCTGTCTTCAGACACACCAGAAGAGGCCATCAGATCTCATTACAGATGGTGGTGAGCCACCATGTGGTTGCTGGGAATTGAACTCAGGACCTCTGGAAGAGCAGTCAGTGCTCTTAACCTTGGCGCCATCCCTTCAGCTCTGGATTTGCTTTTTTTTTTTTTTTTTTAAAGGTACAGGGTGTCTTAGTGTTATAGCTATGATGAAACACCATGACCAAAAGCAAATTGGAGAGGTTCATTATTGAAAGAAGTCAGCAGAAGAATTCAATCAGGTCAGGAAAACCTAGAGGCAGGAACTGATACAGAGGCTATACTGCTTAGTGGCTTGCTCCCATGGTTTTCTCAGCCTGCTTTTTTTTGTTTGTTTGTATTTTTTTTGTTTTGTTTTGTTTTGTTTTTTTGAGACAGGGTTTCTGTGTAGCCCTGGCTCTCCTGGAACTCACTCTGTAGACCAGGCTGGCCTTGAACTCAGAAATCCGCCTGCCTCTGCCTCCCAAATGCTGGGATTAAAGGTGTGTGCCACCACTACCCACTCAACCTGCTTTCTTATAAACTCCAGAACTACCAGCTTTTTTAAAAATTAATTAATTAGCTAATTAATTAATTAACTTTACGTATATAAGAACAGCATTCCTCTCTTCAGACACACCAGAAGAGGGCATCAGATCCCATTACAGATGGTTGTGAGCCACCATGTTGTTGATGGAAGTTGAACTCAGGACCTAAGGAAGAGCAGTCGGTGCTCTTAACCACTGAGCCATCTCTCCAGTTCCCAGAACTACCAGCTTAGGGATGGGACCACCATGATATCACACTGTGTGACCACCTTTTCACATGGTTCTGTGACATCTTTATATCTGTTTCATGTGTCTGTTTAGGTGTTGGCCCATTTTTAAATCAGATTGCTCATTTTAGTATTGTTGAGTTTTAAGAAGCTTTGTAAGGTTTGGACAACATTTCCTTATCAGATAAGTCTTTTGTAAATGTTTTTTTTTTTTCTAAGCTAGTGGCTGTCTTTTCATCCTTTCCATGTGCCACAGAAGAGAAACACTCTTGACTGTCCTAGAACTCACTCTGTAGACCAGATTGATCTGCCTCTGCCTCTCAAGTGCTGGGATTATAGATGTGTGCCACCATCCCTGGCCAGAGGCATTTTCTTATTTGAGGTTCCTTCTTTTACTGCTGACTTTAGCTTGTATCAAGTTGCCATAAAATTATTCAGCACAGAGAGGTTTTCAATGAAGTCCTGACTGTTCTGGAACTTGGTGTATAGATAGACTGGAATGCTAGTGATCCACCATACCTAGCATCTTGTTGCTCTTGTGGATGGTCTGGTCTGTGCCACTCACTGACCTTGTATTTTTCTTCTTATAATTTGGAGGCTTAATCTTTTCATGGTGCCCTACATATTCTAATATGTTTTTCTAGTTTCTCTGTATTCAAGCCATGCTACTCTATCTTCTGCCTGATACATTTTACATGTTGAGACTTTCCTTTGAATTTTATAGTTGGATTATTGCATTTTCAATTCCATATTTATTTTAGCTTGTATATTCTTTATTGTAATATTCTCTCTTTGCTGGAGTCCAGCTATAGGGGGTAGGATTCAGGTCCTGAAGGGAATGTGTGTCAGTGAGAAAAGGAGACAGATAAGATCTGAGGGTTAAACCAGGATAGCCTGTGTGTTTATTTAAAAAAAAAGAAAAAAAAAAGAAAAAAAAAAAGGATAGTTTTATACTTGGAGAATAGCTTAATCACAGGCAGTGTTGAAAGCGGAGTTAATAATTCCAAGAAACGTATGATCTTTTCATAGACTGTTTTTAAACCTGTTTTAGTTATACTTTTCAACATGCAGAATGAAAGAGGTAATAGTTGGGGCCTGGGGTTAGCCATGCACTGACCACTCAGACACCAGTTTCAGATATGATGAAAATTTATTAAATGTTTTCAGACTGATTGATTAGGACCATAAGAAGGAAAAACATATTTGTGGCATCTGTCTGTCCTCAGAGCAGACTTCTTATATGAAAAACCATGTTCAAACGTTTAAAGGCAAACAGTGAAGTGCTACAACATATTTGGCTAAGAGTTCCAGTACATCGAGATAACAAAATATAAGTAATTCAACCATAACTTTTGGCTTATTAATAACATTCGTAAGTGTCAATTAAAGTAGTAACTCCAAAAAAGTGGATGAACTTAATTTCACCTTGTGAGTAACCTAGAAACTGAATACAAAAGGTCTACAGTTATGTTAAAAAAGAGCAGGCATCAACAGTAATCAGCTTTACAGTATTTTCTTTAAAAGAAAAGCGGTAAGTTCAGGAAGCATCTCCATCTCTATTATTCTCTAAAGTTTCCCCAAAAGTTACTTTTCCTCTTGTACAATCTCAGCCTTTGTGGCTAGGAGATTCCAGACACTGAGTCTGAGAAACAAACTTATAAGAGTAATTTTCATTCCTCCAGGGGTGTGATGCAGTGTTTGTACCATGTAATATAACAAACATTGAGCTGTTTCTAAATTGTGTTCCTATGTGCCTTAGTCTTACAATATGGACCTGTACTCCTTATTCACTCCTCAAAGGACAGGTCTTGATATCATACTCTTTCCAATATATGATACCATCCTAATTTCTTCAATGCACTTTTATGGCAGGGGGATCAAATCAGTCTTAAGTTTTTAACAGAATCTGCTCCCATGGGTCATATTAGATCTTGCCATTCATCTTGTAAGTCATGTAACCAACAATTCAATTGTGGGCACTATTTTGTACTTACTAACAGTTTTTGCCCTCAACTATGAAGCCATTATACTCTGGGTCTGGGTTCCTTGTTCCTCTAGATTGTCTGTTTTTGTCTTTGGGACCAGGTATAAGGGCCTAATTGTTTCTGGAACCATATATTTTTAACTTTTCTATTCTTGGTGCATTCACGGTTATAATGGGGATTCTTGTGTAGAAATAGGCAGTTATCATGCTGTATCAGTCCATGGTGGTAGACATCTTTTCCAAAGGATTATTTTGGTTAGAGATCTGCTGTTTGTTATACATTCACATCCTCTATTAAAAAAAAAAAAAAGCATAAGGGAACTCCCATAACACATAGTGTAAATCATCAAAGATGAAAGTAAAAGGATGTTGAAGAATTGTGATGTCAGTATGCTGAAACTTTGTCATGCAGCAGTGGTTACCATGCAATCTATTCAATCTCTTTTTACTGAATCTGTTTTCAAATTTTGAATTGTCTTCCTTATTTCCACCAGCCTTGTTTGTGGGGTTTGTTTTGTATTGTTTTGCTTACATCACTCAGACATATATTGCTGTTTCCTTGGAGTACAATGAAATACCTATTAATTTTTTAACTAATTGAATTCCTTGTTTGTTTGTTTTCCTTTTTCTCTTGCCACCCTACCCCCTCTCCCTTCCTTCTTCCTCCTCTCCTTTCTTCCTTTTTCTTCTTCACAGGGTTTCACTTTATAGATCTGTCTGTCCAGGTTTAAAGCTGTGTACCACCGTCTCTAGCTAAATTTGATAATTGTTCCTTTAAATTCTGTGTCCTAGGGTTCACCTTGGTTGTTCATCATAGTTAGAGAACCTATTGATTAATGGGTTTGTTGGGAGATAGACTGAGTTGACCTTAACAGTTTTCTTTTTTATATTTGACCTGGTGTTAGGACTTTTTTCTTTGGTCTTGTGCTTGATGTGAGAATCTTGCCTACATAAGGTGTTGTGACATTACAGTGGCTGTGTCATCTTATCTGGGTTAGGTACAGTTGGTGGATGAGTTCTTTAATTATACCAGAGAAAATTGGTTCCCAAACCATGGGTCAGCAGTTAACCAGTGGATATTGAGATGGAAGATGTTGATAGGAAGGATGGGAGGGGAAAAAAAAATCTGGAAGAAAGAGAATTTATAGTTTCTGGGTCTGAGGCTAGCTAGGCCTGTCGGTTATATCTCAGAATTTGGAGAGCCAACTGACAAAGCCAAGATTATTAGAGCAGTATGCTTATGTTTTTGTATAAGTGTTCCCTAGAGTCACAGAATTTATAGAATATCTCTATATATTAAAGGAAATTATTGGAATGACTTATAGTCTGCAGTCCAATTATGCCAACGTGGGCAAATGTGAATGGGAAGTCCAAGAATCTAGTTCAGTGTCAGGAGGCTAGGCATTTCAGCTGATCTTTTGTATAAGCTGGAATCCTGAAGAAGTAGGTTCAAATAGATGTGCTGGCAAATAAGTGCAAGAAGGCAAAAAAAGGAAGTAACTTCTTTTTTCTATTGTACTTGCTCCTTTCCACGCTGGCCTTGAACTCAGAGATCTGCTTGTCTCTGTGTCCTGGTATTAAAGGCATGCACTACCATGGCTGGGCCTATGCTTCAATATCTAGATCAAAAGCCTATCTAGATCAAGATCTGGGTCATAGGTGTCCCTCTATTTCTAGATTATAGTTCATTCCAGATATAGTCAAGTTGACAACTGGGACTAGCCATCAGAATTTTTGATAAGTTTGAAGGAGTTAGAGAAAAAGAAAAGACTATCTGGACTTAGAAAAGGTTGGTATGGTTAGATTATATTGGGAGATTTGAGCAACTATATTGGAGAGGGACTTCTTGGAGGTTTAAATACATTATCTCATTAAGACTTCTTTTTTAAAAATGTTTTTTTAATGTTTTTCTCTGTGTAGCCCTGGCTGACCTTGAACTCAGTCACTCACCTGCCTCTACATCTGGAATGCTGGGATTAAAAGTGTGAGTGACCACCAACCACCAAATGGCTTAATTATTTCATTTTTAATTGTGCACGTGCTTGTGTCTGTGTGTCTCTGCATGGGTATGTGCACAGAACTGAAGGTTACTTCAGGGTAGAGGGCAAAGTACCTTCCAGTACTGTGGATGTTTGGTCAGTAAGGCTCTAGATAGGCACCAGTTTGACTTCGTGTTCAATGAATTCTATAGATGTTGTCTTCAGTAATGGGGCTTTACCACTAGTTTATGGAGATCAACCAATAGCCTTGGCAAAACACCCTGAGTTGTTTGGGGATTTCAATAGAGTCGCTTTAACCAAGTATTAGATGTAACTCATTCCTGGCACTGAAAGTGTGCCAGGTACAACATATGTTGAGGTGCAGCATCTTTTTTACCGTTTATTTTTCGTGACTCCAGTTAGATTTCTTTATGTATGTTTTGAGAAATTTCTACTGTAATATATTTCTACATGACCTCTGTCTTAGCCCTTAGTGTTAGTTGACCTTCCCTTTTTCCCTTACCTCAACTCCTCTTTCCTCCCCTTCCCTGTTTTAATCCTCTTACTCTCCTTTCCCTGCTGTGACTCCCATAACTATATATTTTATTTACCATTCCTTAGGTACTGCTCTCCTCCTTTCTAGTCTCTTTATAGTGGTATGGATTGTAGCATGCTTATCAAACACTTAAAAGCCGGTATCAACACATACAGTGTTTGTCTTTTACAGTTTGAATTACTTCATTCAGGATGATTTTTTTCAACCCCAGCTATTTACCTTAAATTTCATGACATTGCTCATTTTTTTTTTTAGACAGCTAAATACTATTTCATTGTGTAAATGCACTACATTTTCAATTGTTTATGTGTTGAGGAACAGCTAGTTATTTTTTTTTTTTAAACAGTGGCTGAACAAGTTTGCAAAAGCAATCAATGATTGTTCTCCTTACTCAACATGGTTAAATAGCATGAGATGTCATTTGTCTCAAAGATCCAAGAAAGCTGAAATAACACCCTGCCTTTCTATCAGACTATCATAGATTAAAGCTTGATGTCAACAATAGCAGAAACAAGAGAAAGTTTACAAACTCATTACCAACTCATAACTTAATAAAAAGTGTGTTAAAATAACTGGCCAAACTCCCTAGAGCTCCTGAGGACTAAACCACCAACCAAAAAGTTCACATATAGGGACCCATGACTCTAGCTGCATATGTAGCAGAGGATGGCCTTGTTGGATGTCAGTGGGAGGAGTGGCTCTTGGGCTTGAGGGGGTTCAATGCCTCAGTGTAGCAAAATGCCAGGGCAGGAATTTGGGAGTGGATGGTGGGTGAAGGAGTACCTTCATAGAGGCTGGGGGAGGGGTGTTGAATTGGGAGTAGTGAAGCCCTTGCTGAGTCCCTGTCAGCTGTAGTTACTGCTGGTCTTGGGTAGAAAGTTTGTTTTTGTTGTTTTCTCTGAGACAGGGTTTCTCTGTGTAGCCCTGGCTGTCCTGGAACTCACTCTGTAGACCAGGCTGGCCTCGAACTCAGAAATCCACCTGCCTCTGCCTCCCAAGTGCTGGGATTAAAGGCGTGCACCACCACTGCCCAGACAAGTCTTTTTTTTCTTTCTTTGCTTGTTTGTTTGTTTGTTTTTTTAGTATCAGGGATTGACATGAAGAAATGAGCATGAATGAGAGGAGGTAGTGAAAGGTGAAAGGCTCCATAGGAAGAAGGAAAGCTGATTCTGTTCAGTGGAGTCTACAGGGAGTGAAGGTAGGGTGAGAGGAGCTGTAATTACAAGTGTGCTGCTACAGGGCTAGGGGTAAGCCTGGAGAGATTATAGTGGAGGACAGGAAGGGGTGTGTTAATATTTTCTGAGTCCCTGTAAGTGTTTCTGTGTATTGGTGGCTGACACAATAGAACAGGCAGGGGCTAGAAACAGGACTGAGAGTGTACATAGGAAGAAGTGAAGTATGTACACATCAGTGTTTTGTGGAGTTCCCTGGGAGTGGGGTAGGGTGAGCAGAATTAACTTTTGGACATTTGCCACACACCTCTTCCTGCAATGTGATCATATTCAGCAAATGGGATAATTAAGATCCTTTACCTCCAATTGGTTGTTCATAAAAAAAAATATTATGAATGGAATTCAGGCAGATCTTGATATTATTGTTTGTAATCCTACCACTTGTAAAGGCAGTACAGGTACATAATAAAAATTTGAGGATAGTATAGAATTTAAAGAACTGAAAACTAACAATAAAAATGAAGGGATTTGTAGAGTCCTCTATTTCAGGTTCCAAGACAAAGAAATGGCATTGAAAGACTCTCCCCCCCAACCCCCCCACAAGGGGACCTTCACCCAAGTCTGGAACTGCATGAACCCAAGGACACACGAGAGACTTTCTTGATGCAATTGCACAGGAGGTTTAATGATGAGGGCCCTCGGGCCAGAACATATCTCACACAGGAGATAGAGGTTCCGACCCAGAACCCAGGAAATTTGGGATATTTATGGGTAGGGGTTGGGAGGAGTGGGAAAATTTGGCGTGCTTACATATGATTGGATATTTTCAGCAACTTGCAGAAGTGGCTACGTGCGAGCCGGCAGATGACTAGTTATTTTTGACCATGAAACCTTGGACTTCTCGAAAAGGGGGAGAGAAAAGTAAACACTAGATGGCCCATTACTTACTTGGTCTTGTCTGGGCACGTCTTAGCATGCCTTTTCATTTGGGTCACCCTGCCCCTGCAGGGGCTTAATATTTTATTATGACTATATTTAACAAATTGTTGGTGGTCGTTGCTGACCATGAATTTTTGTTATTGTTACAATGCTGCTTTCAAATTCTGTCCCCACAGCATTGACACTCTTTCAATCTTAGCTGGGTAGGACCTTTGTCCTAGCAGTTGAGAGGCAGAGGCAGATGGATTTCTGAATTCAAGGCCAACCTGATCTACAGAGTGAATTCCAGGAAAGCCAGGGGTACACAGAGAAACCCTATATCTAAAAGGGGGAAACACACACACACCTTTTTTGTTTTTTCAAGACAAAGTTTTTCTGATTTCCAAGTAAGATTCACCTGCAATTAACATTTATAAACAGCCACTAGCATTAGAAGCTACATAAAGTCTCACCAGCATGACTACCTAAATATGAGCTAAACAAGGACAATAGACATGCTAAATGTCACATGGAGAATGACATGCTTGGAGTTCAAAAAACAGTCTTACCCAGAGAAAAAACCAATTAGTTCTCCAATACCAACTGGTCAGCCATAATAGCATACACAGAAGTCTTATTATTCTTCTTATTTAGGAAAACATACATGCATGCATTTACCAACAGTTAATATTAAAAGAAAAGAAGCCATTAATTAGAGAGTAAGAGAGAAATTATATACTTATAATCTTTAAAAAAAAAATAACAAAAGCCAGAACATATTTAAGTCTGACATGACAGAAGTAGAGAACCAACTCTCACAAATTTGTTTTGATGTGCATTTCTCTTCTAAAACATTTCATTAAATGTGGGCAAAGTTAGCTAAGCACATAAAGGACTGACTCTTGCTTCTCATTGGGTTCTCATTGTAGAACCCATTTGTTGGAAAGAGAAAATGAAGTGCTAAACATTACCTTCTAAACTGTTTACACATTTTTTTAATTTGCCAGTGTATTTTGTTTCATTATTTATTTATTTACTTTTTCACTTTACATCTGGAGAGTACTTGCCAAGTCAGTTCGGTAGGGTTGTTGTGGGTGCTGAGGCTAAGCTCGGGAAGGAAGATACACCAAAGCCATTTAATGGTTTCTCTGGCCTTGCAGAAGGGCATGTGATCTTGAGCTTGAGAGGGTTGCTCAGGTGTCTGGCTGCTATCCAGTTGGTATCAGGTGCAGGTACTGGTCTGATGTGAGTTAACATGAACTCACAAAGTTACTCCATCTACTTTAATGATGGTTGGGGTAGTCAACAACACCAGAAATAGCCCTTTCACTTTGCTTCTAGGTTTTTAACATGATGACTCTTAACATATAGCCAATCTCCAACTTGGTACTCATGTGGAACCTCTGGACTAAGTGTAGGCCACTATTCCTGGTGGCTGATCTGGAAAGCTTGCAATCAACCCATAAGATCCTTGTCAGCCTGAAAAAGTCACTTTTGGGGGATCAAGAGCCAGGATTAAGGGTGTGGGGTTTCCACATAGAGGGCTGTTGCATCCCCAGCTTCTGTTTCTTAGGGTACTGTTGGGCCCAGCGGTCCCTCTCCTTGCAATATGCACACTGGTCCTTTATAAGGGGTTTTCTGGCACTCTTTGATTGGAGTCTCTCTTCTCTGCTTTCCCTAACAACTGTAGCCAAAACTGTCTGTAAATTCCTTTCCTGTCAACTTTTTTTTTTTAAATCTCTTTTTTATCTTCTTTTTTTCCCTCTTTCTCCTCTTCTGTCTCCCTGTTATGGTAGACTTTCTAAGCATCCTACAGTAAATCCTTTAATGTCTTATCCTGTAGTCCCTCTAATCCTTGATGCCCAGCTACATTGCTGAAGTTGTTTTTCAGGGTTAGGAGGAAAACTTCTCTGGTGGAAGTTTTTAAGTTACTTGAGTATACTATCATATCATCTGCAAATATTATATTGAATAAATAGGGGGAAAGTGGACAACTTTGTCCCGTCACTGATTTTAGTGGAAATGCTTTAAGTTTTTTCCATTTAGATAGATATTGGCTACCCACTTGCTTTATGATATTTAAGTGTGTGCTCTGTAGCTCAGATTTTTCTAATACCTTTTACATGAAAGGGGTGTTGGATTTTATCAAAGGTGTTTTTAGCATCTAATGAAATAATCATGTAATTTTCTTCAGTTTGTTTATATGGTGTTCTATGTTGATTTTTCATTATTATCCCTGTGTCCCTAGGATGAAGTCTACTTGATTTTGGTAGATTATATCTTTGATGTATTCTTGGATTCTGTCTGTGAGATTTTTATTGTATTTTTGCATTAACATTCATAAGGGATATTGGTCTGAAGTTCTCTATCTTTGTTGAGTCTTTGTGTGGTTTAGGTATCAAAGTAACTGAGTTCATAGCATTAGGTACTGTACCTTTTGTTTCTACTTTGTGGGATATTTTGAGTCTTTGAAGGTTTGGTAGAATTCTGTACTAAAACCATCTGGTTCTGGGCTTCTTTTATTTCAGAGATTTTTTTTTAATGACTGTTTCTATTTCTTTAGGATCATGGGGCTGTTTACATAGTTAACCTGATCTTGATTTTACTTTGATGAGTGGTATCGGTATAAAAAAATCATCCATTTCTTTAATATTTTCCAATTTGTGGAGTACTGGTTTTTGAACGAAGACCTAAAGATTATTTGAATTTCCTCAGTGTCAGTTGTTATGTATCCCTTTTTGTTACTGATTTTGTTTACTGTCTCTATCTCTTTGTTAGTTTGGCTTAGGGTTTGACTGTCTTGATTTTCTCAAAGAACCAGCTCTTGGGGTTTTTTTTGTTTGTTTGTTTTTTGTTTTGTTTGTTTGTTTGTTTGTTTTTTGGATTCTTTGTGTTGCTTTCTCTGTTTCTACCTGTCTTACACAGGGTTTCTGTTCCTGCACAAACATTATGGCCAAGAAGCAAGTTGGGGAGGGAAGGATTTATTCAGCTTACATTTCCACATTGCTGTTTATTATCAAAGGAAGTCAGAACTGGAAGTCAGACAGGTCAGGAAGCAGGAGCTGATGCAAAGGCCAAGGAGGGGTGCTGCTTCCTGGCTTGCTTCCCCTGGCTTGCTCAGCTTGCTCTCTTAATAGAACCCAAGACTACCAGCCCAGGGATGGCACCGCCCACAATGGGCCCTCCCACCCTTGATCATTAATTAATTGAAGAAATGCCTTATGGCTGGATCTCATGGAGGCATTTTCTCAAGGGAGGCTCCTTTCTCTGCGATAACTCTATAGCGTTATCTATAGCTTTATAGTGTCAAGTTGACACACAAAGCCAGCCACTACACTATCCAATTGATTTCAGCCCTGGTTTGATTATTTCCTGCCTTCTACTCCTCTTTGCTGTACTTCTTCTTTTCCTAGACCTTTCAGTTGTACTTATACAATGCTGATGTGAGAATTTTCTAATTTCTTTTTGGGGGCACTTTCCTTTTAGTACTGCTTTCTTTGTGTCCCATAAGTTTGGGTATATTGTGCGTTCATTTTCATTCAATTCTAGAACTCTTTAATTTCTTCCCTGACCCAGAGATCATTGAGCAGAGACTTGTTCAATTTCCAAGAGTGTGTAGGATTTTCAGTGTTTTGTTTTGCTGAAGTCCAGGTTTAATCCATGGTGGACTGTTAAAATACTTGTGCCTACCTGTCATGGCCAGTGCAGCCATGGTTATTATAGGAAAGTAATGTTAGACAGATATAAGATTCTGGGTTTAATTTAAGAATGAACAGTTTTTCCCATTGTTTTTTTTTTTTTTTACATGTTTCTTAGTTCAGTATTGGCAATGACATTGTAAACAGGAACAGGCAAGTAGACTCTCTCTTCATATAAATTGTTCCTTCTGTACTTTTATGCTCTTGTGACTTTTTTCCCTGTAGGACATTTCCTTTAGGCTTTTTTCTGCCTGCTATTTCTGCAGCCATGCAGACACATCTGAGTCAGGGATTGTGCTTGGAATAAGAACTATAAATCACCTAGACCCCCACTGTTAACCAGTGGTAGAGATATTCTTAGTTTTGTATTTACAGAACATAGTGATCTACTCAGTTTATGCATTCTAAAGGTCTTAACCGGTTACACAAAGGTGGAGGATGAAGGATTTAGCTTTCAATCTTCAATACTCATTTCCACAGACAGAAAGTTTAGTCTGTTTATTATTATACTATTATTATATTAGCCTTGAAGAATCTTCAACTGGATTTATTTTCTCCTGAGAATTTTATTTTTACAGTGCTTATGTTTATTGTTGGGAAATGAGAAGTTTGTTTTTTACTATCTTTTTGTGGAAACTTGAAGCACAACTTGATTAATAATTATTTTTTCTTTTTCAGCATTGTCATCTTACCAGAGATACTATAGTTTACAGACTGACTACTGGAAGGTCAGTGCATATTTCAATACTAATTTTGCTTTGTGTGTTGAATGTCTATTATACTTAATATGTCTGTTTTAATGAAGGATTACTAATATTAAGGGGATATGTAAATGAGAAAATGGAAGTGTTCCTTTTTAGTTAGATATTATCTAACTAAATGTACAAAAGCTTGTGTTGGAGGATGAAAAGTATTGTAGTTTTTTGTCTCTTTTTTTTTACAGTTATTTTTAATTATGTGTATGTTTTGTACATGTGAGTACAGGTGCTCAAGCCATCAGACTTCAGTGCTAGGAATATAGTTCAGATATGATTAGAGTCCTGTGTAAGTGCAATAAAATGCTAATTACTTTCTAGCTCGCAGCTACTTACCTTTCATTGTTGTGATAAATACTTGACAAAGGTAGCTTAATAGGGATTTTAACTATAAGGATGTCTTTGGAGTGACTGTGAATAACCAGGTTTAATTAATTAAGGAAAGGGAGATCTGTCTATCAGCCTATCTTCAGAGTTACCTTGAATAATTAGGTTTCAATAATGAGGACTACAGTTTTATCAAGATCATTGATTATTGATACTTCTCATTTTCATTCCAGCTTACCTCTGTAATTTAACTATAATGATACCTTCAGTTTTAGGGTACAATCTATCATTGTGAGAAGTCATTGCAGTTGAATATCTTAGGTACTTGCTACCTTACTGGTACCAGGTTAGAAAACAGAGAATTATGGATACTCAATGTCATCTATCTTTTAAATTTAGTTTAGTATTCTAGCCATGGGACAGAGCTTCTTACATGTAAGAATTTTCTTTCTAGTTCAGTTAATTAAATGTAGAAACTTACTGGGATGCTTCCTTTGAGGTCTTAGTGTTTTTCCTTATTTCTTCTGATTACTTTTGGATTTGAATTACAATAACTAATGGCTGTACCAGCTTTTGTAGGTCCATTTGCTTGGAATATCTTTTCTCATCTTTTTGCACTGAGGTGATGTCTATATGTGATAGTAAAATATGTTTCTTGGATGCAGCAGAAAGATGGAACCTGTTTACTAATCCAGTTTATTACTCTGAATATTTTAAGAGGAATTGAGACTATCACATTTTAGTTACAAATGAACACTGTTACTGATTCATGGTTTTTTATTATTGTGGTATCCTCCCTCTTACCCTTAATGTGTTGATTTGCTGTTATTTATTCCTTATGTTTTCTTGGGTGTGGCTATTAACTTTATACTTTTTTTTCTAATGTGATCTGTACACCTGGATGTGTACATAGATACTATTTAAATTAAGTTTTACTATGGAATGCTTTTCTTATTCCATTAAAAGTTTTGCTGGGCATAGTATTCCAGGATGGCATTTGTAGTCTCTTTCTGTCTAAGCCCAGTT
Source organism: Arvicanthis niloticus (assembly GCF_011762505.2). Taxonomy (NCBI): domain Eukaryota; kingdom Metazoa; phylum Chordata; class Mammalia; order Rodentia; family Muridae; genus Arvicanthis; species Arvicanthis niloticus. The sequence goes on along the minus strand of NW_023044978.1, from coordinate 156,416 downwards.
GGATTTAAGAGTCTACACTGAGAATTTATGTGTTAAACTAAAGGTTTGCCTTTTATGTTACTTGGTCTTTTTTCCTTATAGTGTTTTTTTGTTTGTTTGTTTGTTTGTTTTGTTTGTCTGTTTTGTTTTTTGAGACAGGGTTTCTCTATGTAGCCCTCGCTATCCTAGAACTCACTCTGGGGGCCATGCTGGCCTTGCTCAGGGATCTATTTTTTTCTGTCTCTGAGTGCTGGGATTAAAGGCATGTGCCACCACTCACTGCCCACTTTTCTTTACAGCTTCTAACATACTTTCTTTGTTCTGTATGTTTTGTGTTTTTAGTATTGTATCTTAGGGAATTTCTTTCAGACCTTGTTTTTTTGAAACAGGGTTTCTCTGTGTAGTCCTGGCTGTCTTGGACTCACTCTGTAAACCAGGCTGGCCTGCCTCTACCTCCCAAGTGCTGGGATTAAAGGTGTGTGCCACCACTGCCAGACATGTTTGTGGTTTCAAAAAGTTTTTCCCACAGAATTTATTTATATAATCTCTTCAGGTCCTTGAATATACATAGCTGCTGTTTTGCTTGGTAGAGAGAAGAATGCTTGTGAAGGCCAATGGGTTATAAAAAAAATAGATAATAGAATTCTCTTTACACCTAGAGATGGAGTTACACAGGAATTTGGAGGTGTGGTGATAGCAGTACGTGCAGTCACATAGCTAGCTATAAGATAGAATTATCTAGAGAGACAGAGATGAAAGTGCTAATGAACTGTGTTGGAACCATGACTTGGAGTTATGTTAAATTGGAATGAGTGCTACCTGTAAGGCCATAGAGGCATCTGCGTTGGAGGTTCTGGCTCAGTGTAAGAGCAGAAAAGTGCAGGATTTGATGTGCAGAGAAGGGGACAAGTTTCCCATGTCTCTTCATAAACACAATTTCTTGAATTAAGTATTAATTCAATAAGTATTAATTCTAGGAAGCCATGCTATGACTGATACGTGCTAATATTTGGCCTATCAGTTTATTTTAGGGTACATAGAAGAAGTTTGCAGAAATATATACAATTCCTACTTAGTTCTGTAGAACTAGGATTAGTATGTTTAAGGGTTTGTCTTGAAGTGTTGGGGACTGCATTAGTCCCACGTTGGGGCTGCTAAAAAATGTCTCGGCCTGAGCAAAATGTTGAGGCCCGGCCGACCCACGTTTGGGCGGCCACTGTATCCCGGCACAAGCTGCTGCTCCGGTCTGCAGGTCGGGTTTCAGCGAGAGTGAGGGTGAGGGCAGATTCTACCCAATGTCTGATGTGTATGAATCTCTCTCTCTCATCTGATGTCTGGTTCTGTCTTCTATAGTCTCCCTAATGTCTGAATCCTACTGTCTGCCTCTGCATTTTATATGTCTTATTTCTAAGCCACGCCTCTAAGTTACACCTTTAATCATGCCCTTAGGTCTTGTCTCTAACTCTGATCTCTATACTTCTAAGTCATACTCTTAAATCACACACCTTTAATCTCACACACCTTTAATCTCACACACCTTTAATCTCACGCACCTTTAATCTCAAGGTATCTAAACCAAGATTATCAGAGTGTGCTCAGCTGTTGTAGGCTATTGTAATCCAAGTCTCATGTCAGGGTATATGGCTCAAGATGGCTGCAAAGCTGATAGCCGCTTTCTGCTAAAAGTCGGCCCCCAACATTGAAGAAAGTTAAACTTTTCTGAAAATAGAAATTTAGGCAACAGAATTAAGTAGTTTAGTACCATTAAGCTATGTTTGCTTTCAAAAGAATTAATAACAGGATCTCTTTATGTATCCATGGTTGTCTTGTAACTTTATGTAGTCCCAGCTGGGAATTCATAGAACTGTGTCTGCTTCTGCTTCTGAGTACTGGGACTAAAAAGCAAGTGCTACCAAGGCTGGCTTTATTTTTTCATGCTTATGAGTGTTTTGCCTGCATATGTATATGACTGTATAGCATATGACCCACAGAGGGAAGAAGAGGGTGTCAGTTGCCTTAGAGGTAGAGTTACAGATGTGTTGATATATTAGTATTGGGTATCTATCCAGGATCTTTTGATGTTTGGTCTGTTGTTTTGTATTGTAATGCTAAGTGCAGGCTCCCCCAAGACTGCCTGGTTACCCCAGACATGAAAGAGTCTGCACTTAGACCCAAGTTGCTATGTGACCTTGCTGTCAAGTTATTTCTGATTGGTAAATAAAGATGCTGACAGCCAATAGCTAGGCAAAAGACACACAGGCAGGGTTTAGGGTTCTTAGGCTTAGGGTTGGAGGAGAACTACAAGGGAGAGAGGAAGGTTAATAGAGGAGGAAGCCACCATGGTGAGTCATGAAATAATGGCCATGTGGGTTATTAATTGGAGTTAAGAGTAGCACAGATGAAACATGGCAAATAATGTAAAGGGATTATTGGCTGGGAAATAGACAGTACAAAGAATACATATCTGTCCAGCTTTTGTGCTGATTAATGTTTGCTGTAAATATAAAGGTTATGTGTGTCTTTTATCTGGGAATTAAATGGTCAAAGGTGAGGTAGAAACCCCAGATTGGGATTAAATTTTAACAGCTAAGCTATCTCTCCAGCCTCCATTACAGTTTTTAGTATATGTAACAAATGGAAAACATTTAATAAAAATTATTTTGCGTTACAGAATGCTGCCTTTTTATATGGTCTTGGTTTGGTCTACTTCTACTACAATGCATTTCAATGGTAAGTTCACTACAACTGTGGGTCTCTCCAATCTCGTTGGATACAATCCACAAGGGCAGTGGGAGCAGAGGCATCAAACAAGGTTTTGAAGCCCTATAAGAACATATGGTGAATAAACTACATTAGGACCCATGGTCAGTAGGCTTTACTTAAGGTGACTGAAGGTGTATAAAGTTTTAGGGGATTAAGGATAGGGGCATCCAAGATAAGCAGAGATCATTGGCTGGGGGGGTTAGGGTACCTGGAATGCCTCTTTAGCATAGGAAATATTTCAGGAATATTTGGTTCTGGCTGAACAGATTTTGTCAGGAGAAAAGAAATTGATCTTGTAATCAGACTAAGACAATGTGACATTCCTCAGGTAGGAGTTTTTGAATTCCCCAGACAGGGTCAGAGTAGGAGAATCTCCCATATTGTGCCAAGTCCAGAGACTATTGGTAATGGAGGACGTTAATTAGTAGTGTTTTTCCAGTGAACTATACTATATGTAATTAATGCAGTATATTAATGTGCATAATTTTATATTTCTAGTTGTACTGTTTTTACCTTTCTTTGATTCTAATGAGTTTTGATTCCTATTCCTTTTATGCAAGTATTGGATAGCATAATACCTTTGTCAGGAGACAAAATAAGAGGAATTTTTTAAAAATTTTTTATTTACAGTTAGATTTCAACATTTGAGTAATAAATAAGCTCTTTCATTTCTGTGCTGTGTTAATGGTAGGCACAGATACAATGGAACAAGAAAATACTCAAAGATATCGTAACAATACACAGCCTCAGGGACACGATCCTAGTAACTAAATTTCTTTATACAGGTCCACCATCAAAGATTTTCATAATTTTCCAACAGTGCTTGTAACCTGAAAATCTATTTGTGTGTTAATCTAGTGATTAGGTTAGAGGAATAGCATCAACTTAGCTTCTCAAGCTCATCAGCTGACTAGTAAATTTTTAACATAGGAATAATGTTGTAATGGCAATGGCAACTAGTAATTAATTGTGCAACTAGTAATTAATTTTAAGTTTAAAGTATATATATATATATATACATATATATATATATATGTATATATATATATATATATATATATCTGTGTGTGTGTGTGTGTGTGTGTGTGTGTGTGTATGTAAACACACATATACAAACATGCATGGGTGCACACACAAATATAAACACACACACACACACACACACATTTGTATGTGTATATCTGAGTATGGGTTTGTACATGTGATACAATATAGTGCCTGAAGAGGCCAGAAAAAGGCATGTAGTTTCAGTCAGTTGTGAGTCATCTGAAAATCAAATGTGGTTCCTTTGCAAGAGCAATAAATACCTTCACCATGGAACTATTTCTCTAGTTGAAATTGAAAGTATAAAAAAATTTTTTTTTCTATATGCTTTGGTATTTTTCTTCAGTGTTTGTTATGTACATACTATTTCTGCAAGGATAGAAGGTGGCTTTGTAGTTTCCGGGAATGTTGTAAAAAGAATTGCCTTAATTCATGAAAAATGACTGAATCTGATCATCCATGGTTTTAATCTCAAAAGGCTTGAAGAGCTCTGTGAGAGCTAAATAGACCTTGTCTTACCCTTCCATCATTAAAACAATATTTCTTTTTGATATTGAAGTAAAAATATTTTCTTTTTAAATATATAATATAGAATAGAATATAGGAAACTCAAAAATAGAAAGTAAAAACTTTCACTTTTCTAAATCATTGTTTCTTATAATACAATGCAAGTGAATTGTCACCAGACACCAGATTGTGAAAGGCAAAATAAAGCTTATAGAGTAGCATATAGGCAACATTGTTGGGGGCCGACTTTTAGCAGAAAGCGGCTATCAGCTTTGCAGCCATCTTGAGCCATATACCCTGACATGAGACTTGAATTACAATAGCCTACAACAGCTGAGCACACTCCGATAATCTTGGTTTAGATACCTTGAGATTAAAGGTGTGTGAGATTAAAGGTGCGTGAGATTAAAGGTGTGTGAGATTAAAGGTGTGTGACTTAAGAGTATGACTTAGAAGTGTAGAGATCAGATTTAGAGACAAGACCTAAGGGCATGATTAAAGGTGTAACTTAGAGGCGTGGCTTAGAAGTGAGACATATAAAAGGCTAGAGGCAGACAGAGAAAACAACAGATTACTTGACATCAGGTAGAAGACACTTGGCTCTAGACAGAACAATTTGGAGAACAGAGGACAGAATAATTTGGAGAACAGAGAATCAGACACAATAGAGAGAAGACAGAGAAGCAGGCACTTGGAAGAGAACTTGGAAGAAGTAACTTGGAACTTGGAGGCACTAGGGACTAGGGACTAGGAACTTAGGACTTGGGACTTGGAGAGAAGAAGAGAGACTGAAGAATAAACAGGATTGAAACACACGCTGTCTGATCTCCATTCCTCGAGACTGCCCTCACTCTCTCTCTCTCTTGCTGAACCCCGACCCGCAGACTGGGGCGGCAGCTTGGGCCGGGATACAGTGGCCACCAAACTCAGGGCAGCCCGGGCCTCAACATTTTGCTCGGGCCGCAACATTTTTGGCACCCGAACGTGGGGCTAGTGTGGTTCCCAACATTTTTTGGCCGCCCAAAGTGGGCCAGCTTAGGACTCAACACAACATTGGCATCTTCATATTTTCACCCTTTCAAGACTTTTTCATTACCTAAGAAAAACAGATATTATGTAGGTATGGGGGCACAATCCTATATTCTCAATAGTTGGAGTGTAGAGGTAGAAGGATCAGAAGAAGTTTAAGGTCTTCTAAAGTTACAGAGCCAAGTTCAAAAGCTTTTACTACCTAAGACTTTTATTAGGATATATTTTGTTAGGTAATTGAAAAATTTTGGAATTAGATTTTCTTCATGGGTTTCCTTTTTTTCCTTTTTTCACTGGCATTTCAATGAATATTAGAAAACAAAAACATTACATGTGTTGCAGACATAAGTTTTTAATATTTTATGTGTGTATCTTCTTTTCAGGGCAATTAGAGCATTTCAAGAAGTTCTTTATGTTGACCCTAATTTTTGCAGAGCCAAAGAAATTCATTTACGACTTGGTTTTATGTTCAAAGTGAATACAGATTATGAGTCTAGTTTAAAGGTAAGTGGTTGAAGTTTTTTAGGTGTACTATAGTCATATTCATTCATATTCTCTCTCTTTCTTTTTCTCTCTCATTAAGTGTTATTTTAAAGCATTATACAAACATTTAGGATATGAACTAAAATATAAAAAGATGGAGATTGCATTTTAAGATATAAAATGGTTTTGGTATGTTTTCTATGACCACTATTACTGATATACTGTATGATTGCTTATTCATGCTTTTGTAGTCTCATTTATCCAGGTTCAATCCTATATGTACACTGTATGTAATTCTGGCAACATCACTGGAGATAAATTGCTGAAACAATTTTGTATGGATATAAAAATAATATATAAAATAGCAAATACATGTAGAGCAGAAGGATGTGTTTTATGGGCAGCAGGAATGGTTTTGTACAATGAGTATATAGATTAGGTAGTGGGTTTTTTTTTTTCCTCTAAGAAGTCAAGCTCATCTTTAGAGGCAGATATAAGAAGGGTATTGAGAAATGGAATAAGTTTCATTTAAAAGAGATTGGAATAGCTGATATAACATAGCTATATTCACTTTGTTAAGGGTCATGAAGATATCATAACTTCTCCTATATTCTTAGTTACTTTTCAGGTGAGTGAATTTCCAAAGCAGTAGTTTCCTTGCCAGCTGTGGTGGCACACACTTTTAATCCCAGCACTTGGGAGGCAGAGGCAGGCGGATTTCTGAGTTCAGGGCCAGCCTGGTCTACAGAGTGAGTTCCAGGACAACCAAGACTACACAGAGAAACCCTGTCTCAGGGAAAAAACATTCAAACAAACAAACAAGAAAATACTTGTTGCTCTTGCATAGGACCTGGATTCCATTACCAAATGCTGCGTGGTGGCTCACAGCTGTCTGGTCAAAACCAAAGCTCATTTCCCCAAATTCTGGAGGTTAGACAAGCCAGCATTCCTCAGGATCTTGTGAAACAAGTTCCCCTCTACCATTTCAAGGAATCATTTCTCTTATCCTTCAGAGGCAAAAGGCTATCTGTGCCTATCAGCATACAAAAGTGCTTGCTGGCCTCCAGGCTCCTTCAGTATCTCAAGTACCTGAAACAAATTTCAGATTGATTCCATCCTAGCTCTTGCTTCATCACCACTAATCTCTAGTTCACAGACTTCCTTCCCCCTCGGATCCTCCTTACAACCTTGCTCTCACAGCTACAATAAAACCCCTCCCCTATTGTTAGTTTCTACAACCATCTATTCTAGTTCATTCTATTCTAGTTATAACCATCAAATTCTAGTTCTAGGAATATGAAGTCATATGCTGACTTCTGCAGTTACCAGGCATGAACAGGGTGCACATACACAAATGCAAGCAAGACATTCATATGAAGGTAGAAGGGAGGTAACCTCCCCCCAACCCCCTGTGCAAGTGCTGTCTCTGTGTTAACCCTTTGCATTGAATCCCACACTCTCTTGTCCCTGCACCAAGCTAAATGACCAGCATTCCATTCCTACCCCCCCCCCCACCACCCCACCACTTCCACCCCAAGTGGATGCCTCCTGTCTTTGAAGAAGGTAAACAAAAGGCAGCCCATCATTTCTTGGCTTAAACTGCTTGTATTCAGTGATTAATAATTTTGTTTTCACACTTTTTTTAATCTTTTATCCTTTGATGGATTGTCCATTTTAATAATTTGCTGTTTGTGTTGTCTGTCTTTTGATCAATTTGTTATAATTTCAGTTTTCATAGGAAATTGAAAACAATTGAAATACAGTGAGACACCACAGTAAATATCAGACTTTATAAGTCTGAGAAGGCATCTGAGGCATGGCTTAACCATGGGTGCAGTAAAATAAGCAATATAGAATCATGTGTCTAGGGTGGCACTGCCCACAGTGGGGTGGGTTTTTCCCACAGCTATCATTTATAAAGAAAATGTCTCTCATACTACTTATTGGCAATCATTTGGGACATATATTTTTTCTTTTCTTTTTTCTTTTCTTTTTGTTTTTTGTTTTTGTTTTCGAGACAGGGTTTCTTGTGTAGCCCTGGCTGTCCTGGAACTCACTCTGTAGACCAGGCTGGCCTCGAACTCAGAAATCTGACTGCCTCTGCCTCCCAAGTGCTGGGATTAAAGGCACGTGTGCCACCACTGTCCCGCCACTTGGGACATTTTCTTAGTTAAGGTTTTTAGATGACTTGTGTCCAATTGGCAAAAAACTAACCAGGTCTAACATTATACTGAACAAGGTATTACTATGATAGCTTTAGAAACTAATACTATATTATTAAAAACAGCCTTTTGGGCTTGGAGAGATGGCTCAGTGGCTGCTCTTCCAGAGTACATATCTTTGATTCCCAGTACCCGAGGGTGGATCACAACTGCCTGCAACTCCAGTCACAGATGATCTGATCTTCTATTCTGGCCTCTGTGTTCAGCAGGCAGCCACATGGTACTCAGACATACATGTAAGCAATATATCTATACACATAAAACATGTTCAAAAAACATTTTTTTAAAAGAGAAAAAAACATAAAATAATAAAATAGTTATATTTATAATAGAACATTAAAAGTGGAGGAGAAAGCACGAATATTGCTTTCTGAATTAGTTTGTATCTGAAATTTGTTCGTAGATATCTGTTTGACAATTGAAAAGCATGTATGTGTGTGAATAGCTATCATCCATGTGGAATGGTTGGATGTTTCTTTTTGTCTAGTTACCTTGTTTTCCATAGATAACACTGGATTTAATGTGTGCTATAGACTTGAAATGTATTAAAATGTATTTGTTTTTGAAAAATTAATAAAAGATATATTTTCATCATGCTAATTTATATAGTATTTATGGTTTGGCTTATACCAGTCAGATCAAATTTTAACACAAGATGATGCTGAGAAATATTGGCTTCCAGGTTTTCAATTCATGACTGTTTTTGTCATTAAGTATTTTCTTTACTTCATTTAAATTTTAAGACTCCCCTAGTATTTCATATACTAAAACATTTACAAGAGAATAAAGATTTGAGTATTTTTTAAATAAATTATCAGTTTTACTAACTAATTCTATTTTTGTAAAATATTTCAGTTTTATATTATACTAAAATTTACAGAATTTAAAAGTTAAATGACCCCCAGACAGAGTTATTACCCTCAGACAGAATTATTAAATTAACAGTCTGGCAAGCTACAGATGGGTAAGATACTGCACAGAGCCTTACCAACCTAAGAAGTGCATTGCTTTTGATAATGCATATTCCATGATGGGTAAGGAAGGCATTCTTGTCAGAATGACCTAAGACAGGCTCAGTGTTGTTAATGAAATAAAAAAGGGGAGAGGCAGAGAGCCTTTGGGGCTTCTTGGCAAGAATCCGACATGGGCCAAGGACAAAGAAATGAGCTGCTTGGCAGGAATATGACATTGGCCAAGGACAAGGAAGTAGGCTTCAGGAAAGAAGCTGTTGTTAGGCTAGAACAAAGAAGTAATTTCAGGTAGGAATCTAAATCTTAGGCTAGAACAAAGAAGTAATCTCAGGAAGGAACCTAAATATTAGAGCAGAACAAAGAAGTAATTTCAGACAGGATTCTAAATTTTAAGCTAGAACAAGGAAATGGGCTTCAGACATGAAAATTACCTTCTTCTAGGATAGGGAAGTAGGCTCAGATATTTTGGTTACCCTGATAAGCCCTTAGAAACAGTGATCACGGAAGTGTTAACATAATTGGGTTTAATGCCTTGCTTTTTTTTTTTTTTTTTTTTTTTTTGACTATTTGTGTTTATTGTTCGTTCCTTGACTATTTGCATCTGTTGTATTGCTAGTTCCTCAACCTAGAACTGACCTTAATACATGCATGTAATTAAAATGGTATAAAAGCATAAAGGAGGAGGGGGATGGAATAGGGGAATTCTAAGGAGGAAAACGGGAATGACATCTGTATTGTAATAAATAAAACATCCAATAAAATTTTTTTTAAAAGTTAAATGAAGAAAAGTACTTTAATATAATGCTTAACCTATTAATATTTTCTCCTTTGCAGCATTTTCAGCTGGCTCTGATTGACTGTAATGTCTGTACCTTGTCCAGTGTTGAAAGTAAGTGTTTGTTTTTGTGTTTTGAGCTAGGGAATTTCAAATTATACATACTGTTTTTGTGTCTACCATTCAATTTATTTGAGTTTCATTTAAAAAGAAATTAATAGGAAAGTCTGGTTTCTCAAAGAGCACTAGAAAAATGATTTTCCCTATATCAGGTCTTATAAGATTTATTCTCCTTCTGTTGTCTTTAATGGGGAAAAAAACTGCTTCATATTTTTAGGATTTTGTTTTTGCCTTTTTATTTTGTTTTCTTGAGACATGTTTTCTCTATGTAGCCCTGTCTGTCCCCAGAACTCATTCTTCAGACCAGGCTCACAGAGATTAACTTGCCCCTGCCTCCAAAGTGTTGAAATTAAAGGCATTGGCCACCACTGCCCAGCCCTCTTTTGTTTTAGTCTTATGACTTGTACATTCCAGAAACTATGGCTGTCATTGAGATTTTTGTGCAGATACAGTATTTTAGAAATTATGCTGATAAAACAAAGAATAAAGAATACCAAGTGAAAGTAGCTTTTTTGAAATGAATACGCAATATGATTCAAAATATATAAAACATTTTTAAAAGACTAATTTTTTTTTTTAAGAATTATTTATTTTATGTATATGGGTACACTGTCACTCTCTTCAGACACACCAGAAGAGGGCATCAGATCCCATTACAGATGGTTGTGAGCCACCATGTGGTTGCTGGGAATTGAAATCAGAACCTTGGAAGACCAATCAGTTGCTCTTAATCACTGAGCCATATCTCCATTTCTGATTCTACTATTTTTTTTTAAAAATCAGATGACATTGAATCTTAATATAATTTGGGTTTAGCATAATATTTATAGAATTTGAAACAATTTGGTCTATAAATGAAAATTGACTGTTAAACATTTTTCAATTGTTATATTGCTTTAAATATGTGAGGAATAAAATATGTATTACCTTATGAAGAATGGCATTGTGTGCTATAACATAGTAAGTCACTATGGTACCTAAGATTAACTGTAGTTTAAGATCAGAATGTGAGAATGTGCCACTTGCCTGTTTATACCTATTCTTCTATTACCTTTATCAGATATGTGCATACATAGAGAAATGAAGTTTTGGATTTTTGTCTTTTTTTTTAATTTATAATCCTGTTTTTCTACAATAATGAAATGACATTTTTATTAGCTCTACTTAATACAGAAGGCAGAGAAACATGTTTAGAAAATTAAGTAGAGAAAATTCTCAACTTTATTAGTTTGGTTGCAAATAGGGTTTTCAATTATATATTTCTGTGTTTGTGTTGTGATTTCTTCTGTTGTTATTTATTTAATCTTATTATTTAATTTTAATACTACCTGGTATATGTTTTGATTTTTATCATATACAGCATCAAATAAATGACAAGTTGTTTAATTTTTATAGATAAAAGTTGTAGAATACTTTTTTCTTTTAGTTTATTTTCTTGAAATAGAGTCTTACTTTGTAGTGCAGGCTCTTTTAAAACTCACTATATATAGTCCATAGTGTCCGCAGAGTCTTGGATATCTTCCGGTTTCTGCTTGCTCTCAAACAAAAATTAAAGGAATATATATGTAATAAATACTATATAGTATTTGTATTAAAGCAAACATAAAGTTAATTCAGCAAAGTATTCCCAAGTATGTTTGTTGAGAATTTAATCAGAGTGTTGAAGAATATTTTTTAAACAAAGTTTCCCAGGTCTGTAAGTAGCCTTACTGAATCAGAATCTTTTACCTTTTTTTTTTTTTTTTTTTTTTTTTGATTTGTTAATCTCTCAGATTGTGTCCTGTCATACAGACATAGTCATTTAAGGTCTTGAAATACAGAATGCCTACAAAAGAAGCCCAAAATGGTCTGCCTTTGGCCTTGGAGATATCTGTTTTATAATTGTATTTTTTTTAGTTATTTGATCTTTATTTTTAAATATTGGGGATTTGAACTCAAGGTCTCATGTTTGTAAACACTAATCCATTGGGCAGACAGTTTTCCAGCTTTGTATATGAATTATTTTCTACAGATGTTTTATATGTATTGCCATAAATACATAGATTAAATATTTTATATTGGTGATTTATTTTTTGTTTTTCAAGACAGGAACCTTACTTTGGGTTTTTTGTTTGTTTGTTTTTGTTTTTTCTTTTTTCTTTTTGCTGTCTTCTGAGTGCTGGGATTAAAAAGGATTATTTTATTACCATTTGGCTCATTTAATGATTTTCTAACCAATGTTTTTCCTAGTAAGTTTATGAATTTTTAGTATGTAATTATAATTTCTCAACAGAAAATGTACTTGTTTGTTGAATTATTATTAATTTATAATATATATTATTATAATGTATACATTATATTGCTATCTTTACTTTAAACTTGGCTGAATTGAAATTTAATATTTTTTCTGATCCATTACAGTTCAGTTTCATATTGCTCACTTATATGAAACCCAGGTAAGTTTTTTAATTTATCTTTTTAAATGAGTTTTTAGTTTTGTCAGTGTGAAAAATATGTGAGAAAACTTAATAGTGTCTCATGCAATTTCAGAGGTTTCATTCCATGGTCTTTTGGCTTTTCTTTGTTTGTATCAAGGTAGAATGGCATGGCAAGGAACTCATGGTGCAACAAAGATATTTGTTTCATGGTAATCAGGAAACATAGAGACAGGTAGGCAGAAATCATGGATTAAAAGTATACCTTTCACAGGTTTATCACATTCTTTCTCGAATTTCTCCCACCTTTTAATTAATTTATGCAGCAGGAAATTCATCTCTTTTTTGTTAAGCTTAGGAGTATTTTTTTTCTCCAATAATTTTTTTTATTCACTTTATATCTTGAGCCCATCCCCAACACCTCTCTTAGCTCCACCCTTACAAATCCCTCCCCACATTGTCCCATCCCCTTTCCTCAGAGAAGGGAAACCCCAGTTGGGTACCAACCAACATCTAGTCCCAGTAGGACTAGGAACATCCTCCCCCATTGAGGCCTAACCAGGCAGTACAGGTAGAGGGAAGGGAATCCAATGGGAGGGTATAGAGAGAGATGAGACAGCCCTCACTCCACTTGTTAGAGGAACCACATGAAAACCAAGCTGTACATTGCTACAAATGTATAGGGGGTCTAGGTCCAGCCTGCATGTGCTCTGGTTGGTGGTGCAGGCTCTATGACACCCTACCACCATGTTACTTAAATCTGTGGGCCTTCTTGTCAGCACTCTCTTAAATCTCGTCACCTCACATCACCATTAACTGTGAACCAAGCAATACTTCAGCACAGCATTTTGAGAGAACATTTAATATACACGCCATAAAACTAACAACATTTTTACCTAATGAGTTAACAAAAATATTTACCATTTTATTCTTTTACATGAAATATGCATATCAGATGATTTTTGAGTTCTAGATTTTGTAGTTTTTTTTTTATTTTATTTATTTATTTATTGGATATTATATTTACATTTCAGATTTTATATTTTCTTCCCTTACCCCATTCCACCAACGCCCCAGGAACCTCCTATCCCACCCCCCCTTCTGCTTCTGTGAGGGTGTGCCCCCACCTACACCCCAACTTCCAACACCCCACCCTCGAATTGCATCCCCCCTCAGTGTTCAGCCTTCATGGAACCAAGGATCTCCTCTCCCACCTATTCCTGACAAAGCCATCCTCCTCTACATATACAACTGGTGTCATGGGTCCCTCCATATGTGCTCCCAGGATGGTGGCTGGACTCTGGGGAGCTCTGGTTGGTTGGTATTGTTGCTCTCCTCATGAGGCCACCAACCCTTTCAGCTCCTTCAGTCTTCTCTCTAATTTCTCCATTGGGAACCCCTTGATCAGATCAGTGGTTAGTTGTGAGCATCTGCCTCTGAATATGTCAGACTCTGGCAGACTTCTCAGGAGACAGCTATAGCAGGCTCCTATCAGCATGTACTTCCTGGTATCAACATCAACGTCTACCTTTGGTGACTGCACATGGGATGGATACTATGTGGAATGGTCACCATATGGCTGCACCTTCAGTTTCTGTCCCGTACTTTGTCTCCATATTTGCTCCCATGAGAATTTTGTTACTCCTTCTAAGTAGAACTGAGGCATCCCCACTTGCTCTTCCCTGTTCATGAGCTTCATGTGGTCTGTGACTTGAATCTTGGCTATTCCAAGCTTTTGGCCTAATATACACTTATCAGTGAGCAAATACCATGTATGTTCTTTTGTGATTGGGTTACCTCACTCAAGATGAGTGTATCTGGTTTTACATGAAGGGTCCTTTATCCACTTGGGCTTGAGCTTTGTACAAGGGGTTAAGAATGGATTGATTTGCATTCTTCTACATGCTGACCTCCAGTTGAGCCAGCACCATTTGTTGAAAATGCTGTCTTTTTTCCACTGACTGTTTTTAGCTCCTTTGTCAAAGATCAACTGACCATAGGTGTATGGGTTCATTTCTGGGTCTTCAATTCAATTCCATTGATCTTCCTGCCTGTTTCCGTACCAATACCATGCAGGTTTTTTATCACTGTTGTATTGTAGTACAGCTTGAGGTCAGGGATGGTGATTCCCCCAGAAGTTCTTTTATTGTTGAGCATAGTTCTCACTATCCTGGGTTTTTTGTTATTCCAAATGAATTTGCAAATTGCTCTATCTCTATGAAGGATTGATTTGAATTTTTGTTGGGGATTGCATTGAATCTGTAGATTGCTTTTGACAAGATGGCCATTTTTACTAAGTTAATCCTGCCAATCCAGGAGCATGGGAGATCTTTCCATCTTCTGAGATCTTCTTCAATTTCTTTCTTCAGAGACTTGAAGTTCTTGTCATACAGATCTTTCACTTGCTTGGTTAGATTTACACCAAGGTATTTTATCTTATTTGTGACTACTGTGAAGGGTGTCATTTCCCTAATTTCTTTCTCAGCCTGTTTTCCTTGTAAAGTAGAGGAAGGCTACTGATTTGTTTGAGTTGATTTTTATATCCAGCCACTCTGCTGAAGTTGTTTATCAGGTTTAGGAGTTCTCTGGTGGAAGTTTTAGGGTCACTTAAGTATACTATCATATCATCTGCAAATAGTGAAATTTTGACTTCTTCCTTTCCTATCTGTATCCCTTTGACTTCCTTTTGTTGTCTAATCGCTCTAGCTAGGTCTTCCAGTACTATATTGAATAGGTAATGTGAGAGTGGGCAGCCTTGTCTAGTCCCTGATCTTAGTGGGATTGCTTCAAGTTTCTTTCCATTTAGTTTGATGTTGGCTACTGGCTTACTGTATATTGCTTTTACTATGTTTAGATATGGGCCTTGAATTCCTGTTCTTTCCAAGACTTTTACCATGAAGGGATGTTGACTTTTGTTAAATGCTTTCTCAGCATCTAGTGAGATGATCGTGTGGTATTTTTCTTTGAGTTTGTTTCTATGGTGGATTACATTGATGGATTTCCATATACTGAACTGAACCATTCCTGCATTCCTGGGATAGAGCATACTTGATCATGAAGGAATCTGATTATTTTGAAGTGTCTTTGGATTTGGTTTATAAGAATTTTTTTGAGTATTTTTGCATCATTATCCATAAGGGAGATTGGTCTGAAGTTCTCTTTGTGTATCTTTCTGTGCTTTAGGTATTAGTGTAATTGTAGCTTCATAGAGCATATTGGGTATTGTTCCTTCTGTTTCTATTTTGTGGAATAGTTTGAGGAGAATTGATATTACGTCTTCTTGAAAGGTCTGATAGAATTCTGCAGTAAAACCACCTGGTCCCGGACTTTTTGGTTGGGGAGATTGTTAATGACTAATGCTGTTTCTTTAGGGGTTACTATGGGACTGTTTATATAGTTTATCTGATCCTTATTTAACTTTGGTACCTGGTATCTGTCTAGGAAAATGTCCATTTAATCCACATTTTCCAGTTTTGTTGAGTATAGGCCTTTGTAGTAACTGTAGATACCCGTTAAATCCATAACTTCTGTTAGTTTCATTGTGTCTCTGTTTAGTTTCTATTTTTATGATTTGTCCATAGCTGAGAGTGGGGTATTGAAATCTCCCACTATTATTGTGTGAGGTGCAATGTGTGCTTTGAGCTTTAGTAAAGGTGTTTTTTTGTTTGTTTGTTTGTTTGTTTTGTTTTGTTTTTTGTATGTTGGTGTCCTTCCTTTTGGGGCATAAATGTTCAGAAGTGAGAGTTCATTTTGGTATATTTTTTTCCTTTGATGTGTATGAAGTGTCCTTCCTAATCTTTTTTGATTACCTTTGGTTGAAAATCGATTTTATTTGATATTAGATTTGCTACTCCAGCTTGTTTCTTCGGACCATTTGCTTGGTCACAGAGGTGGGTTTCCTGTATGCAGCAAAATGCTGGGTTATGTTTATGTATCCAATCTGATAGTCTATGTCTTTTTATTGCAGAATTGAGTCCATTGATATTAAGAGATATTAAGGAAAAATGATTGTTGCTTCCTCTCACTTTTGTTGTTGGAGGTAGAATTATGTTTGTGTAACTATCTTCTTTAGGGGTTGTTGGGAGATTACTTTCTTGTTTTTTGTAGTTGCCTGCAACTACGGTTAACCAGGTTCTCCTGAGAGGAAGCCTGGGAATTAACAGGAATGGAGGGCGAGAGAAACATGGGGCCAAGACAAAGTATTCTGATCAAGGCCCGAAGTTTAATGATTTGCTTTCACATATAAAGGGAAGCCCCGCCCCCAGGGCCTATGAGGGGAGATAGCAGTCTGGAAGGTGTCAAGGCTAGCTCAGCAGGCAGTCCATTCTTCTTAGCTCAGGTAGCAGGCTCCAAGGCACCAAGGCTGGTAATGCAATGCATCTCAGGTTCTACTATTGCTTGTTCTATTGTGGTATAAAGGCTCGCAGGCCTGCTCAGGCCTGGGGGAACGGCAGAGTTCCCCCCTTAATTTTTGAAAATGGCAGTGCCAATATCTGGACAGGGCACAATATTTCATCCCGTCCTGGGTCTAGAGTGGCCGGACGATAGTTCCTTGCTTAGGTTGGCGTTTATATTACTCCTATATTACCCGTCATTGAGGAAACCATACATAGCATATTGATGTATGCCTCTGGCTTAGGTTTATAGGAGCTAAAAATTACTCCTATAATTACCCGCCATTGAGGAGAACATACATAGCATAATGATGTATGCCTCTGTCTTAGGTTTATAGGAGCTCAAAACACTCTTACCTGTCATTGACTAACCGGCCATCACTGGCACACTCTTTAGACCAAGACCACATTCAGACCAAAGGACCTGTGGGCATGCACTAGATGCAGTTCTTCACAGTGATGTGTAACTGCCATGATGAATAGCTGAGCTTGCTGAGAACGATCCTGTGTGAGGGCAACCAATCTGCTTAAAATATAAGATTCAAAGGTTAAAAGCAACATGATTATTCAAGCAATGTAGAAAATAAGGTTGGAAGTGGAAGTATTTCAGAATCTAGTCCAACTGCTAATTAGCAGGGATCAGACACAAAGTCTGGCCATCAGGTGGGTGGCTTAGTAAAAATTACTTACTCTACAGTAAGAGTGGAGACTATATGTCAAGTTAAATAAGCTGGTTGATAAAGATTTTGAGCCATCTTTATCATTAGAATCATAATTATTAGGCTCAAGATCCATGTTCACTTGATGGACCAGTCTTTAAGGCAGCCATCAGGCTCCAATTTCTTTTTCTGAAAAATATAGACTGACCCACGACCCCAAATTAAAACAGGATCAGGACCACACCAAGTATTGTTAAGTGGTCTCTCCACAAGACCCTGGCAAATGAGTTGGAAGCAACTGGATGCCAGTGGTGATCCACTGCAGACTGACCTTTAGCATCAGTTTGCAGAAAATTTAAAACAAGACAAAAGTAAGGTGTGTTTTTGGTGACTTTGAGGTATATAATTTTCCCTTTTTAGTTTAAAAAAAAAAAAAAATCAATTTTTTAGAATTAGTTGTAAAACCAGGGAAGAAGCACCATTAGCTGCTTTTCCCATACTTAGAGAGTTATGAAAATATTATTTTAAAGTTTCATA
This sequence comes from Arvicanthis niloticus, assembly GCF_011762505.2. Lineage (NCBI taxonomy): Eukaryota > Metazoa > Chordata > Mammalia > Rodentia > Muridae > Arvicanthis > Arvicanthis niloticus. Next base: position 138,519 of record NW_023044978.1, on the reverse strand, counting down.
ATCTCTCTTTCATAATTTATTGTTCTTGAGGATAATAAGGAAATATCAGTAATATTAAATTGTCAACAAACATCTCAAATGTTTGACTGTAGCTAAATAGCTGTAATAGTCAGTTCCATTATCTATCTTAATCTAATATGGAACAGCAAGCACAGGAAAATAATATAGGCAATAACTAATTATATTTTTAGTTGCTCTCTTGTTAAAGTAGTTGCAACTAAAATGTCTAAAAGGCGTCAAGTCACATGTACATATTTTAATTAATAACATCTATTTGTCAAAATTGATTACGTATGAGTCTTCAAGGCTTTACACCATTATGAAAAAATTGAAGATATTGAGAACAAGTTTTTGCAATTTAACTTGCACACTTTTTAGAAATGTCAAATTATTGTCTCAAGCTATTATTATAAAGAATAAGATTGTATGGCCAATTATTTTTGAAAGGCCTAGAATATGTCTAGTATATAAATCTGCTCTGGCATTGTCTTGTGGTTCAGACAATCCAATGAGCCTTTAAATGTCTTATAAAGTTAAGAAACAGTACATGTTTCTTAAATTAAGCTGTATTTTTATAAATAAAATGTGAGAATTAGCTATATCTAAGAAAGAAACAATTTTAAGCAATTATAAATCATGAGCCATATACTGGCTATGTGTATATCAATTGAAAGCTTGGTTTTTTTTTGCATTTCAAACAGTGGCTACAACACATAATTATTTGTGTTGACGCAGGGAGAACTCAAGAAAATAAACATGTGATTTAATTACATATACTGTCTTCTCAATAGATGAGGCATCTGTAAATACAGTAAACACAGCAAATATCTTTTCTATGAGCTGCATGAATAGTAAATTTTAGGAAATATAAAAGCATGCATAGAGAAAAACTATAACATATGATTATCAAATTTGTCTAAAATGTTTGCCATGTAATAGGCCAAATATCATTATTTTTCAATAACCAATTTAATTGCTATTTGGAATGAGGAATAAACATTTTATCCAGAATCTGTTTAGGATTTTATTATATAATCTTGTATAAACATAATTATAATTTTTTTTTTTGGTTTTTTTTTTTTTTTGGTTTTTTGAGACAGGGTTTCTCTGTGTAGCCCTGGCTGTCCTGAAACTCACTCTGTAGACCAGGCTGGCCTCGAACTCAGAAATCCGCCTGCCTCTGCCTCCCAGGTGCTGGGATTAAAGACGTGTGCCACCACCGCCTGGCAATTATAATTTTATAATAGGATATTTAAACTTTACTTGTAGATGAAGAAAGATGAATCTACATTAATGGTTTCTTTTATCAAAGGGCTGCTGTGGACATATGAGTAGTAAAAACACAAACAGCCAATAATTTATCAGTCTATATAATCTATCTGTTGATAACTAACAGCTTACTCTATTTTTAGCAAAGTTATCTCTCCTTTATAGTCAATTGTCAAGGGGAATTAGGACTTGTATCCCTTTGAAAATATCAAGCAGAGGTTTAAATCCTCCTATGGTAAGCTTAAGGTAAGATTTTAGCCAAATAATATCTATCTCTTAATAACTTTTAAAAATCACTAAATGCAAATCAAGATTAAAAGTAAACCATTTTCTTTTTGCATGTACACTCACAAGCCAGAAGATGGTGCTAGATCCCCACCACGAGTGGTTGTGAGCCACCATGTGGTTGCTGGGAATTCAATTCTTATATTTTAAATTATAAGTCTAGTCTTTAATGGCTGAGCCATCTCTCTAGCCCCAACTATTATAAGAATTTTCTGTGTCACAATCTGTTTAGGATATAACTGAGGTCTCAAATATTGAAAAGATACTGCCTTTGAATCTTTTCTGGAGCAACAATTACTCCAAAATTTTTAAAGCTCGTTATATTGGAGCAAAGGCTTGCAGAAAAACTCCTTTAGAGAAATCTGCTAATAAAGTATCACACAATGAATAATATACACTAAAAGATTTAACCTCTTAATTTCTAGTATCAAAGCAACAACAATATTTTTTACATATATAATGTAAAGCAATTAACCATTTTTTGAGGCTGAAGACCCCCTTCCTTGAAGGAAGACCTTTCCTCAAGTCTCAGGAAATCACGACCACCCAAAGATCACAAGAAACCATACCTGGATGCAATCCGCAGAGGTTTTATTAAGGAAACTGGCCGCCGGTCAAACCACAAGCTCTCTCTCTGAAGAGCAAGGTTTGGCCCAGAGTGGTGGGTTAAGGGGTCTTTTAAAGAGCAAAACCACAAACCAGGGGAGTGGGGAGGAGGTGAGGGGTTGCCAAAGATACATAACATAAGAATAGTGAAACATTCTAGAGAAACCCACCCAGAAAGGTTAATAGCCATGGAAATTACTCAGTACAATCATTTTTCTCAAAAATGTAGTCTTACTAAGTCAGTGTCCCCTATACTGTCATTACAAAATGTTTCTCACTTCTTCCAGTCACAGCCCCACCTAGATGGCTTGTATTTTTTATGGTCAGGAATGTGTCTTCCTGCTTTGCGCAACCCCCCTCCCTCCCCCCCCCCCACACACCCACAGGTGGGCCTGCTGCCTGAGGTTTGAGGAATGTAATCCAGCAAGTGTCCCCTGATTCAGGGGCAATGTCCTTCACCTGGTTCAGTTCTGCTTTCTGGAACTTGCATTTTTCTGTCCAGGTCTAATGGCAAAGAAAAAGTCTACATATTTCATAAAATGGTCTTTATAATTTTTACTCTACAAGGCAAACATTTCTAACGATATTACTTCATGGGCTCTCAAAAATTATGAATAAATGTATTGACTGCAAACCTCCCAGCTTTACCAGAAATGTAAAGGAATGGTATAAAACATCTTTTATATCTATAATAATTTTATATGTATTTACTGGAGTAGGCAAATTAGGCTTTAATGCCCCATTAGTTTCATAAATCTTAAGTTTGAACTTTGTTTTGGATTAATTTAATAACCAATCTTTTTTAGTTGAGTGAGAGTATCAGATAAAGACCAACCTTATCCTCTAATAATTGTTACATACATTAGAGGAACCAAAAGCATCTCATTTTTAACAACTTTGGAAGGAAGCAGATGTAAAGGAACCAAAACAAATTGAACAATATTTTTGTCAGCAGGTACAGTTATAACTCATGGAGGGAAGTAGGCATAATTTTAATGTCTCCAGCATAATTATAACTCTCGGCCCACAGACTGTTGTAAGTGTCTTTGGGTCTTAGAAAAGACAAATTCTGGTAAACACATTTCTAGATGCTGGTAGCTGGTTGTGAAGGCCCAGGACAGAAGGAATGCCTGGCACCTGGGCTGCAGAGCTCAGTCTGCATTGTCTTAATTCAAATGTCAATGCTCTTAATCTCTGGCCTGTTTTCTGAGGCCTGGCCCTTTTTGTAGGAGTGAACTGCTCAATTTTTTTTTTTTTAACTTTAAATTTAAACTTTAAAAGGTACGTGTTGTATCCTTTAACATAAACATGGGCAAATCAAAAAATCTCAAGCTCTCGATTGAACTGCCAACTGTAGCCAATGGAATATTGGCAGTTTAACTATGTTTTTAAGCCTGTTTTGGGCTGACGTCTGTGTTCTCTTAGGGTCTGTATGATAGTGGTCCAGGATCTTCTGGCTTTTATGGTCTCTGGTGAGAAGTCTGGTGTAATTCTTATAGGTCTGCCTTTATATGTTACTTTACCTTTTTCCCTTACTGCTTTTAGTATTTTTTCTTTGTTTTGTACATTTGATGTTTTGACTATTATGTGGCGGGAAGTATTTCTTTTCTGGTCTAAACTATTTGGAGTTCTGTAGGCTTCTTGTATGTTTATGGACATCTCTTTCTTTAGGTTAGGGAAGTTTTCCTCTATAATTTTGTTGAAGATATTTACTGGCCCTTTAATTTGGGAATCTACCTCCTCATCTATACCTATTATCCTTAGGTTTGGTGTTGTCATTGTGTCCTGGATTTCCTGGATGTTTTGGGTTAGGAGCTTTTTGCATTTTTCATTTTCTTTAACAGCTGTGTCAGTGTTTTCCATGACATTGCACATGAGATTCTCTGCACATAAGATTATCTTCTGCGCCTGAGATTCTCTCTTCTATCTCTTGTATTCTGTTGGTGATGCTTGCGTCTATGACTCCTGATTTCTTTCCTAGGTTTTCTATCTCCAGGGTAGTCTACCTTTGAGATTTCTTTATTGTTTCTACTTCCATTTTTAAATCATGGACGGTTTTGTTTAACTCTTTCCCCTGTTTTGTTTTAATTCTTTAAGGGATTTTTGTGTTTCCTCTTTAAGGGCTTCTACCTGTGTTCTCCTGTATGTCTTTAAGGGAGATTTTTATGTCCTATTTAAAGTTGTTTATCATCATCATGAGAAGTGATTTTTAATTCTGAATTCTGCTTTTCTGGTGTGAATGTGGGTGTTCAGGGCTTGCTATGGTGGGACACTGGGTTCTGATGATGCCAAGTAACTTTGGTTTCTGTTGCTTACATTCTTGTGTTTGCCTTTCACCATGTGGTTAACTCTAGTGCTACCTGCACTCACTGGTTCTGACTGGAGCCTGTCTCTCCAGTTATCTTGCTTGTGTCAGAACTCCTCAGGGTCCATATGTCTCTGTGATCCTGTGATCCTGTGATCCTGAGCTCCAGCTGCTCTGAGTTCAGTGGCTCCTCTAGGATGTCTTGGCTATGGTGTCTTCATGGGAGCAGACCAGCTGGGTGTCTGTTCCAGCCACAAGGACTGAGCAAGGGCTCTTGTATTTTTTAATGTTTTCATTTTATTAAATACTGTTGAATTTTGTGACAGATTTTTTCAGGATAAATAAAAGAGGTTTTTTGTTGTTGTTGTTGTTGTGGTTTTTTGTTTTTTTTTTTTTATTTTTTTTTTTTTATTTTGCCTAGTAGTTTTAAAATTTGGCTCATGTGCTTTTGATTCAATTTATTACCTAGATGTGATATTTGTTGCATAGCAAGTATTTTTATTTTGTATGATTTGCCACTGTGAATATACTTTAGAACTTTCCACTCTTTAAAATACTAATGTCAGTTTTAATATATAGTCTTTTAAAAAGGCATTTGATATTGGGAATCTGAATATACTGATAAAAAAAAAACTTTGGAAGGGGCTTTATGTTTATAAGGTTGAGATTTTGCTTAATTTGTTTTACTATTTGAGATGGCTGCCAAGGTTACCAATATTTAGTGTTTAATTTTAAGATATTTTGTTTCATAGTGTAGATTTTGCTAATAAACTCAAGGCTGTGTAGTAAAATAGGGAGAAACAGGAAAAAGACTGTTAAAAGGAGCAATACTTTGGTGACAAAGGTACCGAAATAAAAGAGCTTTGATATTCATTTAATCATTTGGGGGAAAAAACCTGATTGTTTTAAAATAAACAGCTGAGTACTTTTTTTTTAAATTAAATTTTTATTTTTTTCTCATACAGTATAATCTGAGTACAGTTTTTTTCTTTCCTCTATTCCTTCCAGTTCTACCCACAACTCCATTTCCATCTAGATCTATTGCCTTTTTTGCCAGTCATTACAAAAGAACAGGTTGGAGCTGGAGAGATGGCTCAGTGGTTAAGAGCACTTCTATAGGTCTTGATTTCAAATCTCAGCAACCATGTTGTAGCTCACAACCATCTGTAATGAGATCAGGTGCTCTCTTCTGGTGTGTAGGCATATATGCAGACAGGATACTGTATATAATAAATCTTTAAAAAAAGAGAGAAAATAACATGTTTCTAGGAGATGACAAACTATAACAAAATAAAATATAAAGACAAATCAAAAGCTATCATATCAAAATTGGACAAGCCAAGCTGACAGAGGAACAACAGTTTTGGTTGTTGGGGTAGGGATGAGAGAGAAGCTGTAGAGAGAGAGGAGTGCAATCTAGTGGACCAGGAGCCATGTTCGGGAAAAACTTTTCAATAATCTCATTGTTTCTGTTCCTTAGATACAGGCCCAGCCTTTGGCAAGACATCTAGTGGAGGATAACAAGACAGTTGGATTTTGCTTGTGTCAGTTGATTCAGAATGTCTACATAAATGATTATATTATCTTTGAATTAAACATTCTGAGCTTCTATAACCTACCAGTTTTACTTTTTTTTTTTTAAGCTTTCTTCAGACATTGGGGCTTTAGACATTTTGGTATCTTCTCTAGACAGTCTAGAATAAGTACTGTGCATTAGTCTGTTAGTTTCATAATGGACAAAGCTAAGAACATCAGAAGAGACAGATAGATCTGAGGCCTACACATTTTAATTTCTTAATTGTTTATACTTTTATTTTTTATATGGATGTTTAGAATGTGTGTATGGGGTGTATGTATATAAAACTACTCATTTCACTGAAGACTTCTATGTTTGAGATAGGATCATTTTATTATTCCATGAGTACAAAGGTATCTGGCCCATGAACTTCTGGGACACTCCTGTTTCTTTCTCCCATTTTACTATAGGATGTGAACCACTGTGCTTAGCTCCAGGGTTCTGAGGTAGCTAAACTTGAGTTCTCACATGATAAACACTTTATCTATTGGGCCATTTCCTTGAGTTTTTGTTTTCTGTTATAATGGACTATTGACTTTTAGCTTCTAACATATTTATTGAAAAAGCAGAATTGTTTATTTTCAGCAGACAAATTTGCTTTAATATAGGAGTTAATATTCTTTTGATTCTATGTAAATCAAAAGTATGGAAAATATGCACATGAACTAACTGCAAAGTTTGCATAAAAATTGGTAAGATATTTTTAAAAGAGAAACAGAATATGCAAACCATCACATTCCACTGCCTGGCCCCCATAGGCTTGTTTAAACAGTCTGGGCCATACCTAGCCATAGCATAATAAAAAGTACAGTTAGTCCAAAGTCCTCATAGTCCATAGCAGTCTTAACAATGTTAAAAGTCCAAAATTCAAACTCTCTTCTGACATTCATCTAATCGCTTACCTGTAATGACCAAGGCAAGACAATAAGCCAGCTGAGCAAACTCTAAACTCTGCATCTCCATGTCTGATGTCAAAGTAGTCTTCAGATCTCCACTCTTTTTTCATGTTTGTTGACTGTAACAAACTTACTTCTCCTAGACTGGTTCTACTCCCTGTTAGCTGTTTTTCTCAGCAGGTATCTCATGGCTCTGACATCTTGGGATGTCCAAGTCAACTTCAGCATTACAGACTCTTGTTCCATTGTCTGGGGTCCGCACATGATTTCCTGGGCTCCTCCATATTGCTTGGGTCACTTCTCCAGCTCTGCCCCTGTAGCACTAAAGGCTCTGGTTGACTCCACTCCACTGCTACTGCTGTTCTTGGTGATCATCTCATGGTACTGGCATCTCCAATATACTAGGGTCTTCCACTGCAACTAGGCTTCACCAATAGCCTCTCATAGGGGTCTCTTTATGGTGCTAAGCCTCAACTTCTTTGCATGACCCCTTCAGTCCTGGGCTATTAACTAACTGCAGCTGAGGCTGCATCTTCATCAATGACCTTCCCTTTCCTCTCACAGTGCCAAGCCTCAACTGCTCTCTATTACCCCTTCATACCTTCAAAATCAGTGCTCCCTGGGTGATTACCAGCATACTCAAGTTGTTCTCTGAACCCACTTTGACCAGGTCTGTACAGTTCAAATCACTCACAGTAACAAAGTCTTTCATATTCCTTCTAGAATAGCCTATTAATCTTTCTTAAAGGATTCCATTCCTTTTCTAATCCAAAGTCCCCCAAACCCACATTCTTCCAAATAAATGCATGGACAGGCCAATCACAGCAATATCCTGCTTCTGGTACCAATTTCTGTCTTAGGGTTTTACTGCCGTGAACAGACACCATGACCAAGGAAACTCTTTATAAGGTCAACATTTAATTGTGGCTGGCTTACAGATTCACAGGTTCAGTCTATTGTCATTAAGGTAGGAGCATAGCAGCATCCAGACAGACTTGAGGCTGGAGGAGCTGAGAGTTCTACCTCTTGTTCTGAAGGCAGCTAGCTGAAAACTGGCTGCCAGGAAGTTAGAAGGAGGGTCTTAAAGCTCACACCCACAGTGACACATTCCTCCAACAGGACCATACCTAATCCAACAAGACCACACCTCCTCCTAATAGTGCCACTCCCTGGGCCATGACATTGCTCTAGCATTGTTAAAACAAAGGAAATTTTAAAAAATAAACTAAACACCACAGAATACAGTCATTCTTTTATAGATATCAAGGAAAGATTTGAGTATCTTAAAAATATGACACACAAATGAGGTTAGATAGTGTCTGTCAGGGTTTTTGACTAGAAATGCTTTGAGTAGATTTCATGCAGGTCTTTGTTTTATTTTTGTTTTTGTTTTAATTTAGATATTTTATATCATAGGGAGCCTGAAACTAGATATGTAGCCGGGGATGATCTTGAACTTACGAATCTATTGTCACTACATTTTTGTCCTCAGATTGTTAGTATGTGCTACCATACCAGGTCTTTTTGTTGTTGGGACAATCTCAGGGTGTGATCCATGAAAAGCAAGCACTTTGACAACCAAACTGTATCCCTACACATTACTTTGGTTTTTATGGACATAAAATGTTTTGGGTTTTTTGTGTCACTTTTTTTTTTGTCCTCAGATCTTTTATTTTTGTTTTTATGATCATCTGCATTTATGGTTTTTGTAAGGGTTTATTTTATGTGAAATTTGTTTACTTCACAAACACAATTGTCTCATTCTTTAATTTATATGAAAGAACAACATAAAAACATAGTGGTGAACCTATTTCTACTTCCATTTAGTTATAATTAGTATTCTGCATTTATGCAGTATTGCCTTAAAAATATCCATTTTCTCATTTAATACAATATTTTGTAGCTCTTGAAATCACATTTTCTTATAAAATTTATAAGCTATGTCAAGACCTCAGATCATGAGTAAAAGCTATTTTAAAGGTTTCAATAAATTTATTTCATATATAATATTTAACGTATTTTATTTTTCTTTTCTTTGGGTGGCAGTTTTAACTTTATGATTAGAGTAGCAAGAGATAGTAGTTCATTACTAATTTTTGTTACAAATGCACTCATAAGTTTTCTATAAACATAATGAGAAACATGTTATCATGAAAAACATTCTAGTACCTTCATTCTTAATGACTTTCAAGAGTGTATATTTAGGACAAATTTAAATTTTAAATTATCATTTTTGTTATATTGTTATTGTTATTGCAATAAGTAACACTTCTATTTATAAAATTTTCTCTTTTAAACTGTTTTTTTTTTTTTTGGCTAAAATGCATTCTTATGTAATATAATCTAGATATAAATTTAAATATATGAGAAGATATATCTAGATTCTATGCAATACTGCATCATTTTATATGAGAGACTTTAAAGTCTGTAACTTTATATTTCCATGGGTTCTGGAAGAACTCTTACAGATACTGAGGGATGACTATATTGTTTTAATTCAGAATGATTTTTGTGTTTCTGTTTTGTTTTTCTGGATAAAATTTTATCGCTGTTTATTTACTGTTTAATTAGGGATATTTATACTAAATTATGTATTATCCTGTTTTTTCTAAATACCTGTTTCCTTTCTATTTCTTAGAGGAAATACCATTCTGCAAAAGCAGCCTATGAACAACTTTTACAAACTGAAAGCCTTCCATCACAAGTCAAAGCAACTGTATTACAACAGTTAGGTACATAGAAACTTCATTTTCATTGTGTGTTCTATTAATTTATAAAGTTATGATATGTCTTACAAAGTGTTCTTTTCTGAGGAGTTTGTTTTCTTTTAGATACCTGTATTGTAGAATTAAATTAGCAGGGATTTGTTCTTCTATATATTTAATACTTTGTCTGTATTCATCTAGAACTAGTGTACTTTTACTTATTGTTGAGCAATATTCATACTGTTACACTTAGAAATGCAATTCTTTAATGTGGCTTTTTCTAAGTTTTCCCTAGTATCTCCTACGACTAAACCAGGGGATGACAAGGCTTGAATACTTGCCTAGGCTTCATTTATCCTTTCTCCCTGTTTTGTTGTTTTTGTTTTTCAAGACAGGGTTTCTCTGTGTAGCCCTGGCTGTCCTGGAACTCACTCTGTAGACCAGACTGGCCTCATTCAGAAATCCACCTGCCTCTGCCTCCCAAGTGCTGGGATTAAAGGCGTGCGACACCACCGCCCAGCCCTTTCTCCCTGTTTTAAGAGTTGGTTGAAGTAATGGAATTTACACAACTATTAAAATATAGAGTTTCATCTAATATTATTAAATAGTATGCTGTATTGTAAATCAGTTCTCAAAGAGTTATAGAATATCTAATTATGTTCTCAAAGATGTTTTATGGTCTTTAAATACAGACAAAAGAAGAAAATTCTCATACTCAGTTTGAACAGGTTATTTAAAAGTTAGCTGATCTGCTAAAACAGTATTTTTTTTTATGTTACTGTTAATAGGTTTCTTCAATACAAATAAAAACATTCTTTTGTTTGAGTTGTGTTTTGATTAAAGATATACTGTATTGATTTGAGTCAACTAAAACACTTGTTTTACATGAATGTTTGTTTTACCTTAATCTTTTATTTTGTTACTGTAGTTTTTATTATTATGAAGGAATTATTTGTTGTATTCTGAATACTACTTTTACTGGTTTTTTTGTACCTATGGGATTTATGAACTCTACTATGTAACCTGAAAGTTTGTTGTTTGTTTCTTGTTTTAGCAAATAATTGTTATATGTAGTATGTATGTAAAAGTCGTTAGTGACAGTAATATGTTGGGCCTCCTGTATGTTTTTTAAAGGTTAATTTAAACAAATTTCCATTTATGGTACATGCTTTTTTGAGAAAGCATTTAATTTTTGTGAGTAGGTATGTACATATGTGTTCATATGCTTGTTACAGTGCACATGTGGTCAAAGAACATCTTTGTGGAGTTCTGTTCTTTTACTGTTCTGTAGATTAAGAACACTACACTGTAATGAGTCTAGTACATTTTTATAGAGGTGGTGCACGCCTTTGATCCCAGCACTTGGGAGGCAGAGGCAGGTGGATTTCTGAGTTCGAGGCCAACCTGGTCTACAGAGTGAGTTCCAGGACAGCCAGGGCTACACAGAGAAACCCTGTCTTAAAAAACAAACAAACAAACAAACTTGTTGAACCATCTACATTGTCTTAACATTGTGCTTCTTCTGCTTTTCCAGGTGCTAGGGATTTACTTTAGGGCCTCACATAGGCAATGCAAGTGCTTTACCAATGAGTCATATGTGATATAAGCATCTTTTTAAGATTTATTTATTGTAATTATTTAATGTATGTTTTATTTTATTATATAATGTTTTATAAATGTAGAATTAAGCATATGCTGACCTAAAAATCAGTTGAGCTTTCTTCAAAATTAAATATAGAAGAATAGAATTCATAATTGATGAACTTTCTTTTTTTGTTTTTTTTAAGGTTTTATTTTTTAACGGTTTCTCTATAGCCCTAGTGCAATTTACTATGTAGACTAAGCTGAGTTTGAACACAGAGATCTTCCTACTTCTGCTTCCTAAGTACTGGTATTAAAGGCTTATACTACCATCTCCCAGCTATGGTGTATACATTTTGTACCAGTAATATTCTCTCTGTTTTAAAAAGTCTGTTTAATAGCTTTGAATATTCTTTTTTGGGTGAAATAGACTTTTCCACAATCTTTTTTGTACTTTTTCATTTTAGAAAAAGTAGGATCACAAGTAAAATTTAATGTTAATTTGTTTTCTTCATTGTATACTTGAGGAGGAAACCCCTTTCCTGTTGCGTAAATTATTTTTGTGGTAGGGTCTCAATGAGTATCACTGGATGGTCTGGAACTCACTATTTAGATAAGCATGCTCCTGTACTCAGAAATAATCCTGCCTCTGCCTCTTGAACGATGGAATTAAAGACATGCACCATCACACCTGGCAGTAATTGTAATTTGTAAATTATAGGTTGGATGCACCATAATATGGATCTAGTAGGAGACAAGACCACCAAAGAAAGATACGCTATTCAGTATCTCCAAAAGTCATTGGAGGAAGATCCTAATTCTGGCCAATCTTGGTATTTCCTTGGAAGGTAAGGCCAGATTCTTAGACTGTCTATAGTTGATGTACATTTAAAAATTTGTTTACTAATATTATATTTAGTGATGTTTTAATTTCAACTATGATAATAACTAAGAGGTGACAATGAATATGTAATGAGTTTCTTTTATTTGAAGTATTTTAATTTTGTTCATTATATTTTATTTTCATATTACCATATTCTGACTTGAGTTATTTGATAGTTTCTAATTTAGTGGTAAAACAATGTTTCTTTTAAATTCAAGATACTGGTTTATATACTTTTGTAATAAAAATTCATATATTTTAACAAATAGTTCACCTCCACGGAAAATTGTTATTAACTAGTTTGGTGATTTTTTTTCCATACTAATTAGGGAATACATTAGTTACAGATCACAAATTAATGTACTACTTGAAATCTTTAATTATAAAAATGTAGCTGGGCAGTGGTGGTGTAAGCCTTTAATCCCAGCACTTGGGAGGCAGAGGCAGGCAGATTTCTTTGAGGCCAGCCTGGTCTACAGAGTGAGTTCTGGGACAGCCAGGGCTATACAGAGAAACCCTGTTTTGAAAAAACATAATAAATAAATAAATAAATAAATAAATAAATAAATAAATAAATAAAGTAAGTAAGTAAGTCTGGCAAGATGGCTCACCAGGCAAAAGCGCTTGTTATTCAGCATCCCTGAGAACTAGTGTTTAATCCTTGGGATCCAAATGATGAAAGAGAAAGAAACAATACATGAAGTTATCATCTGACTTTCACACATGGTGCATGGCATGCAGGTATGCAGTTTTTTACACAAGCACACTAAGTATGTTTATAAAAAAGAGGAAAAATTTTAAAATTAAAGGAATGTAGAAAATGGTTTTTTTCCTTTTGTTTTAGTTTGAGAATTATGAAGAATAAATAATATTGAGTATTGATATAAATTAAATTTCTCCAATAAGTTTTTTTTTCTTTCATTTTTAAGAATTGGGGTTAACTTTGTATTCCTTGTTGGGCTGAAACTGGTTGTATAGGTCAGGCTGGCCTTAAACTGTCAGAGATCTGCCTGGTTTTGTATCTAGAATGCCTGTATTAAGGTTTGATTGGCCATGTTTAGTTCCCTTGCTAGATGTTTATATTTGTATACATTTTTCTTTAAGCATTTTAAAATCACTGTTTTAAAATTTAAGTGTAATTATATCATTGACATCTTTCCATTTCCCCCATCCATCATCTTGCACATTCCTTCCCTCCTGTCTTCCTAATTGTGTGCCTCATTACTCTCTCAGATTAATGCCTTCTAGTTCTTTATTGTTATGTATATTCATAGATATGCAAATATATAAATAAAACTGGTATCCATTTTATTGCATATGATTTTTAGGGCTGACCACTTTATATTAGATAATCAGTTACAACCTTGTCCTTAGGAAGTCACTTTTCCTCTGTAGTAATTTGCTGTCTAGTTCTTTGTCTAGGAATAGGGTGTGGTAAGATTTTGTAATGACAATCTTTTGTGTTCTGTATGTGGAAGCATTAGCTATCAACAAAATGTGGATGGTAATTAGCAGAAGGCAGGAAATAGAAGGTGGGAGTTTTAGTAGAGAGAAAGGAACTCTGTGTTTTAGATAGATAAGGAAGGATTCACCATCTGGACACTGAAGAAGTAGGATGTATGAAAAAGTAGGACAGGTTATGTATGTGGCAGACATAGTATACAATAGCTAGGTTACATAAGTTATAAAAAAGGAACAAGCCAAACCTTATGAACTGAATATTGTACATAAGTAAACTTCCAAGTCATTATTCGGGAACTGCAGCATGGGTAGAAAAGGCCAAGGCTACAAGATTTTTCTTTCTCCCTTCCATGTTAGTATATCTGATGATCTATTGTTTTTGTCTTGTTTAGGTAGCCAAATCAAAAGCCAATCTTTCTATTTTTTGTTGCAGTACTTCTGAGTCTTACATATATTATTTGTGTTGAAGATATATATCCATTAGGACTATGCTCCCCACACTCTGTTGATCCCTGTGTTATGCATTTTTTTTTCCTTGTGTAGTTTCTTCTCCATTTTCAGTAAAGAGAAGTTTGTTTGTTAAGTAGTAAAAGCTACATTTATCTGTAAGCATAGTTTTAGGTTTTAGAATGTAGCTAGTAATCATGCTTATCTAGTGAGTTGTGATGGTAGGCTTTCTCTAAGATTAATGACTTCACTAGTCCTAAGCATGATGTGTGTGTGAATATATAAACATAAATGTATATAGCCACCAACATACGACTTTCACTATTGAATCTTAAGAGATAAGGGATAGCTGAGTTCTATTGTGCTTTTATTTCATTAATGTGTAAAAAATTAGACTAAGAACTAAGCATTTTTGGCTTTCTATTGACAGCTGGTAGAATCATTGCTAGCCTATTTAAATGGCTTGAGGTGTCAATATTTTTATTTTTATTTTAGATAATATTCTTGGATTTGATCTCTAACAAGGTTTACTAGTTTGTTTGAGTTGTACTATTTCTCACATTTTCTTAGTCAGATAACATATTTCCAATAGATTGGGTTATATAGTCATTTTTAAAATTTTAAATGAATTTTGGTTTTTGTGTTACTATATTTTACTTTAAGTAAACTATGTATGACACAAAAATTAATACTGGGTAATTTCTTGTTCAAAACTTATTTGGTTATTGTTTATAGTTTTTAAGTGTTGAGGCCCTCTTCACTCCGGACTTGGCAGCCACGGTATCCTGGCCCAAGTTGCCGCTCCGGTCCACAGGTCGGGGTTCAGCAAGAGAGAGAGATTGAGGACGGACTCGAAGAATGGAGACCAGACAGAGTGTGTTTCAACCCTGTTTATTCTTCAGTCTCTCTTCTCTCCAAGTCCCAAGTCTTGAGTTCCTAGTCCCTAGTTCCTCCAAGTTCAAAGTTACTTCTTCCAAGTTCTCTTCCAAGCTCCTGCTTCTCTGGCTTCTCTCTGCTGTGTCTAATGTCTACTCCTACTCCTAGTGTCTGAATCTCTGTTACTCCAAATTGTTCTGTCTAGAGCCAAGTGTCTTCTACCTGATGTCAAGTAATCTGTTATCTCTCTGTCTGTCTCTGCCTTTTATATGTCTCACTTCTAAGCCACGCCTCTAAGTTACACCTTTAATCATGCCCTTAGGTCTTGTCTCTAACTCTGATCTCTATACTTCTAAGTCATACTCTTAAATCACACACCTTTAATCTCACACACCTTTAATCTCACGCACCTTTAATCTCAAGGTATCTAAACCAAGATTATCGGAGTGTTCTCAGCTGTTGTAGGCTATTGTAATCCAAGTCTCATGTCAGGGTATATGGCTCAAGATGGCTGCAAAGCTGATAGCTGCCTTCTGCTAAAAGTCGGCCCCCAACATATATGAAACCTTATTATGGGACTTATAGCTTAATTACAGTACTCTTGGTTTTCTAAGATTGTCCTTGGTTTATGAAATGCTGTAGTTACTATTTTCTGTGTTTATATAGTAATTTCTTTCAGAGAAGCTAGTTTTGGTGAAAATGGTTTCTAGAAAAGCTTTCTCTCTGCTAAGTGTTCTACCTTTCTTTCCCTTGCCCACTTGATTCCATTTTCTTGGGATTTGACATTTGTTTGTATAGATTTTATAGGTATTTTGGCTTTTGTTTTTACTTTATAGAAATGGAAAGATTGTACTTCCATTTAATGGAGTAAGAGTAATAGAGTTTACTTCATCAGCCACTTGTCAGATAGAATAACGTTTTCTTTAAAGAAAATTAAATGTTTATGAACATACACAATTTAACTAGATTTTGGCCATTTACACTGACAAAATTTGTGTAATAAAACTTGTAATAAAATTTGTGTGTATTTCTTTACTAATGATGGCTTCATCTTACATCTTTTATTTGCCAGTGTACAAACTTTAGCTGTCACTTGGGCTTATTTATAATCTTCCTTTATGTACCCAGTGCTTATTAACTCAACTGTTCCAAGTTAAACTTAGTACGACATTAATTTTAGTACAACATTTAGTTAGTCCCTCAAATCAAAATTGCCATTGAAAAAAATCTTCATGCTGTTTTTAACCACTTTTAAAAATAATATATAGCAAATTTTCCCCTGGATTGTGGTTAAAAATCACTGCTCCCATCTAGTCAATTGTATGAATTATTTAATCATTAAAATTGTTCTTTTTTTTTTTTTTTTTTAAAAAAAAAAAACTATATACCTTCTTTTCTTACTTGAAATACATAGCTGAATGTGTTCTGTCTATCCAAAATTATATTTATTTTATATTATTTTGCTAACATTTTGGTTGTTTTTGTATAGTGTGTCTGTGTTAATATGTTCAGGTGTGTTTGTTGCACTTGCAATGTGTATATGCTTGTAGAGGTCAGAGACTGAAACTGAGTGTCCTCTATTTCCCTCCTAATTGTATTTTGAAATATTGGACTCTGGACCGCATGTAACTAGAGCTTAACAATCAGCTAGCACTGATGTCATGGAAGAACCCATTTGTCTTTACATGCTTCCCTCCTCTATTCTGGAATTATAGATGCTACATTTTTTTTATGGGAGAATTTTTGCATTGGTGCTGTAGATCTAAACACACATCTAAGTCCACATTTTTACTTGGCAAACCACCTTACAGACTGAGTCATTTTCCTAGCGTTCCTTTAATTTAGTTAGATCCCTTTGCCCTGCCATTTGCTTCTTGAAAAATAAACATCAGGGTGATTTAATAATACAAGTGTTTGGGATATATACATGTAAAAATTTCATTGGGGAGCTTTTCATTTGTTAGTAATGGTACCAACATACTTTTGGTGTTTTCTGTCATTCACCAGTCATTCACATTGCTTGGAGTTTGGCTCTTTTATTGTCCCTGTCTTTCACAGGTAATAATTGTAAGACTATAAAAGTATAAAGCACTGTAATCTGATAATGATAGACTTTCTTTTTTTTTTTCTTCTTAAGAAGTAACTTAAAAAATAATGTTTTGATTGCTCTCAGTTAATTTCAAAAAGTAAAATAAAATTCATTACCAAACTTCTGAACAGGTAATTTTCATGTAGATTTAAACTATTGTAATGTTGGAAAAACACTGTGAAGCTACTTAAATATGGGTTTGTATGTTCAGCGCTTAAAGTGACAACATTGAAGACAATAGGCTCACTTTCAGTGGAGTCCGTTAATGCAATGTGTTAGCAAATCACTTAACAATAATTAAGGTATATTATATATCAGAATTCTTATATAAAACTAGATCTATGTAATGTCATGTATTCATAAGAGCTTGTCATCTTTCCCCCTTTAGGATAAGTCATTTTGGCAAATCAGTTATGCACTGATTAGATTTTATTTGTAACTGTGTATTCCTTTTTAGGTGTTACTCTTGTATTGGGAAGGTTCAGGATGCCTTTGTATCTTATAGGCAATCCATTGATAAATCAGAAGCAAGTGCAGATACATGGTGTTCAATAGGGTAAGCCTATCTTTTTTTCTCTCTTCTGCAACTTAACAAACATATACACAGCACACATTTTTAATTGGTGCATGGGATTCATGCAGTAATATAAAACCAATCAGTTATTTTTTACAATTGTTACAAAGATTATTTTAACTATTTTATGTGTATGTGTGTGTGTTTTGCCTGCGTGTATATTTGTACACTATATGGTTGTTTGATACTCAGAGAAGGCAGAAGAAGATGTTAGATATCCTGGAATTAGAGTTACAGGATAGATAGTTTTGAGCTACTATTCAGGTGCTGGGACTCAAAGCTGGGTTCTGTGCATCAACAACCAGTGTTTTTAGCTAGAGAAAGACTTACTGATGTATTGATTTATTAAATTTATTGATTTATTCATTTAGTGAGTGTGTTGTGTGCACCTGCCTGTCTGAGTGTATGTATTTATACAATATAATTTCACGTACCTGTGAAGGCTAGAAGATGGTGTTGAATTCCTCAGAACTGGAATTATAAACAGTTCTGTCTGAGCTGACACTTGTGTACTGGGAACCAAATCCTGGTCCTCTGTAAGAGTAGCAAGTTCTTTTAACCATGGAGCCATCTCTGCAGTACCTAATTCGTCTATTTAAAACAACAAAGCAAACAAACAAACAAACAAACTGAAAAACTCATTATTTTTCTTTCCAGTGTGCTCTATCAACAGCAAAATCAACCTATGGATGCTTTGCAAGCTTATATATGTGCTGTACAGTTGGATCATGGACATGCAGCAGCTTGGATGGACTTAGGTATTCTTTATGAATCTTGCAACCAACCCCAGGATGCCATTAAATGCTACTTAAATGCAACTCGGAGCAAAAGCTGTAATAACACCTCTGCACTTACATCAAGAATTAAGTTTTTACAGGTAATTTCTTAAGAGTATTTTAAAGGACAAATTTCTAATATAATAAGTTACAATAGAATGATAACTGAAAAATCTTAAGATGATTTTTT